>NC_086128.1:58975156-59300990 GCF_963921235.1 Mobula hypostoma | reverse complement strand
AAAATGCATGGGATCACATAATGGGGCAAAGTCTCTCACACTCAGTCAGGGCAGATATTGCCTTCAAGTCAGTTCAATGGGGCTTCAGTCAGAAGGGAGAGATCTAGCACAGGCCAGAGAAACATCAGTGACTGTCCTTCAAGTACAATTCAGAAGCTACCTTGGGATGTCCTAAAATAGAATCTGTATGAAATGGAAGCACTAGCAAGGTGAAATGAATCTTTTCCAGTCCCATGAAATGGGACATTGTGAACAGGAAAGAAAGATTAGCATTGATGTTGCTCCTTCCCATCTCACGATTTCACAATGTGCTTTAACATCCCTATTATGTACTTCTGAACAGTTTCATATTACAGGAACAACGCCAGAACCACCAGACTCAAAAACAGTTGCATTGCCCAAGCAGTAAGGCTGATCAACACCTCCATCCACTAACTCCACCACTACTTTATTATTTCCCGTCAGTCACTTTACATGCAGCCTAGTGCCACCTTATGGACATAAATCAACCTATGTATATAAGCTACCTTGTGTATTTATATTTATTGTGTTTTTTGTGCTGCATTGGATCCAGAGTAACGATTATTTTGTTCTCCTTTGCACTGATGTACAGGAAATGACATTAACAATCTTGAACACACACGCGGTGCTGGAGGAGTCTCATAAAGCGTCTTAGCTCAAAACAATGACTGTTCATTCTTCTCCATAGATGCTGCCTGGCCAGCTGAGCTGCTCCAGCATTTTGTGTGCGTTACTCTGGATTTCCAGCATCTGCAGAATCTCTTGTGTTTACAAAAACAAAATGCCTTAATGATCAAGTAATCAGTTTAAATAAATTTGGTAAAAGGTTAAAGATTAGCTTTAATTGTCACAGGTACATCAAAGCATATCGTGAAATGCCTCATTTGCATCAAATCAAATCAGCGAGGATTGTGATGGGCAAGTGTCGCTACACTTGTGGTGCCAGTATAGGATGCCCAAAACTCACTAACCCTAACCCATGCTTTTTCAAAATGTGGGAGGAAACTGGAGCATCTGGATGAAACCCATGTGAACATGGGGTGAACATAGAAACTCCTTACAGGCAATGGTGGGAATCGAACCCTGATCTTGCAGATGGCTGCTGTAAAGTGTTGCATTAACCACTACACTATCGCTCGGTACTCTGCATCCCAACAGGCTCAAAACATGAAGTATGACTATTGGCTTCATACGGTCAGCCCATCATCCCAGGAACCAGTGTAATGAATCTTCCTCAGTGACAAGCATAACTTTTAATAGGTGTACACAGTATGCCAGGTGCTGTGTCACGAAGTACAAGTGCAGTAAGGCTGCTTTACTCTTTTACTCAAATTCTCTCAAAGTAAAGTCTACAGAAAGTGATGGATACAGCCCAGACCATCACATGTAAAGACCTCCCCACCATTGAACACATTTACAAGGAACATGGCCACAGGAAAGCAGCATCCATCATCAAGGACCCCAACCCCAACCATACAGGCCATGCTCTCTCCGCACTGCTGCCATCAGGAAGGAGATACAGGAGCCTCAGGACCCACACCACCAGGTTCAGGAACAGTTATTACCCCCTCAACCATCAGGAAGGAGGTACAGGAGCCTCAGGACCCACACCACCAGGTTCAGGAACAGTTATTACCCCTCAACCATCAGGAAGGAGGTACAGGAGCCTCAGGACCCACACCACCAGGTTCAGGAACAGTTATTACCCCCTCAACCATCAGGAAGGAGGTACAGGAGCCTCAGGACCCACACCACCAGGTTCAGGAACAGTTATTACCCCCTCAACCATCAGGAAGGAGGTACAGGAGCCTCAGGACCCACACCACCAGGTTCAGGAACAGTTATTACCCCTCAACCATCAGGAAGGAGGTACAGGAGCCTCAGGACCCACACCACCAGGTTCAGGAACAGTTATTACCCCTCAACCATCAGGAAGGAGGTACAGGAGCCTCAGGTCCCACACCACCAGGTTCAGGAACAGTTATTACCCCTCAACCATCAGGAAGGAGGTACAGGAGCCTCAGGACCCACACCCTCAGGTTCAGGAACAGTTATTACCCCTCAACCATCAGGCTCTTGAACCAGTGTGAATAACTTCACTCACCTCAACTATGAACTGATTCCACAACCTATGGACTCACTTACAAGGATTCTACAGCTTATGTTCTCAGTAGTATTTATTTATTTTTTATTTGCATTTGTCTTGTTTTGTACATTGGTTGTTTGTCAGTCTTTATGTATAGTTTTTCATAAATTCTGTTGTATTCCTTTATTTTCCTGTAAATTCCTGCAAGAAAATGAATCTCAGGGTAGTACACTACTGTGCAAAAGTCTTAGGCACCCTAGCTATATATATATGGGCCTGAGGCTTTTTCACAGTGATGTATATGGTGACATATACTGTGCGTACTTTGATAATAAATTTACCTTGACCACACCATAGCCGCTGGCACCTGCTTGCTGGCTTTCATTGACCCAGTACTCTTTTCCCTCAGAGCTGAGAGCGACTGGTCACCTATTTTACACAACTTCCGAATGAGAGAGTGCGGTGTAGAACAGATTCCCCTTGACCGAGAGCAGCACGGTAGCATAGTGCTTAGCATAATCGCTTTATAGCGCCAGCGATCACCGATCAAGGTTCAATTCCAGACGCTGCCCATGAGGAATTTATAAGTTTTCCATGTGACCACGTGGTTTTCTTCCAGGTACTCCAGTTTCCCCCCACATTCCAAAAAGATGCACAGGGCAGCGTCAGTAAGTTGTGGGGTTGCTATGTTAGCACTGGAAGCATGGAAAACGACGCATTTCACTTATGTTTTGATGTATGTGTGACAAATAAAGCTAATTTCTGTTCCTAATTGGTTCTGCTCCTACATCTTCAGGTCGCGGTCAATCAATTTAAATCTCTTCGAGTTGCAATAGTTCAACACTTCCACTAGGTGGCAGGCGCGGTTCAGTTTCACTGACTCTGGACTCGTCTCCGTGGGTCACCTGCTCCAATGATACAAGACCGATCGATGAAAACAACTGAGAATTTCAAAGCAGAAAAATGAGCTTAAATAAAACCCGATTACAACTGATTATGTTAGAATATCATAAAAGAAAGATTGAAACCTATCGAAAGGTGAAAGGCGTTGACAGACTGGATGTGGAGAGGATGTTTCCTATAGCGGTAGAAGACACAGCCTCAGAATAGAGGGGCGTCCTTTTAGAATGGAGAGGAGGAATTTCTTTAGCCAGAGGGTGGTGAATCTGTGGAATTCTTTTCCACAGGCTGCTGTGGAGACCAAGTCTTTATGTATGTTTAAGACAGAGGTTGATATATTCTTGATTGGTCAGGGCACAAAGGGATACGGGGAGAAGGCAGCAGATTGGGGCTGAGACGAAAATTGGATCAGCCATGATGAACCAGTGGAGCAGACTCGATGGGCCAAATGGCCCAGTTCTGCTCCTACATTTTATGGTCTTATGTTGGCACGTCCATAACATTTATCGAAATGAACAATCCTTAGAGTGGCTGGGTGGAGGTATGTCTCTACCAAAGGAGGTGTAAGGTGCTCCTTCCCTCCGCTAGTCTGCAGGTTACCCTTGGGCAAGGTGTAGCACCTGCTTAGCACCCCCCCACCCGATCAGGGTCACGTGAAGCCATGGGGGCAGGTGGTGGATGGTCATACGAGCAGCCGGTGCAGATCACAAGTCCTGGTTATGTGACCACTGACACCAGGCGGACAATATCTGAATGGTGTTGATAATGGCTGTCATGTAAAGACATTGCCTACAAGAAGGCCATTCTCTATCAAAGCCATGATTGCCTAAATCATACGACACGGCACATAGCTAACAAATCTTTATAGTAATGCAGCACTACAGCCTATCGGCCCATCTACTCTGTGCCTCGTCCTATCTACCTTCACTTGGGCCATAGACCCCACACATTTTTATTTTTAGCAATACAGCGCGGAGTAGGCCTTTTGAGCCGCACCACGCAGCAAGCCCCAACAAACCCAATTAACGCTAACCTAATCACGGGACAATTTACAATGACCAGTGAACCTACCGGGAATGTCTTTGGACTTTGGGAGGAAGCCAGAGGATCCAGAGAAAACTCACGAGTTCCACGGGGAGGACGGAAATTGAACTCCGAACTTTGTAACGCATCCAGCTGTGATAGTAATGTGCTAACCACTACAGCGCCATCTCTTACCTCCCTCTTCCATGTACTGATTGAAAAGTTACAATTGAACCTGCATCTACCACTTCTGCTAGAAGCCCGTTCCACATTCACACCACCTTCTGAGTCAAGAAATTAACCGTCAGATTTTTTAAATAGTCATAGAGTGTGGAAACAGGCCCATTTCCCTCTAAACCAGGGGTTCCTAACCTGGGGTTTACAGCCCCTCGGTTAATGTTAGGGGTCCAAGGCATAGGAAGGTTGGGAACCGCTGATATAACTCTTCCCTTTCTGTGTTATTGTCCAAGTGTATGTTGCTAATGTACCAACCTTAACCATTGTTTCACCTTTCACCATGAACTTATGACCTCTAGTTCCAATCTCCACGCAACGTGAGGGGAAAACAGACAGCATGCATTCCCCTTACCTTTAAAAGCAGTTTCCCTTCGGATTGGTACATGAATGAGAGAAGTAAGGAGGGCTGTTATTCGGGTGCAGGTAGACAGGGCTAGGCAGAAAACCAGACCAGATGGACCAAAGGGCTTGTTTCTGTGCTGTCGTGTTCTATGATAACAATTATATTTCCCCTAGAGTGGGCACATTATAAAATCTGCCCCACAAATATGCCTACTGATATCGTTCTGTGGCACAGCCACTAAGCTGTCGGATACACACATTTCAGCCCCAGCTGAAGCAATTTGAAATAATCAAGCAATGTGTTATTTATTTATTTATTTTATTGAGATACAGTGTGGAACAGACCCTCTGGCACTTTCAGCCGCACCACCCAGCAGCCCCCGATTTAACCTTAGTCTAATCACAGGACAATTTACAATGACCAATGAACCTACTAACCAGTACGTCTTTGGACTGAGGGAGGAAACCCACACCGTCACAGGGAGAATGTACAAAATCTTTACAGACAAGGGCAGGAAATGAACCTGGGTCACTGGTACTGTAAGGCATTGCAATGACCACTGTGCTAATCTCAACTTTGCTCACATTAAATTTAGTCAACGTGCCTGCACTTAGTGACCACTTGATTATGCAACTCCTGTAGATAATAAAGTGGCCACTGAATGTATGTCCATGGTCTTCTGCTCAATCTCCATTAGGTACCTCCCATACCTAATAAAGTGGCCACTCAGTGTATGTTCGTGGTCGTCTGCTGCTATAGCCCATCCACCTCAAGGTTCGACGTGTTGTGTTTTCAGAGCTGACTGTCTGCACACCACTGTTGTAATGTGTGGTTGTTTGAGTTTCTGTCGCCTTCCTGTTAGATTGAACCAGTCTGGCCATTCTCCTCTGACCTCTCTCATTAACGGAGTGTTTTCACCCACAGAACTGCTGCTCACTGGATGTTTTTTGTTTTTCACACCATTCTCTGTAAACTCTAGAGAGTGTTGTGCGTGAAAATCCCAGGAGATCAGCAGTTTCTGACATATTCAAACCACTCCGTCTGGCACCAACAACCATTCCACGGTCAAAGTCATTCAGATCCCATTTCTGATGTTTGTTCTGAACAACAACATGCTTTTATGCACTGAATTGCTGCCACATGATATTTGCACTAATGAGCAGGTGTACAAGTGTACCTAATAAAATGGCCATTGTTTCAATTCAAAAAACTCTGTCATTGGGAAACAGCATCCATTATCAGGGATCCCCACCACTGAGCTCTCTTCTTGCTGCTGCTATCGGGAAGGAGATACAGGAGCCTCAGGTCCCACACCACCAGGTTCAGGAACAGTTATTACTCCTCAACCATCAGGAAGGAGGTACAGGAGCCTCAGGACCCACACCACCAGGTTCAGGAACAGTTATTACTCCTCAACCATCAGGAAGGAGGTACAGGAGCCTCAGGACCCACACCACCAGGTTCAGGAACAGTTATTACCCCCTCAACCATCAGGAAGGAGGTACAGGAGCCTCAGGACCCACACCACCAGGTTCAGGAACAGTTATTACTCCTCAACCATCAGGAAGGAGGTACAGGAGCCTCAGGACCCACACCACCAGGTTCAGGAACAGTTATTACTCCTCAACCATCAGGAAGGAGGTACAGGAGCCTCAGGACCCACACCACCAGGTTCAGGAACAGTTATTACTCCTCAACCATCAGGAAGGAGGTACAGGAGCCTCAGGACCCACACCACCAGGTTCAGGAACAGTTATTACTCCTCAACCATCAGGAAGGAGGTACAGGAGCCTCAGGACCCACACCACCAGGTTCAGGAACAGTTATTACTCCTCAACCATCAGGAAGGAGGTACAGGAGCCTCAGGACCCACACCACCAGGTTCAGGAACAGTTATTACTCCTCAACCATCAGGAAGGAGGTACAGGAGCCTGATGACCCACACCACCAGGTTCAGGAACAGTTATTACTCCTCAAACATCAGGATGGATGTACAGGAGCCTCATGACCCACACCACCAGGTTCAGGAACAGTTATTACTCCTCAAACATCAGGAAGGAGGTACAGGAGCCTCAGGACCCACATCACCAGGTTCAGGAACAGTTATTACCCCCTCAACCATCAGGAAGGAGGTACAGGAGCCTCAGGACCCACACCACCAGGTTCAGGAACAGTTATTACCCCCTCAACTATCAGGAAGGAGGTACAGGAGCCTCAGAACCCACACCACCAGGTTCAGGAACAGTTATTACTCCTCAACTATCAGGAAGGAGGTACAGGAGACTCAGGACCCACACCACCAGGTTCAGGAACAGTTATTACCCCCTCAACCATCAGGAAGGAGGTACAGGAGCCTCAGGACCCACACCACCAGGTTCAGGAACAGTTATTACCCCTCAACCATCAGGAAGGAGGTACAGGAGCCTCAGGACCCACACCACCAGGTTCAGGAACAGTTATTACCCCTCAACCATCAGGAAGGAGGTACAGGAGCCTCAGGACCCACACCACCAGGTTCAGGAACAGTTATTACTCCTCAAACATCAGGAAGGAGGTACAGGAGCCTCAGGACCCACACCACCAGGTTCAGGAACAGTTATTACCCCCTCAACCATCAGGAAGGAGGTACAGGAGCCTCAGGACCCACACCACCAGGTTCAGGAACAGTTATTACCCCTCAACCATCAGGAAGGAGGTACAGGAGCCTCAGGACCCACACCACCAGGTTCAGGAGCAGTTATTACCCCTCAACCATCAGGAAGGAGGTACAGGAGCCTCAGGACCCACACTACCTGGTTCAGGAGCAGTTATTACCCCTCAACCATCAGGCTCCTGAACCAAAGGGGATAACTTCACTCAACTTCACTTGCCCCATCCTTGAAATTTCCCACAACCAACAGACTCACTTTCAAGGACTCTTCATCTCATGTTCTCTATATTTATTGATTATTTATTTATTATTATTATTATTTCTTTTTGTATGTTGTCTTCTGCACTCTGGTCACAGTTGGTGCGGTCTTTCATTGATTCTGTTATGGATATTATTCTATAAATTTATTGAGTATGCCCACAAGGAAATGAATCTCAGGGTTGTGTATGTACTTTGATAATAAATTTACTTTGAACTTTGAAACTCCGGCATTAAAAAGGGCCACTTTTCAACATAATTGTATAAGGGCTAAGAGAGTTGTAAAAGCGAGCCTGAAGGCTTTGTGTGTCAATGCAAGGAGCATTTGTAACAAGGTGGATGAATTGAAAGTACAGATTGTTATTAATGATTATGATATAGTTGGGATCACAGAGACATGGCTCCAGGGTGACCAGGGATGGGAGTTCAACGTTCAGGGATATTCAATATTCAGGAGGGATAGACATGAAGGAAGGGGAGGTGGGGTGGCATTGCTGGTTAAAGAAGAGATTAACACAATAGAAAGGAAGGACATAAGCCGGGAAGATGTGGAATCGATATGGGTAGAGCTGCGTAACACTAAGGGGCAGAAGACGCTGGTGGGAGTTGTGTACAGGCCACCTAACAGTAGTAGTGAGGTCGGAGATGGTATTAAACAGGAAATTAGAAATGTGTGCAATAAAGGAACAGCAATTATAATGGGTGACTTCAATCTACATGTAGATTGGGTGAACCAAATTGGTAAAGGTGCTGAGGAAGAGGATTTCTTGGAATGTATGCGGGATGGTTTTTTGAACCAACATGTCGAGGAACCAACTAGAGAGCAGGTTATTCTGGACTGGGTTTTGAGCAATGAGGAAGGGTTAATTAGCGATCTTGTCGTGAGAGGCCCCTTGGGTAAGAGTGACCGTAATATGGCGGAATTCTTCATTAAGATGGAGAGTGACATAGTTAATTCAGAAACAAAGGTTCTGAACTTAAAGAGGGGTAACTTTGAAGGTATGAGACGTGAATGAGCTAAGATAGACTGGCAAATGACACTTACAGGATTGACGGTGGATATGCAATGGCAAGCATTTAAAGGTTGCATGGATGAACTACAACAATTGTTCATCCCAATTTGGCAAAAGAATAAATCAAGGAAGGTAGTGCACCTGTGGCTGACAAGAGAAATTAGGGATAGTATCAATTCCAAAGAAGAAGCATACAAATTAGCCAGAGAAAGTGGCTCACCTGAGGACTGGGAGAAATTCAGAGTTCAGCAGAGGAGGACAAAGGGCTTAATTAGGAAGGGGAAAAAAGATTATGAGAGAAAACTGGCAGGGAACATAAAAACAGACTGTAAAAGCTTTTATAGATATGTAAAAAGGAAAAGACTGGTAAAGACAAATGTAGGTCCCCTGCAGACAGAAACAGGTGAATTGATTATGGGGAGCAAGGACATGGCAGACCAATTGAATAATTACTTTGGTTCTGTCTTCACTAAGGAGGACATAAATAATCTTCCAGAAATAGTAGGGGACAGAGGGTCCAGTGAGATGGAGGAACTGAGCGAAATACATGTTAGTAGGGGAGTGGTGTTAGGTAAATTGAAGGGATTGAAGGCAGATAAATCCCCAGGGCCAGATGGTCTGCATCCTAAAGTGCTTAAGGAAGTAGCCCAAGAAATAGTGGATGCATTAGTGATAATTTTTCAAAACTCATTAGATTCTGGACTAGTTCCTGAGGATTGGAAGGTGGCTAATGTAACTCCACTTTTTAAAAAAGGAGGGAGAGAGAAACCGGGGAATTATAGACCGGTTAGCCTAATGTCGGTGGTGGGGAAACTGCTGGAGTCAGTTATCAAGGATGTGATAACAGCACATTTGGAAAGTGGTGAAATGATCGGACAAAGTCAGCATGGATTTGTGAAAGGAAAATCATGTCTGACGAATCTCATAGAATTTTTTGAGGATGTAACTAGTAGAGTGGATAGGGGAGAACCAGTGGATGTGGTATATTTGGATTTTCAAAAGGCTTTTGACAAGGTCCCACACAGGAGATTAGTGTGCAAACTTAAAGCACACGGTATTGGGGGTAAGGTATTAGTGTGGATAGAGAATTGGTTAGCAGACAGGAAGCAAAGACTGGGAATAGACGGGACCTTTTCAGAATGGCAGGCAGTGACTAGTGGGGTACCGCAAGGCTCAGTGCTGGGACCCCAGTTGTTTACAATATATATTAATGACTTGGATGAGGGAATTAAATGCAGCATCTCCAAGTTTGCGGATGACACGAAGCTGGGTGGCAGTGTTAGCTGTGAGGAGGATGCTAAGAGGATGCAGGGTGACTTGGATAGGTTGGGTGAGTGGGCAAATTCATGGCAGATGCAATTTAATGTGGATAAATGTGAAGTTATCCACTTTGGTGGCAAAAATAGGAAAACAGATTATTATCTGAATGGTGGCCGATTAGGAAAAGGGGAGGTGCAACGAGACCTGGGTGTCATTATACACCAGTCATTGAAAGTGGGCATGCAGGTACAGCAGGCGGTGAAAAAGGTGAATGGTATGCTGGCATTTATAGCGAGAGGATTCGAGTACAGGAGCAGGGAGGTACTACTGCAGTTGTACAAGGCCTTGGTGAGACCACACCTGGAGTATTGTGTGCAGTTTTGGTCCCCTAATCTGAAGAAAGACATCCTTGCCATAGAGGGAGTACAAAGAAGGTTCACCAGATTGATTCCTGGGATGGCAGGACTTTCATATGAAGAAAGACTGGATGAACTGGGCTTGTACTCGTTGGAATTTAGAAGATTGAGGGGGGATCTGATTGAAATGTATAAGATCCTAAAGGGATTGGACAGGCTAGATGCAGGAAGATTGTTCCCGATGTTGGGGAAGTCCAGAACGAGGGGCCACAGTTTGAGGATAGAGGGGAAGCCTTTTAGGACCGAGATTAGGAAAAACTTCTTCACAGAGAGAGTGGTGAATCTGTGGAATTCTCTGCCACAGGAAACTGTTGAGGCCAGTTCATTGGCTATATTTAAGAGGGAGTTAGATATGGCCCTTGTGGCTAAAGGGATCAGGGGGTATGGAGGGAAGGCTGGGGCGGGGTTCTGAGTTGGATGATCAGCCATGATCATAATAAATGGCGGTGCAGGCTCGAAGGGCCGAATGGCCTACTCCTGCACCTATTTTCTATGTTTCTATATTCTGATGTCTAACCTTTGCTCATTAGAGAATCTCAAAACCAGCTCACCAATGATGTATCCTGGTCTGACTATGCAGTATAGTCCAGACGTTTCCCCCTTGTGCTTCCAACCAATGAAGCAATAATTAAACTGAATGATCAATTTTTGTTCTTTGATATTTAGCCTGATAGCACTCACAGGGACACAAGATGAGCGGGGAGAATGGGATTAAACTTCAGTGCAGAAATCACTCAATTCCCATGAGCATCTAACCAGTCTTGACAAGTGGTACTCGGTACAAGTTATAATATTCAGCTTCATTGTAACTTATTGTTAAGAATAAACACAGCTCTCTGTTGACGAGTGGATTAGTAATAAGTGCCATCTTTGTGAGTTGTAAATGTCACCTCCTTAAACTCATCTCCTGTGAACAGTTTTGCTCATGTAGCATCAGCTTTATGGTAATAACTGCTTCACAGAAACAGGGAGAGCTCTGGCGTGGAAGGCCACGAGCCTGGCTGCAAGAGGAGAAGGGCTGGGCATGGGACTAGCAACAGAGCTACAGGAACACCAACTGAAGCCCCAGACCAGAGATCTCTGGTGAGCTGCCGGCCCAGTAGGGGTGATGGGCTTAAGAAGAAGATGAATACATAGGGAGACAGGTACTATTTCTCCCTCTAAAAATGTTTACCATTCAAAGTTCAGAGTAAATTTATTATCACAGTACATATATGTCACCATATATAACCCTGAGATTCATTTTCTATAGAATAATATCAGAGTCAGTGAAAGACCACCCAACTGTGGCATTCAACCAGACTGCAGAAGACAAGCAAATGCCAAAAGAAGGAACAATAACATAAATAAATAAGCAAAAAATATTGAGAACATGAGATGAAGAGTCTGGATAACACTGAGCTCTGTGATCAACTGATACTGAGTAATGCTTTGAAGAGGGATGTACAATGGGAGATTTTTCTTTTAACTCATATCAATGGCTTAGCATAAAAAGGCCTGGACCTCTGTCTGCAACACCAGCCCTTCACCAGAAGGACTGCCGTGATTCAGGAAGGCAGACCACCAGCACCTTCACAAGGGCAACGAGGGATCCTTCCCAACGCAATAGCCCAGTCCAATCCTGCCCAGAATTTTTAGGTCCGTGTGGTCCAAACCATCGCAATATTTGGAAATCCCAAAATTCATCAAAGAACCTTTGGCATTTGATTTTTTTTACTACTATTTTTGTCTATTTAGAGATACAGCACTGTAACAGGCCCAATTACACCCATGTGACCAATTAACTTTCTAACCAGCGACGTGGGAGGAATCGGAAGCACTCTGAGGAAACTCATGCGGTCACAAGAACGTACAAACTCCTTAAAGATGGCGATGCAATTGAACCCGGGGTTGCTGGCATGGTATTAGCGCTATACCACCATGTTGCCCTAAGACACTTTTCACGATCTCAAACTATTTTTAAGCCAATGAAGACTCTTTAGCAACACAGTGACTTACAAAATTTTGCAGTGAGAGTCACTCTGCTGTAGGTAGGTACTAGAAATATGCTTATGTCCAAGCTGAGAACCATTTGAACCTCACCTGAGCCCAAGGACAGGGATAATCAGGTTTAATATCACTGGCATGTGTTGAGAAATTTGTTGTTTTGCGGCAGCAGTACAGTGCAACATATAGTAATAAAAACTGTAAAGTACAATATCAGCTTGCTTTTTGCCATTTGCGCAATTTGTTCTTTTCTTTTTCTTGCGCGTTGGGTGTTTGATGTTTTCTTGAGCGGGTTCCGTGGTGTTTCTTTGTTTCGAGGCTGCCTGTGGGAGGACAAATCTCAGAGATATATTCTGTATACACACTTAGGTAATAAATGTACTTTGAACTTTAAGAAATATACATAAAACTTAAGTAAGTATTCCAAAAAGAGAGCAAAAAATAGTGAGGTAGTGTTCACGGGTTCATTACCCATTCAGAAATCTGATGGCGGAGGGGAAGAAGCTGTTCCTGAAATGTTGAGTGTGTGCCCTCACTGACACTAATCTGCCTCCCTGCTCCTAGTGGGATACTGTCCCCATAGAATCCTCCTACTGTCCTTGGTGCAGTCAAAGTGCATTCAACCCTTATACTATCCAAAATGCAGACCGCAGCTTGTCACCAATGCCCTGAGGTCCAGTTCTAATTGAACTTCAGGCTTCCAGACACCATGTTATGTGTTGCCAATGAAGAGGTGGATTTGCAAACTCAGAAAGGTTTGATATGGAGTCCAATCCAATCCTTTGCCCTTAGTTTCATTCTGTTATCAGTGTGCGACTTCCACAATTTAATTTAAAAGTTCAAAGTAAATTTATTATCAAAATATGCATATGTCCCTCCAACAGGACCACAACTTTGTCATGATTTGGAGGTGTGCGTGCCTCAATGACCCAGAGAGCTATGTTGGCTGAAGTCAGGGCTTTACGTGTTGACTGTTGGTAGGGTCACCCACGGCAGACAGGTCAAAGGGTAGAGGCCAGATTAAAAGTGGTCCACCAGTCCTCCAGGTTTGGGGGTCCAGCTCAGGGCTAACAACCATGACTGGTAAGACAAAATTGTTCTTGAAACAGCAACGAAGAATCCTTCTACTGTACATCTGAGTGTGACGCTATTCCTGAGTCTCCACCCGGGACTTGCATGGCTGACAGTAGTGAAAGCCGAGAGGAAGCTACTGACACGATGAAGGAAGCTCTGAACGCCACCAGAGATGGAGGAGCTTCATCACTGCCCTCAACGGCAATGGAAAAAAGCAGTAACTAACTGTCTACGTTACTATATCCTACCCTTAATGTTGTTTTCTTGTGGGCATTCACAGTGGATACAGAAACACAATAGAATGAAAAACTACACACCAAGACAAGCTAATAACCAATGTGCAAAAGAAGATAAACTGTGCAAATACGGAAAAAACTAACAAAGATAATAAATCAATAAATAATAAAGAATATTGAGATCAAGAGTTGTCCAGACCTTGAAAGTGAGTCCACAGTATGTGGAATCAGTTCAGTATTGAGGTGAATGAAGTTCTCTATGCTAGTGTGGCCCTTCATTGATTCTGTTATGGTTAGTATTTTATGATGGATTTATTGACTATGCCTGCAAGAAAATGAACATCAGGGCTGTATACGGTGATATATTTGTACTTTGATAATAAACTTACTTTGAACTTTTGAACTTTGGTTCAGGAGCCTGATGGTTGAGGGCTACTAATTGTTCCTGTACCTGGCGGTATGAGCCCCAGGCTCCTCTACCTTCTTCCCGACGGCAGCGGCGAGAGGAGTAATTTGGAATAAGTAACAAGATGGCACTAGCAATACACGGTGACCTTTGGCGCTGCTCACATAACTTCTAGATATACTTCTAAAGAAAAGCATTACATCCCCCTCTGCAAGTTAACAATATCATCTGTCATTTCCATTATATCTGCTAAAAGAAGAAGTGTCACATTCAGCACCAAACCACAACCCTGTCAACAATCAGAGCCTGGACAGGAAGGAAAATGTTGCTCTGCCGTTTCTGTCAGAGCATTTCTGCTTTTGAGCTAATTCCCCCAGCGACATTCTGGGCAGGAGTGGCCATTACTCAGTTCACACTCCTCCTTTCCTGCTCTAAGGCTTCAGTGGTTTGTACTGTCCACAGATATCCTAAAACTATTTGCCCCACCGCAGATAAGGGTGAAGGAATATCATATGAATGCTGGCAGTCTTTAATAGAAACCAAAAATGGTAGAAATGGTCAGCAGGGCAGCTGGCTTGTGTGGGGAGAGAAACAGAGTTCAGGCTTTTATTTGTTAACTAATAGCCCAGCTGACTTTTATTTTGAAACTCTGTTGGACCATAACAGGAGGGCAGGGTAGCCATTTTGTTTCCAGTAGAGTTTTTCAGTCAGCCTTGGTAATTTAAGGAATGTTTACATTATATTAATTGTCTCACATATTTTAAATCTTTGTTTAGTCATGTTGTGTATAATTTTGGGATATTTTACAAGTCTAGCTTCATGTATTCCTAAGATTTTATGAATATTTGACTTAATGATCACGTTTCCTATATTAAGTACTTATGGCATTTTTCAGTTTCTCTCTCGGTTTTACTGCCCAATAAACTGATATCCTCACTGTCTTGTTCAAATGAGTGGAGTCTGGCTCACTGCGGAAATGTGTACTTTCTACTTCACACACAAACAAAGCAGTACACTTAATCAGACTTGGAATAGTTGTATATTTGTAAAATAACATTTAAAATACAGAAAACGTGGGGACCTGTTGAGCTCTTCCAGCAGATTGTTTGTGTTTAGCAATTTGGGATTTAGGAGTGGGTGGTAAACAAGTCTAGATTGCTGCCTGGTTCTTACAAATCTCTATAGAAATGTGGTGGAGAACATTCTGACTGGTTCTATCACAGGTTAATGTGGAGGCATCAATGCACAGGATTGTAAGAGACTGCAGAGGGTTGTAGACCCAGCCAGAACCATCACAGGCACAATCCTTCACAACATCTTCAAGCAGCGCTGCTTCTAGAAGCTAGCATCCATCAGTAAGGAGCCTCACCAGCCACGGCATGCCCTTCTCTCATTACTACCAACAGGGAGGATGTACAGTTCTGTGCAAAAGTCTTGCAGAATTCTGTATTTGTCAATGTAGAGCAGAGCAAGTTTGTAAATCCGGCAAGAGCAAAGGATGTTGGGAATGGCGAGGGTGAATCGCCATGGGAAGTGGTGTGGGACAGGTGGCAGAAAAGGAGTGTTGGGGTGGGTGCAGACACACCCAGTCCTGAGACACCAGGCGAGGTTCAGGTACATCAACACGACAAAGTCTGCAGTTGCTGGAAATCCAAAGCAACACACACAAAATGCTGGAGGAACTCAGCAGGTCTTGCAGCATCTATGGAAAAGGGAAAAGAGTCGATGTTTTGGGCTGAGATCCTTCAGCAGGACTGGAAAGAGGGTAAATGCCAGAATATAAAGGGTGGTGGGGGAAGGATGATAACTAGAAGGTAACAGGTGAAGCCAGATGAGTGGGAAAGGTAATGGGCTGGAGGGGAAGGAATCTGATAGGAGCGGAGAGTGGACCATAGGAGAAAGGGAAGGAGGAGGGGACCCGGGAGGAAATGACAGGCAGGTGAGAAGATCTGACAGGCCAGAGTGAGGACTAGAAGAAGAGGATGGGCAGGGAGATTTTTTTTACCAGAAGGAGAGATCAAAATTCATGCCATCAGGTTGGAGGCTACGTACACAGAATATGAGGTGTTGCTCCTCCACCCTGAGGGTGGCCTCATCTTGGCACAAGAGGCCATGGACCGACATGTCGGAATGGGATTGGGAATCAGAATTAAACTGTTTGACCACCGGGAAGTCCCGCTTGTGGTGGATGCTGCAGAGGTGTTCGATGAAGCGGTCCCCCAATTTACGATGGGTCTCAACAATGTAGAGGAGGCTGCATCAGAAACACTGAACACAACAGACAACCCCAGCAGATTTGCAGGTGAAGTGTTGCCTCACTTAGATGGACTGTATGGGGCCCTGAATGGAGGTGAGGAAACAGGTTTATGGGCAGGTGTAGCACTTTGGCCGCTTACAGGAATAAGTGCCTGGAGGGAGATTAATGGGGAAGGATGAATGGACAACAAAATCGCGGAGAGAATGATCCCTGTGAAAGGTGGAGAGAGTGGAGAGGTAAAGATATGTTTGGTGGTAGAATGCCTTTGGAGATGGTGGAAGTTGTGGAGGATAATATGTTGGACGTGGAGGCTGATGAGGTGGTAGGTAAGGACAAGAAACTCTCTATCACTGTTAAAGCAGTGGGGAAGATGGGGTGAGCATGGATGTATGGGAAATGGGAGAGGGCAGCATCAATGGTGGAGAAAGGGAAACATAGTTGTTTGAAGAAGAGACCCGACGCAAACTGGGAGATCGTTTCGCTGAACACCTACGCTCTGTCCACCAGAGAAAGCAGGATCTCCCAGTGGCCACACATTTTAATTCCACATCCCATTCCCATTCTGACATGTCTATCCACGGCCTCCTCTACTGTAAAGATGAAGCCACACTCAGGTTGGAGGAACAACACCTTATATTCCGTCTGGGTAGCCTCCAACCTGATGGCATGAACATTGACTTCTCTAACTTCCGCTAATGTCCCACCTCCCCCTCGTACCCCATCCATTATTTATTTATATACACACATTCTTTCTCTCTCTCTCTAAACCCCTTGCCCATCCTCTGGGGTTTTCCCCCCTCCCCCCCTTCTCCCTAGGCCTCCTGTCCCATGATCCTCTCATATCCCTTTTGCCAATCACCTGTCCAGCTCTTGGCTCCATCCGTCCCCCTCCTGTCTTCTCCTATCATTTTGGATCTCCCCCTCCCACTTTCAAATCTCTTACTATCTCTTCTTTCAGTTAGTCCTGACGAAGGGTCTCGGCCTGAAACGTCGACTGTACCTCTTCCTAGAGATGCTGCCTGGCCTGCTGCGTTCACCAGCAACTTTTATGTGTGTTGTTTGAAGAAGGATATTTTTGACATCCTGGAAAGGAAAACTACAACTTGGGAACAGATATGGCAGAGATGAAGGAACTGAGAAAAAGGAATAGCATTTTTTTTACAGGGGATAGGGTGGGAAGAGGTATAGTTGAAATAATCATGGGAATCAGTAGATTTATAGATGTCAGTTGACAGTTTGTCTCCAGAGATGGAGACAGAGAGATCAAGAAAGGGGAGGGAGGTGTCAGGAATAGGTTCAGGGACACTTATTACACTTCAACTATCAAGCTCTTGAACCATTGTGACTAACTCCAACACTGATCTGATTCCACAGCCTACAGACTCACTTTTGAAGTTCAAAGTAAATTTATTGTCTAAGTAAATATATGTCACCATATACAACCTTAAGATACATTTTTGTGCGGGCATACTCAGTAAATCCATAATAGAATCAATGACAGACCACACCCAACTAGATGGACAAACAACCAATGTGCAAAAGACAACAAACTGTGCAATTACAAAAGAAAAAAATAATAAATAAGCAATAAATATGGGGAACGTGAGATGATGAGTCCTTGAAAGTGAGTCCATAGACTGTGGAAACAGTTCACTGATGAGGGCAAGTGAAGTCGAGTGAGGTTATCACCACTGGATAACTTCAGCCTGATGGATGAGGATTAGTAGCAACTGTTCCTGAGCCTGGTGGTGTGACTCCTGAGGCTCTTGTACTTTCTTCCTGCAGGCAGCAATGAGGAGAGAGCATGGCCTGGGTGGTGGGGGACCCTGATGATGGATGCTGCCTTCCTGCTACAGCGCTCCGTGTAGATGTGCTCAATGGTGGGGAGGGCTTTACCTGTGATGGACTGGGCTGTATCCACTACTTTTTGTAGAAGTTTCTGTTCCAGGGCATTGGTGTTTCCAATACCAGGCTGTGATACAGCCAGTCAATATACTCTCCACTACACATCTATAGAAGTTCTTCAAAGCGTTAGATGTCGTCATACCAATTTCTTGCAAACGCCTAAGGAAATAGAGGTGCTACCGTGCTTTCTATATAATTGCACTGATGTGCTGAGCCCAGAACAACGGCTCTGAAATAATAACATTGAGGACTTTACAGTTGCTGACCCTCTCCACCTGTGACCCCCTTTTGCACATTATTTGTCGTGGGCCTCTGGTTTCCTTCTCCTGAAATCAATAATCAGCTCCTTGGTCTTGCTGACATTGAGTGAGAGTTTGTTGTAAAGGCACCACTCAGCCAGATTTTCAATCTCCCTTCTGTATGCTGATTCATCACCACCTTTGATTCAGCCAACGGCGGCGGTATCGTCAGCAAACTTAAATAAATATGGTATCAGAGCTGTACCTGGCCTCACAGTCATAAGAATAAAGCTAATAGAACAGGGGGCTAAGCACACTGCTTGGCGCTGAACCTGTGCTGATAGAGATTGTGAGGAGATGATGTTGCTGATCCAAACTGACTGCGATCTGCAAGAGAGAAAATCAAGGATCCAGTTACACAGGGAGGTATTGAGGCTCGGGTCTTGGAGCTTATTCATCAGTTTTGAGGGGGTGATTGTGTTGAATGCTGAGCTGCAGTCGATAAAGTGCGTCCTGATGTATCTTTGCTGTCCAGTGGTTGAGTGAAGAGCCAATAAATGGTATCTGATGTGGACCTGTTACTCCAGTAGGCAAATTGGAGCAGATCCAAGGACTCAATAACTCATTTTCTCAGTATTATCTGTTCGTTAATTATTGTATTTGAACAGTTTTGTCTTCTTTTGCACATTATTTGTCAGCCTTGGTGTGGAGTTTTTCATTGATTCTACTGTATTTCTTTGTTCTACTGTGAATGCCTGCAAGAAAATAAATCTCAAGGTAGTGCTTGGTGACATGTATATACTTTGACATTGAATGCAGGTGATAATTTATTTTTCACAAAATCGGAAATGGAATCTCAGACCTGTATGAAGTGAAATTCCACACAAGTTCACTTGTAATGAACTCAACTGCCACAACAAGGGTTGGAAATGGGAATGACGGATTTAAAAAGATGGCGTTGAATAAACAAGGTAGAAAAGACAGAACTTGTGCTCACATTAAAAAGGACACAAAAGGCCCTTTGAAGGATCTCAGACCAATCATCAACTGTTTATTCCTCTCCATAGATGCTGCCTGACCTGCTGAGTTCCTCAGTTTGTATGTGTTACTTTGGATTTATAGCAGCTGCAGAATCTCTTGTTCATGGGACAGGGAAGCTAATGTCCGGTATATTGAATGTCCAGCCTTAAGACCATAAGAGATAGGAGACAACTAGACCATTCAGCCCATCAAGTCTGCTCTTACAGTCTATCATGTCGGATTTATTACCCTTCTGAACTCCATTCTCTTGCCTTCTCCCTGTAACCTTTGATGTCCTTACTAATCAAGAACCTATCAACTTCAGCTTTAAATATACCCAGAACTTGGTTTCCACAGACATCTGTGGCAATGAATTCCACAGATTCACCATCCTCTGAAGAAATTTCTCCTCATCTATGTTCTAAAGGGATGTCCCTCTATTCTGAGGCTGTTCCCTCTGGCTCAAGACTCCCCCACTATAGGAAACATCCTCTCCACATCCACTCTATCTGTGCCCTCTGGTCCTAGACTCCCCCACTATAGGAAACATCCTCTCCACATACACTCTATCTGTGCCCTCTGGTCCTAGACTCCCCCACTATAGGAAACATCCTCTCCACATACACTCTATCTGTGCCCTCTGGTCCTAGACTTCCCCACTATAGGAAACATCCTCTCCACATCCACTCTATCTGTGTCCTCTGGTCCTAGACTTCCCCACTATAGGAAACATCCTCTCCTCATCCACTCTATCTGTGTCCTCTGGTCCTAGACTCCCCCACTATAGGAAACATCCTCTCCACATCCACTCTATCTGTGCTCTCTGGTCCTAGACGCCTGCACTATAGGAAACATCCTCTCCACATCCACTCTATCTGTGCCCTCTGGTCCTAGACTCCCCCACTATAGGAAACATCCTCTCCACATCCACTCTATCTGTGCCCTCTGGTCCTAGACTTCCCCACTATAGGAAACACCCTCTCCACATCCACTCTATCTGTGTCCTCTGGTCCTAGACTTCCCCACTATAGGAAACATCCTCTCCACATCCACTCTATCTGTGCCCTCTGGTCCTAGACTCCCCCACTATAGGAAACATGCTCTCCACATCCACTCTATCTGTGCCCTCTGGTCCTAGACTTCCCCACTATAGGAAACACCCTCTCCACATCCACTCTATCTGTGTCCTCTGGTCCTAGACTTCCCCACTATAGGAAACATCCTCTCCTCATCCACTCTATCTGTGTCCTCTGGTCCTAGACTCCCCCACTATAGGAAAAATCCTCTCCACATCCACTCTATCTGTGCCCTCTGGTCCTAGACTCCCCCACTATAGGAAACATCCTCTCCACATCCACTCTATCTGTGTCCTCTGGTCCTAGACTTCCCCACTATAGGAAACATCCTCTCCACATCCACTCTATCTGTGTCCTCTGGTCCTAGACTCCCCCACTATAGGAAAAATCCTCTCCACATCCACTCTATCTGTGCCCTCTAGTCCTAGACTCCCCCACTATAGGAAACACCCTCTCCACATCCACTCTATCTGTGTTCTCTGGTCCTAGACTTCCCCACTATAGGAAACATCCTCTCCTCATCCACTCTATCTGTGTCCTCTAGTCCTAGACTCCTGCACTATAGGAAACATCCTCTCCACATCCACTCTATCTGTGCCCTCTGGTCCTAGACTCCCCCACTATAGGAAACATCCTCTCCACATCCACTCTATCTGTGTCTCTGGTCCTAGAGTCCCCCACTATAGGAAACATCCTCTCCACTTCCACTCTATCTGTGTCCTCTGGTCCGAGACTCCCCCACTATCGTAAACATCCTCTTCACATACACTCTATCTGTGCCCTCTGGTCCTTGACTCCCCCACTACAGGAAACATCCTCTCCACATCCACTCTATCTGTGTCCTCTGGTCCTAGACTCCCCCACTATAGGAAACATCCTCTCCACATCCACTCTATCTGTGTCCTCTGGTCCTAGACTTCCCCACTATAGGAAACATCCTCTCCATATCCACTCTATCTGTGCCCTCTGGTCCTCGACTCCCCCACTATAGGAAACACCCTCTCCACATCCACTCTATCTGTGCCCTCTGGTCCTAGACTTCCCCACTATAGGAAACACCCTCTCCACATCCACTCTATCTGTGTCCTCTATAGGAAACACCCTCTCCACATCCACTCTATCTGTGTCCTCTGGTCCTAGACTCCCCCACTATAGGAAACATCCTCTCCTCATCCACTCTATCTGTGTCCTCTGGTCCTAGACTCCTGCACTATAGGAAACATCCTCTCCGCATCCACTCTATCTGTGCCCTCTGGTCCTAGACTTCCCCACTATAGGAAACATCCTCTCCGCATCCACTCTATCTGTGTCCTCTGGTCCTAGAATCCCCCACTATAGGAAAAGTCCTCTCCACATCCACTCTATCTGTGTCCTCTGGTCCTAGACTCCCCCACTATAGGAAAAGTCCTCTCCACATCTACTCTATCTGTGCCCTCTGGTCCTAGACTCCCCCACTATAGGAAACATCCTCTCCACATCCACTCTATCTGTGTCCTCTGGTCCTAGACTTCCCCACTATAGGAAACATCCTCTCCACATCCACTCTATCTGTGTCCTCTGGTCCTAGACTCCCCCACTATAGGAAAAATCCTCTCCACATCCACTCTATCTGTGCCCTCTAGTCCTAGACTCCCCCACTATAGGAAACACCCTCTCCACATCCACTCTATCTGTGTCCTCTGGTCCTAGACTTCCCCACTATAGGAAACATCCTCTCCTCATCCACTCTATCTGTGTCCTCTGGTCCTCGACTCCCCCACTATCGGAAAAATCCTCTCCACATCCACTCTATCTGTGTCCTCTGGTCCTAGACTCCCCCACTATAGGAAAAATCCTCTCCACATCCACTCTATCTGTGCCCTCTAGTCCTAGACTCCCCCACTATAGGAAACACCCTCTCCACATCCACTCTATCTGTGTCCTCTGGTCCTAGACTTCCCCACTATAGGAAACATCCTCTCCTCATCCACTCTATCTGTGTCCTCTGGTCCTAGACTCCTGCACTATAGGAAACATCCTCTCCGCATCCACTCTATCTGTGCCCTCTGGTCCTAGACTTCCCCACTATAGGAAACATCCTCTCCGCATCCACTCTATCTGTGTCCTCTGGTCCTAGACTCCCCCACTATAGGAAAAGTCCTCTCCACATCCACTCTATCTGTGCCCTCTGGTCCTAGATTCCCCCACTATAGGAAAAGTCCTCTCCACATCTACTCTATCTGTGCCCTCTGGTCCTTGACTCCCCCACTACAGGAAACATCCTCTCCTCATCCACTCTATCTGTGTCCTCTGGTCCTAGACTCCCCCACTATAGGAAACATCCTCTCCACATCCACTCTATCTGTGTCCTCTGGTCCTAGACTCCCCCACTATAGGAAACATCCTCTCCACATCCACTCTATCTGTGTCCTCTGGTCCTAGACTTCCCCACTATAGGAAACATCCTCTCCACATCCCCTCTATCTGTGTCCTCTGGTCCTAGACTCCCCCACTATCGGAAAAATCCTCTCCACATCCACTCTATCTGTGCCCTCGGGTCCTAGACTCCCCCAGTGCAGGAAACATCCTCTCCACATCCACTCTATCTGCGTCCTCTGGTCCTAGACTCCTCCACAATGGGAAACATCCTCTCCACATCCACTCTATCTGTGTCCTCTGGTCCTAGACTCCCCCACTATAGGAAAAATCCTCTCCACATCCACTCTATCTGTGCCCTCTGGTCCTCGACTCCCCCAGTGTAGGAAACATCCTCTCCACATCCACTCTATCTGTGTCCTCTGGTCCTAGACTCCTCCACAATGGGAAACATCCTCTCCACATCCACTCTATCTGTGCTCTCTGGTCCTAGACTCCCCCAGTGTAGGAAACATCCTCTCCACATCCACTCTATCTGCATCCTCTGGTCCTAGACTCCTCCACAATGGGAAACATCCTCTCCACATCCACTCTATCTGTGCCCTCTGATCCTAGACTCCTCCACAATGGGAAACATCCTCTCCGCATCCACTTTATCTAGACCTTTCAATATTCGATAAGTTTCAATGAGGTTCCTCCTCATTCTTATAAGTTCCAGTTAGTACAGTCCCAGAGCCATCAAAAACTTCTCATACATTAACCCTTTCAATCCCAGTGACTTAATTAAATGCCTTCCAACAATTCTGCGTCTCTACCCAACACACAACTCTGTCTTGGAATGACCCAAGCCTGACTGCAAAAGGAGGAGGGGCGGGCATGAGGCTAGCAACCCCATCCGTAAAAACCCAGAGCTACAGAAATGCCAGTGGAAGCCCCAATTACCTCATCCCTGGGAGAGGAAGGACCTTCACCTAATACATGCAAGGTGGCTACACCTGGGTTCAACTTGAAAGACTGGCCCAGAACAGAGGATCTTGGCGAGCTGCTGTTAGCAGCTAAGCCCTCATCGGGGTGATGGGTTTATGTAATTAAGTACAAAACACACATCTCACCGCAATTTTAAATCAATATGTTTATAATTCAGTGAAGTTTTACTCTAACTCCAATCTATACAAGTCATATTTATACCAGTAGTTTCAAGAATAGAAATCCATTAGAAATGCACATTACATAATCAACTGCCTTTGTTCAACATTTACAAAACATGGGTTGAAACATTTACACTGAACTGCCCCTGACATTACCTCTGATTGTTCCATGGTCCTATATATATGGAAAAGAACATACACTGTGCATGCTTTTGAACAAGTTTCTGTAAACTGGACAGCTACCAACTGTCTGCATTGGCTTTGCAGCAATTTCTGTTTAACAGGCAAGGCCATTCTACTTGTAAAATGGGCACAGCCTTTTTTGTTTTGAGGTTTGACAATAGAAAGAATGCCGGCCAATCTCATGAACACTGAAAAGTACATTGCAGAAGAACTTGTCATTTGATCTGGGTAATGGATTTCTCATCTGGACTACGGGACTACGGTGGGCTCACTCCAGCAGCCTCTACAGCCCCTTCAGGTATCACTTCTCAAACCCCATGCTCACCTCATGCACCCACCAACTGGTACCCAAAGCAGCAAGGCTGGGATGCTTTGAAAGGTCTTTTCTTATGCCAAGGTCACTGTGGGCTATGAAAAAGACTGATATGCTCCAGGTACGATTGCAGGATGCTCGAGGGATCTTTGCACTGCCTCTGACCAGAAGGCACAGATTTAAGATAGCCACTAAATCAACCTGAGGGTAGATTTTATTTAAAATGCAGTAGAAGTCCAGGCAACCTTGTGGAATGACTGTTGGTGTAACAGAAAATTGCCCTAATTTTACAAATCATTATCCAGGAATTTGAGATATTAACTAAAATTCTCCCCCGCCAAACTTGTGTGGAAAAATAATGAAACTTATTTCCCCCCACCACCAAAAAAATCAGATTACCAGCACGTGTCCAAGAAACCTGATTTATTTTACAGAAAATCGGATGCAGACTGCTTGCTAGGGAACGTAATCTACCCTCATTTCAACTCTTGTAATACAGTGGTTGCCTGTAAACAATTGTTTTGATGTGTGATATTTGCGTGGCAGGAAAGAGATATGTCTCTACCAAAGGAGGTGTAAGACTCTCCTTCCCTCTGCTAGCCTGCAGGTCACCCTTGGGCAAGGTGTAGCACCTGCTAGCTTAGCTCCCCCCCACCCAATCAGGGTGACGTGAACCCGTGGGATCAGGTGGTGGATGGTCGTATGAGCAGCCGGTGCAGATCACAAGTCCTGGTTATGTGACCACTGACGCCAGGCAGACAACCTCTGATAATGGCTGGGGTCACCCGTCTTGCAAAGACACTGCCCAGAAGGTGGCAATGGCAAACATTTCTGTAGAAAAATTTGCCAAGAACAATCATGGTCATGGAAAGACCAAGATTGCCCATGTTAATACCACATGGCACATAACAAATGAACAATGTGCAGTAATCAGTCAATTAGTCAGTGCGAGAGCATCACTGTGTGGCTGGGTGGCTGGATATTGGAGTGTGTGGTGAGATTAGCACACAGTGTGGTGAATTCTGAGAATATGGACAGGGTTATGCTCCTTTACAGGAATATGCGTTAGGCTGAGATTTAAATGTGCTGCTTGGTGGAACATTGTAAGGCTAACCTTCAATCCCTACAGATCACAGCACACTGGTTCTTGGCAATGACCTTCTATGGGATACAGACCTGTAATAGTGTCACAGATCTGCACTCTTGGGTGCAAGTTGGACACTACTCAGCATGATGCGACCGCAGAACTTCACAGTGAAATAAAGTCACCACATTCAGAAGCCTCTTATTTACAGACTGAAAATAGAAAGGATTAAGCGTGCTTTTAACCCCAGGAGCAGCTCATTGTTTGGGGGGTTTTGACTTTAATTCCAATCGATTCCAGGATAATTCAGGAAGACTGGCCATTCCCACAGGCCGGAAAAGCCACTGAGTTGGTGACCCGTGGAGAGAATCTGCCAGAGCATGGGTTCAGTGTCTTATGATGGCATGTTAGGGGTGAGATGAGGAGAAATGTATTCATTCAAAGGGTTGAGAATCTTGGAAATCCTCCAGTCATAGAGCACCACAGTACAAAACAGGCCCTTTGGCCCATCTTGTCCATGCCAAACTACTAATTTGCCTAGTCTCATACCCCTCCCATCCATGTATTTATCCATATTTCTTTTAGATGTTGAAATCCATCACTTCCGCTGGCAGCTCATTCCACACCCTCACCACCCTGAGTGAAGCTTCCCCCTCAGCTCCTCCTTAAATATTTCACCTTTAACCTATGACCTCTAGTTCTACACAACTTCTTAGCAATAAAATGAAATTTTGTTTGTTCTAATATTTCATTTCTTGTAAAAACTGTTTAACATACACGTTTTCATGTGAATGATGCTTATCTGATGCTCTGTGCCTGTGATGCTGCAGCAAGTAAGTTTTTCATTGTGCCCGTGCACACGTGTACTTGTGCATTTGTCAAATCAAGAACCCCCACTGCCCATCGTGGCCCTGGTGCTTTGCTCTTCGCACCGGAATGTGTGGTGTCACCTGAAGACTGCCCCCAGCACATCCTTGGGTGTTGATTGTTAATGTATGCCACACATTCACTGCACGTTTTGATGTACAGCACTGTGCAAAAGTCTTAGGCACCCTGGATTTTTTCATACAGTTTCAGATGGTATGGCCTCCACAGAGCCCTGATCGCAGCATCATTGAGGCTGTCTGGACTAACCAGGACAGACAGAAGCAAACAAGACAGCCAAAGTCTGCAGAAGAACTGTGGCAAGTTCTCCAATATGCTCGGAACAACCTACCAGCTGATTTTTCTTATAAAACTGCACAACAGTATACCTAGCAACATACATCAAAGTTGCTGGAGAACGCAGCAGGCCAAGCAGCATCTGTAGGAAGAGGTACAGTCGACGTTTCAGGCCGAGACCCTTCGTCAGGACTAACTGAAGGAAGAGTGAGTAAGGGATTTGAAAGTGGGAGGGGGTGGGGGAGATGCAAAATGATAGGAGAAGACAGGAGGGGGAGGGATAGAGCCGAGAGCTGGACAGGTGATAGGCAAAAGGGGATACGAGAGGATCATGGGACAGGAGGTCCGGGAAGAAAGACGGGGGGGGGGGTGACCCAGAGGATGGGCAAGAGGTATATTCAGAGGGACAGAGGGAGAAAAAGGAGAGTGAGAGAAAGAATGTGTGCTTTCTCTGTCAGACAGAGCATAGGTGTTCAGCGAAACGATCTACCAGTCTGCATTGGGTCTTGCCAATATATAAAAGGCCACATCGGATCTCCCAGTGGCCACACATTTTAATTCCACATCCCATTCCCATTCTGACATGTCTATCCACGGCCTCCTCTACTGTAAAGATGAAGCCACACTCAGGTTGGAGGAACAACACCTTATATTCCGTCTGGGTAGCCTCCAACCTGATGGCATGAACATTGACTTCTCTAACTTCCGCTAGGCCCCACCTCCCCCTCGTACCCCAGCTGTTACTCATTTTTATGCACACATTCTTTCTCTCACTCTCCTTTTTCTCCCTCTGTCCCTCTGAATATACCCCTTGCCCATCCTCTGGGTCACCCCCCCCCCCGTCTTTCTTCCCGGACCTCCTGCCCCATGATCCTCTCGTATCCCCTTTTGCCTATCACCTGTCCAGCTCTTGGCTCTATCCCTCCCCCTCCTGTCTTCTCCTATCATTTTGCATCTCCCCCTCCCCCTCCAGCTTTCAAATCCCTTACTCACTCTTCCTTCAGTTAGTCCTGACGAAGGGTCTCGGCCTGAAACGTCGACTGCACCTCTTCCTATAGATGCTGCTTGGCCTGCTGCGTTCACCAGCAACTTTGATGTATGTTGCTTGAATTTCCAGCATTTGCAGAATTCCTGTTGTTTGCGTTTAAAAACAGTATACCTAAGAGGATTGATGCAGTTTTAAAGGTAAAGGGTGGTCACACAAATATTGATTATATTTAGATTTTTAGTGATTACTGCACTGTATAGTAAATCTTCTTATATTTAGAAACTTTTCATTTCATTATTTTGAAAGCATCATTGATTTACAGTATATTTGACATGTGCCTAAGACTTTTGTATAGTACTATAATAAATAAATCTGAATCTTTAAATCTTGAAAGCACACAACAGACAGCCACAGGCTCAGTTATCTGAGAAATGACAAATGATATTTGGGGCCCACACCACGCAAATCTGATGCCAGATTTACATGGTTCAAGCACGATGACTCCAAAACAAAAAGCTTTGTAGTCACTCTGACTGATTGTAGAATTTTCAAAAAGGTTGCTGGAATTCTGTAATTTGTTGGATGTGCTCTAGAAACCTGAAGTATCCCATTGGCGGGCGAGGAGAGAAACATGAGCTGATTTGGTAGGTTCACTGTGAACTTAGTACTGTCAGAGTTACCATGGGGTTATGGATGCTCCAGCAATAGCCTGGAGTCTCCTGGGGTTAATGCCCAGGGTCCGCTAAACTCTGGTGAAAAACTTTGGGACTCAAAAATCTCAAAACAGATGTATTTCACTTTTGGTTTGACTGGAACACTTCCTCTAGTTAAAAAAAAGCCCTTTTAATTTGCATCAGAAAATCATGCCATTGTCCAACAGTCCTATTCTCTAATTGGCTGTACGTGTGGATAGATGTGCCAAGTGACCAATAGCGGTTGAAGGGGGGTGGGCAGCATGAACAGTCACAGGTAGAGACCAGAGCTCAGGAATTCTACCCAAAACCTCATCACGCCAATTGCCGTGGGTCTGCATCTGCGTTAATGCTTGCATTTACTCTATGTAGTACGTTACAGGGATCAGCTCCGCAACAAAACTGAGATCTAGCCAGACAAATGATTGCCTTAAATGACCAAGCCTGCAAATACAACCAGTAGTTTAATTCAAAACTAATACACTGGCCACTTTATTGGGTACAGGAATGGAACCCCATGTGGTCTTCTGCTGCTGTAGCCCAACCACTTCAAGGTTTGACGTGTTGTGCGTTCGGAGATGCTCTTTTGCAATGTGTGGTTATTTGAGTTACTGTCACCTTCCTGCCAGCTTGAACCCATCTGGCCATTCTCCTCTGACTCTCATTAACAAGGTGATTTCACTCACAGAACTGACAGTCACTGGGTGTTTTTTTTGTTTTTCACACCATTCCCTGTAAACTCTAGAGGTTGTTGTGCGTGAAAACCCCAGAAGATCAGCAGTTTCTGAGATATTCAAACCACCCCATCTGGCACCAATCATTCCAGGGTCAAAGTCACTTAGATCACATTTCTTCTCCATTCTGACATTTGGTCTGAATAACAACTGAACCTCTTGATCATGTCTGCATGGTTTCATGCACTGAGCTGCTGCCACATGATTGGCTGATTAGATATTTGCATTAAGGAGTAGCTGTACCTAATAAAGTGGCCACTGAGTACAAGTTACAGGGATAAAATCTCTTCTGGAAAATAAGAATCCAGCCAGATAAAGGAGTTACAAATGATTTCCTTAAATTACGAAGTTAAATAGCTTGCAAATACAACCAGTAGTTTAATTCAAAACAAATATATTGTGCAATATAACCCAGGCATTCACTCCAAATCAGGAATTGCAGTAATGTGAATGTCTCTGGTACACGGTCTCTCCCTCCAGTATAAAGCTGTTAGCTACTAATGGCTGTCTTTCTTGGTAGAAAGTGCAAATTCCAATATCAAACTCTTGATTGTCCTTTTCTGTCTTCACCATCCAGGGAGGAATCTGGTCACAATCCACACCACCAACCCCTTACGATGGGTCTACGTTAGCATCAGGAATAAGGAGCGTTTCTGGGGAAAACAAAATCGACGAGCCCCCCCCTCAGTCCTGGCGAAGTGATCCCGTCAGACTTTGCTGTCCCCACTGCCCACAGTCAGGATGCAACCTGTTAGGAAGCAGAGAGGGAGGGTGAGCCCTTTGTTTTCTTGTCTTGGGACAAATACATCTCAAACCAACCAGCAAGTTACACACCAGCCTCCACACTGCACGGAGGTTTTGACGGAAAACTCCTCTTTCCAGAAAGGAGCAGACTTTAATACAAATCAATTCAAGAATCACACGCAGATGAGGACCCCTTATTAGACCATAAGACACAGGAGCAAATCAGGCCAATCGGCCCATCGAGTCTGCTGTTCCCTCACGACTGATTTATTATCACTCTTAACCCCATTCTCCTGTTTTCTCCCCGTAACCTTTGACGCTCTGAATAATCAAGAACCTCTCAACCTTCACTTTACATATACCCAGTGCTGTCCTCCAACTCCTCATGGAGTGGTTCTCTCTCTGGGCGGCACTCCCCTCTGCATTAAATATACCCAATGACTCGGCCTCCACAGCCATCTGTGGTAATGAATTCCACACATTCACAACTCTTTGGCTCAAGAAATGTCTTCGAAAGGGACGTATTTGTATTCTGAGGCTGTGCCTTCTGGTCCAAGACTCCCCCACTATAGAAACATTCTCTCCACGTCCACTCTTTCAACATTCAATAGGTTTTAATGAGATTGCCCCTCATTCTTCTAAATTCCAGTCTCTGAGGGCCCAGAGCTTTCAAATGCTCCTCATATACTAACCCTTTCACTCCCAAAATTATTCTCTAGATCTTCTCCAATACTTGCACATCTTTCTTCAATATGGCAGCCAGACCTTCTCAAGTACCCCTCGCCTCTGTCCTCCAGTTCTTGATTCTCCAACTCTGGAGGGGGGGATTATCTGCATTCATCTTATTTTCATACATCGCAAGGAAGAAGTTCCTAGCCTGCCCAACCTATCCCTATAAAGCAGGCCTTTAAGTTCCGGCCGGCAACATTCACAGAAATACTTTATACAATCTTTAAAGTTTAATGGCAAATTTCCTTGAGCAGGGTAACCAAAACCGAACACAATACGGAGGCTATACGGAGTATGGCCTCAACAATGTTGTGTACAACTTCAACATAACATTCTTCAAGAAGGCAGCATTCACCATTAAGGTCTCCCACCATCTAGGACGTGCTGTCTTCTCATTACTACCATCAGGGAGGAGGCACAGGAGCTGAAGACACACACTCACACTATTATTTAGGAACAACTTTTCCTGTCCGCCATCACATTTCACTGCATGTTTTGATGTACAGTACATGTGACAAAAAGTTAAAGCTAATGATGTAAAATCAAGGCAAAGAAACTTCTAGCGCCGCCCCCCTCCGCCAATGCAATCCACCCCTCACCCGCTCACTTACTGTAGACGATTCAAGCGGAGACTCTCGACCGGCTACGTCTGGGTGTCCATGCCCTGTTCTGAGGCCACACTGAGGCGAGCTTCCCTCAGAGACAGGTACGTCTCCTCCTCAGGGTCATAGTAGTAGAACTTGCGCAGGTACGAGATGAGGGGCCTGAATGAGATGAGTGAAATCATCAGCGGCAGCCAGGCACGGGGGGAAGCTGCAGCTCGCAAGAGTGGCCATTTAGCAGGGTCTGTGAGGGTCTCCGATCTCAGCAGCTCCCTGACACCGCTGCCAAGATCAAAACTCACTGCTACTGCCGCTGACACCCTGCTCCAGACCAGGACCCATCAGCGAGGCCTCACATGACCAGGCAAAACAAATACAACCTGCTGGAGGAACTCAGTCTGTCAGGTGGCATCCATGGAGAAAAATGGATCAGGTGAAGAGTCTCAACCCGAAACGTGACTGTCCATTTCCCTCCACAGACCTTTCCTGACCCCCGCCCTTACTTCCTCCAGCAAGTTGCTATATTTTAAAAACTCTTCGAGGTTTAGGTATGTGCAGCCACTTGTGTCTCCAGTTCCACACTGTAAACCCACACCCTGAACATACACAGCGCACTCACACCAATGTACAACCCCCACACCGATCAGTCTATACATACACACCAACGTACAATCCCACAACGATCGGTCTGTACATACACACCAACGTACAATCCCACAACGATCGGTCTGTACATACACACCAACGTACAATCCCACACCGATCGGTCTGTACATACACACCAACGTTCAATCCCACAACGATCGGTCTGTACATACACACCAACGTACAATCCCACACCGATCGGTCTGTACATACACACCAACGTACAATCCCACACCGATCGGTCTGTACATACACACCAACGTTCAATCCCACAACGATCGGTCTGTACATACACACCAATGTACAATCCCACAACGATCGGTCTGTACATACACACCAACGTACAATCCCACACTGATCGGTCTATATATACACACCAATGTACAATCCCACACCGATCAGTCTGTACATGCACACCAACGTACAATCCCACACCGATCGGTCTGTATATACACACCAATGTACAATCCCACACCGATCAGTCTGTACATGCACACCAACGTACAATCCCACAACGATCGGTCTGTATATACACACTAACATACATCCCCACACAGATCAATCCGTACATACACATCAATGTACAATCCCACAACTATCGGTCTGGACATACAAACCAACGTACAATCCCCACAATGATCGGTCTGTACATACACAGAGCATATACACACACAAAAACAATGAACAGCCCCAACATCATTGGTCTGCACACACAGACCAAAGGCCCCTTATCTGAGAAATGACACACTGCATTGGAGAGGGTTCAAAGGAGGTTCATGAAAGTGATTCTGCGAATGAAAGGCTTATCATATGAGAAGCATTTGATGGACCTGGGCCAGTACTCACTGGAATGAGGGGGGAATATTATTGAAAGCTATCGAATGCTGAAAGGCCTCAGTAGAGTACGTGAGGAGAGGATGTTTCCTCTGGTGGGAGTGTCTAAGAACAGAAGCCACAGCCTCAGAATAGAGCGGCATCCTTTTAGAATGGAGATGAGGAGAAATTTCTTTAGCCAGAGAGTGGTGTGGAGTTCATTGCCATAGGTGGCTGTGGAGGCCACGTCACTGGGTTTATTTAAGGCAGAGGTCGATAGATGGTTGATTACTCATGGAATGAAGGGTTATGGGGAGAAGGTAGGAGATTGGGGCTGACAGGAAAATGGATCAGCCATGATGAAATGACAGAGGAAACTCAATGGGCCAAATGGCCTAATTCTGCTTCTACATCTTATGGCCTTATTGCACAGCCCCCAAACCCGTCAGTCTGCACAGACCTCGTACTCACAGACACAAACATTCACTCCAGCCAGCTGGCCCTTCCAGCCCGGACTGAGGCTTACTCACTTCGGCAGGGGCAGATCGGGGATATGGTCGATGCGGACGAGCTGCCGGATCCGGAATCGACACAGGTGCTGCAGAGACTTCACGTTGCTGAAGCGAGAGACCGGGTAGAGGAGCTGCACTGGCGTTGGAGGGAGACCTGCGGCCAAGTAGAGAAACACTGACAGCGTCAGCCCGGAGCCGGGCTCTTGTATGCGGCTCCTCTGTGCCAGCAGACATTGCAAAACCTCGTTTCAGGTTAATTATTGTGGGCCTTTACTGTGCTGAACTCTGCTATCTTACACAGCAGAGTGGTGCGATTTCTCAGAAGCTCAAACTTCAAAGTAGATGTATTATCAAAGTACAAACATGTCACCATATACAACCCTGAGATTCATACATACTCAATAAATCCAATAACCATTATAGAATCAATGAAAGGTTGCACCAACGTGCAGTATTCAACCATTGTGCAAAATACAACAAACTGCAAATACAAAAAGAATAAAATAAAAATAATAAATAAGCAATAAATATCAAGAACACAAGGTGAAGGGTATGTCTAGTATGGGGGGGGGGTGGAGCTACTGCACAGGAAGCTGCAGAGGGTTGTAAATTTAGTCAGCTCCACCTTGGGCACTAGCCTGCAAAGTAGCCAGGGAGTGGTGTCTCAGAAAGGCAGCGTCCATTATTAAGGACGTCCAGCACCCAGGGCATGCCCTTTTCTCACTGTTACCATCAGGAAGGAGGTACAGAAGCCTGAAGGCACAAAGTCAGTGATTCAGGAACAGCTTCTTCCCCTCTGCCATCTGATTCCTAAATGGACATTGAACCCATGAACACTACCTCACTTTTTTATATATATTATTTCTGTTTTTGCACAATTTTAAATCTATTCAATATATGTATACTGTAATTGATTTATTTATTATTTTTTCTTCTTATTGAATTGAACTGCTGCTGCTAAGTTAACAAATTTCAGACACATACCGGTGATAATGCACCTGATTCGGATTCCTTGAAAGTGAGTCCATAGATTGTGGGAACATTTCAGTGATTGGGGAAGTGAAGTTATCCCCTCTGGTTCAAGAGCCTGATGGTTGAGGGGGTAATAACTGTTCCTGAACCTCGTGGTGTGAGTCCTGAGGCTCCTGTATCTCATTCCTGATGGTTGAGGGGTAATAACTGTTCCTAAACCTGGTGGTGTGGGTCCTGAGGCTCCTGTATCTCATTCCTGATGGTTGAGGGGGTAATAACTGTTCCTGAACCTGGTGGTGTGAGTCCTGAGGCTCCTGTACCTCCTTCCTGATGGTTGAGGGGTAATAACTGTTCCTGAACCTGGTGGTGTGGGACCTGAGGCTCCTGTACTTCCTGATGGTTGAGGGGTAATAACTGTTCCTGAACCTGGTGGTGTGAGTCCTGAGGCTCCTGTATCTCATTCCTGATGGTTGAGGGGTAATAACTGTTCCTGAACCTGGTGGTTTGGGACCTGAGGCTCCTGTACCTCCTCCCTGATGGTTGAGGGGTAATAACTGTTCCTGTACCTGGTGGTGTGGGTCTTGTACCTCCTTCCTGACGGCAGCAGTGTGAAGAGAGCGCATCCTGGGTGGTGGGGTCCCTGGTGATGGATGCTGCTTTCCTGCGACAGTGTTTCATGTCGGCGTGCTCAGTGGTGGGGAGGGTGTTACCCACGATGGACTGGGCTGTATCCACTACTTTTTGTAGGATTTTCTGTTTAAGGGCATTGAGGTTTCCATACCAGGCTGCACCGCAACCTGTCAATATACTCTCCAGCATACATCTAAAGAAGTTTGTCTAAGTTTTAGATGTCATGCCAGACCTTCACAAATCCTGACGGAAGTAGAGGCACTGCTGTGCTTTCTTTGTAATTGCATTTACATGCTGGGTCCAGGACAGGTCCTCTGAAATAGTAACACCAAGGAATTTAAAGTTGCTGATCCTCTCCACCTCTGATTCACCTGATAAGGACTGCGTCCTGGGCGTCCGGTTTCCTCCTCCTGAAGCCAATAATCAGCCGCTTGGCCTCGCTGACATTGATTAAGGGGTTGCTGTGGCACCAGTCAGCCAGATTTGCTATCTTCTTCCTGTGTGCCAATTCGTCACCACCTTTGATTGGCCAACGACAGTGGCCAAATCAAAATCAGCAAACTTAAATAAAGCACTGGAGCTTACTTACAGTCCCACATTACTAAACATCAAATAAAAATATTCCCTCAACATTGCAGGGGAAGCTCAAACCTCTGGATGGAGTTTTGTTCCCACTCTTCTCCCCCAGCAAAGGCTGATCTCACAAATCCTTCAGTAAGACTAAGGAATTAGTTGTGGACTTCAGGAAGGGGAAGTTGAGGGAACACACACCAGTGGTATTGGAAAAGGTCCAGAGGAGATTCATGAGAACGATCCTGGGAATGAAAGGGTTAACACGAGGAGCATTTAATGGCTCTGGGCCTGTACTTGCTGGAATCTAGAAGATTTGGGCGGGGGGAGGGGGAGAATCACTTTGGAACCTATAAAATATTGAAAGCCTTGATAAAGTGGATGTTTCCAACGGTGAGAGAGTCTAGGACCAGAGGGTTGAGAGGGATAATAAATCAGCTACGATGGAATGGAAGTTTCCATAGATTCATTGTACATGGACCATAGAACATGTAACACCCTGGGAAAGGTTTCACTGCTAATGTAGTGGTCTTTCTGTGTTTGGGTTATGGGTGCTTTGGAATTTGTACCATCCGATGAAGGGAGTGTGTTTCCGTGTTGTGTGAGCTGGGTCTTTTGTTCGGTGGGAGAAGAGGTGGTAGGACTCGACGCGGAGCGGGGCCATGATTTGACAAGGCCTGGACAGATTGAAGGGGACACCGGAAGCTCCAACTCGTGCACGTTGGACTGTTTCATTATAATGGGCCCTTTTCTCTTTTTGCTTTTTCCTTACTAACCCTTTAGTCAAATTAAGAATTATAAAGCTAAATCTTTTAATTGTATGCAGTGTACCGTCTGTTGTTTCGTGGTACTGATTTGTAACGGGGTGACGAATCATGCAGCATCCACACAACTGGGGGTTTCATGGTGGGCTTGCACCTCAATCTCCCATGTTTGGCGGGGCCAGAGATGGTCTCCCCTAGACTTACGCAGTCGATGGAACCGGTGTTTCAAACGCAAAACAATACAGCAAACTTACAACGTTGTGCCGACCTTTTAACCAACTCTAAAATCAATCTAACCCTTTCCTCCCATATACCCTCCATTTTTCTATCATCCATGTGCCTATCTAAGTCTCTTAAATGCCCTAATGAATCTGCCTTTACCACCATCACAGGCAGTGCGTACCACACCACCCACTACTTGGTATTTTTAAAAAAAAACACCTCCGACATCTCCCCTAACTGGAATCAGAAAGTCGATTATTTCACGGAGAGTGAATGCAAATGAGTGAAGTTCAGGGGATCTACGAATCACAAGTAGTTGGCAGGTAGCATGTTGGCCTTTATTGCAAAAACATTAAATTTACAAACAGGGAGGCTTTATTACAGTTATACTGGAGATGGTGAGGTCACACCTAAAAATATCTGCATGTATTTAGTGCCCTGTTTTTTAAAAAAAAGCATCCGAGACAGTCCACAGGAGCAGGCTAATTCCTGTGATGAGAGGTACTGGACAGTGTGGGTCTATAATTTACTTATTTTGAGATACAATGTAGAAACAGGCCCCTCCGGCCCAATTACACCCATATGACCAATTAACCTTGGTCATATGGGTGTAATTTGGATTGTGGGAGGAAACCAGAGCACCCAGAGGAAACCCACACAGGTACAAGGAGAATGTGCACAAGGGTACACAGACAGAGGCAGGAAATGCTACCGTGCGGCCCATCTTTGGAGATTAAGAAGAATGAGTGGTGACCATATTTAAGCACGCAAGATCTTCAGGGGATTTGACTGGGGTTGGGCCACGCTGGGAGCACTGGAAACAGTGGATGACCCCAGACTCACAAGTGAAGCATCGCCTCACCTGGAAGGACTGTCTGGGGCTCTGAATGGTGGTGAGGGAGGAGGTGTAGGGGCAGGTGTGGCACTTGTTCCGCTTGCAAGGATAAGTGCCAGGAGGGAGATCAGTGGGGAGGGACGAATGGACAAGGGAGCCGCGTAGGGAGCGATTGCTGCGGAAGGTAGAAATTGCGGGGGGAGGGGGGAGGGTTTGCTTGGTGGCTGGATCCCGTTGGAGATGGCGGAAGTACGGAGAATTATGTGCTGGACACAGAGCACCATTTATAAATAGTGGGGCTTGGGGCTTGTTTGCGCCTTCTTGACTTCCTGAAGTCATTTATCATTTCTTTTTTCTTCTTGATGTTAAGTGATTGGTGCAGGAACCACAACCTATCAGATAGTTTCAGCACCTTTCTATATATAGATTCGTTATTGTTTGTGATTAGGCCAATCACAGTTGTGTCACCTGCAAATTGGATGACTGAGTTTGCAGCACGAGCAGGAGTGCAGTCATCGGTGAAGAGAGAGTAGAGAAGTGGCTCAGTTCACACCCCTGCGAGGCACCGGTTTGGGGGGGGGGTGTTGATGTGCACTTGCCTAGTTTCACCATCTGGGTACGATTAGTGAAGAAGTCCAAGATCCAGTTACAGGTTGATGTGCCGAGACCTAGATTGTGGAGCTCAACAGTCAGCTTGTTTAGTAGTACGGTGTTACAGGCAGAGGTCAGGAAAAGCATCCTGACGTAGGTGTCTTTGTGCTCCAGGTGTTCCAAAACAGCATGAACAGCAATACAAATGGCATCTTCAGTTGATCTATTCACCTTAGAGGCAAACTGGTGCTGGTCCAAGGTAGCTGGGATTACATCCTAGATGTGAGACATGAGCAATCGTTCCAAGCACTTGGCAACTATGGGAGTGAGTGCCATCGGTCTGTAGTCAATAAGACATGTTGCTGCTAACATCTTGGAGATTGGCATGCCGGAACTATAGCTTCGGACAGCGAGAGGTTGTAAATACCCATCAGAACTTCCACCAGCTGGTTGGCACAGTCCGAGGACCCGTCTGGGTATGCTGTCTGGTTCGACTGCTCTCTCTGCGTTGGCATTACGGATGAAACATGCTTACTGCTATTTTTTCATATTCCTTGGACCAACAATAAAATTCTACTCATTTCTCAGCTCTGCCCGCAATACTCTGTTCATTTACTGAAAAGGATTAATTCTCAATGACTATTTTTTTTAATCTTTGAGGGTCTGAAATGTAATGTCCAAATACTGAAGCTCAATATATCTAGTCCCCTAGGATTAAAACCTTTTAAAATTACAAGTAGGATAAGTCGGTGAATATTTATAAAATGTCCATGATTTAACTTCAAGGGCAAATTTTTGATCCAAAAATTAGAGCCAAGATTTGATGGGATGTAGGACAAACATTTCCCACCCCTTCCTCCAGAGGGAATCAGACCCTAGAGAAGGGGTTCCCAGCCTATGTTATGCCATGGAGCCTTAGCATTAACCAAGGAACTTGTGGACCCCAGGTTGGAACCCCTGCCCCTCATCCACTCACTCAAAGTTCAAAGAAGAGGTACTATCAACGAACATTTGTTAAGCACATGGATGATAGCAAAATAGGAGGCTATGCAAGAGGGAAAGGTTAGATTGATCTTAGGATAGGTAAAGAGTTTGGCTCAACATCATGGACCAAAGGGCCTGCACTGTGCTATAATGTTCCATGTTCTAAAGCTGAAGTTTTAATTGAGCCCTGTCAGCTGAAGTTTCAGTCTCTGTGGACGATTAAAGATGAAACTATAATGAGAATTTGGACAGTAACCCGAACTTCGTTTTTTCTGGGGCAGCTATAAAGAATTAATCTCCTCAGAGTCGGGAGGAAAGTGGCTATTGCTGTAAAGTTCTATGTTAAGAGGTTCCCAATCAAGAGTGTCAGCTATACTCAAACCTGATTGTAAAATTCACCTAATTTACATACAAAACCCTGAAACCCCCCAGGGTCAAGGACAGCTTCTACCCTGCTGTTATAACACTAACATTTCCCTAGTACCATTGACCACACCATCTACCATGTTTTGATGTTGCACCTCATTGTTTACCTCACTCCACAACCTACTGACTCACCTACCACCCCACCAGCCTCTGGATCCAGCACATTATCCTCCGCAGCTTCCGCCACCTTCAACAGGACCCCACCACTAAGCACATCTTTCCCTCTCCACCCCTCTCCGATTTCCGCAGGGAGCTGTCCCTCCGCGACTCCCTGATCCACACGTCCCTCCTCATGGATCTCCCACCCAGCACTTATCCCTGTAAGCGTAAGTGCTACACCTGTCCCTACACCTCCTCTCTTGCCACCATTCAGTGCCCCAAACAGTCCTTCCAAGTGAGGCAACACTTCACTTGTGAGTCTGTTGTGGTCATCTATTGCATCCAGTGCTCCTGGTGCGGCCTCCTCTACATCGGTGAAACCCGACGCAGATTGGGGAAACCGCTTCATCGAGCAACTCCGCTCCGTCCGCCACAACAGACAGGATCTCCCAGTAGCCAGCCACTTCAACTCTGCTTCTCACTCCCATTCAGATATGTCCATACATGGCCTCCTCTACTACCATGATGAGGCTAAACTCAGGTTGGAGGAGCAACACCTCATATACTGTCTAGGTAGACTCCAGTCCCTTGGTGTGAACATCGAATTCTCCAACTTCTGGTAATTCCTTCCCCCTCCCTTCCTCTATCCCTATTTCACATCACCTCCCTCATAGTTCCACCTCCTTCTACTACTGCGCATTGTTCTCCTGCCAATCACCTCCCTGCTTCCCCTCCCCCACCCCTTTGTCTTTCAAATTACTTTTTTCAACTACCAGCATTCTTCAACCCCCCCCCGCAAAGTTCTTCCTTCAGTCCTGACGAAGGGTTTCAGCCCGAAACGTCGACTAATCTTTTCAACTGATGCTGACTGACCTGCTGAGTTCCTCCAGCGCATTGTGGGTGTTCCTTTGACAGCATCTGCAGATTATTTTGTGTTTACGACTCACTTTCAAGTCAAGTTCTCTGTATGATTTTTTAAAAAATTATTTCCACAATTTGCACAGAGAAGGCAGGAGAATGGGGTTGAGAGGGATAATAAATCAGCCATGATAGAATAGTGGAGCAGATTTGATGGGTTGAATGACCTAATTCTTATGGTCTTATGGATTTGTTTTCTTTTGCACATTGGTTGTTTGTCAGTTTTTGTCTGTAATTTTTCATCGATTCTGTTGGCTACAGCAGCAGAAGATCATGAACATACACTTAGTGGCCACCACATAAGGTACACCTACTTATCAATGCATCCATCTTTAAGGACCCTCATTACTCAGAACATGCCCTCTTCTCGTTGCTACCAACAAGGAGGTCCAAGAGCCTGAAGACATACACTCAACATTTTAGGAACAGCTTCTTCCTCTCTGCAACCAGATTTCTGAATGGACAATGAACCAACCCCTGAACATTACCCCTCTTTTTTTTTGCTCACATTTTGCAATCTAAATATATATTTATCTTATTGTATTTATAATATGTTTTATGGATTACACTGTACTGCTGCTGCAAAACAACAAATTTCACAACATAAGTCAGTGATAGTAAACCCGATTCTGAAATTCATTTACAGCTTCTTCTACAAAATGTGTGACGTGAAATAAAACAGAAGGAAAATGCCATAGGCAATTGAGACAGGTCACAGCAGCCCGTCAAAGCTGCCTCCCACAGGGTCTCCCCTGCGCCTTCTGCCAGTGCCCGGCTCGGCGTGGCAGGCGAGCAGCCCACAAGGTCAGTTTGAAACACAATTAAAGCGTTGCACTGGGCTGACTGGCAGCCTTCCTGAAGATGGTGCACATTCCTGGAACATACAACACCATCTAATGAAGTCGGCACTGGGGACACACTAATAAGCTTTTGCCAAAACCTTGGATCATTCACTGGGTGAAAACTCAGCCAGTCAAAATCAATCAATCAGCGCCGACTTCAACAAAGGGACACATCTAAAAATATAGAAAACAAGCTGTGCTTGACACTACTGCTCATGCAGGTTCAACTTAACGAAAAAGATTCAAACTGGGAACCCATCCATCCCGCAATTGAAAAATATCACAAATTACTTGAGCGAGGAGTGTCTCTTCCTTCATTTCAATGTACATGTGACAAATAAAGCAGATTTGATAGAGGTGTACAAGACGATAAGAGGCATCAATGGAGTCAGAGCCAGAGACTTCATTCCAGGGTGGAAATGGCAAATACAAGAAGCATAATTTTAAGATGATTGGAGGAAAGTACGTGGGGTGGTGGGGTGGTGGGGTGGTGGGGTGGTGGGGGGGAGAAGAAATATTCTGCACCATCTCAGACAGTGGTGGGTGCTTGGAACACCCTGCTGGGGTGAGTATGGGGGGGTAGTGGTAAGGGCAGATATATTAGGGGCATTTAAGGAACTCTAAGATAGGCACGTGGATAGTAGAAAATAAGGAAGTTAATGTAGGAGGAAAGGGTTGGATTGATCTTCAAGCAGTTTAAAAGTTCCACACTACGTCGTGGCCCCAAGGGCCTGTAATGTGCTGTAATGTTCTAAGTTCTACAGCTAATGTTTTAATTGAGCCCAATTAGCTGTGTAGAGTTGGGAGGGAAGCAGTTACTACCCAGACTGTGGAAGGCTTGTCAGCTATAGCTTCACACACAGAGGACACTGAAAATCTGGTTAATTAAGTGAATTAACAACTAAACTTACATGAGGAGAGATGTCAGTGAACTGCACCGGGGGTTGAAGCTAGATGTTCAACCATAAACTGCAAATATGGTACAGGCTTTAGGTGGATGAAAGGCCAGTTCCACACAACTGCGTGTCAGAAAGTGCTAAGTGAATGATACAGTCCTTTCCAAATTTAACCACCATGACCGTTAGGCAGGAGATGGACGCTATGTACGATGAGCACTGAGGTGAGTCTTAAAGACCATAAGACATAGAAGTAGTGTTAAACTATTCAGCCCATCGAGTCTGCTCTGCCATTCCATTATGGCTGATTCATTATCCCTCTCAACCGCATTCTCCTGCCTTCTCCCCAGAACCTTTGACACCTTGACTAATCGAAAACCTATCAACCTCCACTTTAAATATACCCAATGACTTGGCCTCCCCAGCCATCTGTGTTGAATTCTCCAGATTTACCACCCTCTGGCTAAAGAAATCCCCCCTCATCTCTGTTCGAAAGGGGCATCCTTCTCTTTTTAAGTGGTGCCCTCTGGTCCTAGACTCTCCCACTACAGGGAACATCCTCTCCACATCCACTCTATCTGTGCCCTCTGGTCCCAGACTCCCCCACTATAGGAAACATCCTCTCCACATCCACTCTATCTGTGTCCTCTGGTCCTAGACTCCCCCACTATAGGAAACATCCTCTCCACATCCAGTCTATCTGTGCCCTCTGGTCCTAGACTCCCCCACTATAGGAAACATCCTCTCCACATCCACTCTATCTGTGTCCTCTGGTCCTAGACTGCCCCACTATAGGAAACATCCTCTCCACATCCACTATATCTCTGCCTTTCAATATTTGATAGGTTGCAAAGAGATCCCCTCTCATTCCTCTGAACTCCAGCGAGTACAGGCCCAGAGCCATCACCCACCGACGGCTCAGTGAAACCCCAAAGATGACGTGGAAGCTTTCCTCAATGAGTAAACTCCAGGTCTTTGACCAACTCAGAGTGCACAGCCTTGGTTGGGGAGAGTTAGGGAGGCAGCGGAGACAAACGTGGTGATCGCGAAGATGCAGGATGCCTTTCGCCATCCTTCAATCCCCAAAAGGTTTGTGGGAATGACTCCCAGAGAGCTGCTGCAGAGAGTGGAGGGGGCAGGAATTGTTCTAAGGAGCTGCAACCGTTCCAATCAGTTACAGGGTTAGAGAGTTACAACTCAGCCCAGCAAGCAGCTCTTGAACCAACGGGGACAAGGTCACTCAACTTCACTTGCCCCATCATCGAGATGTTCTCACAACCAATGGACTCGCGCTTAAAGACTCCATCTCATGTTCTCTATATTGATTGCTTATTTATTATTTCTTTTGTTTTGTACTTGTACAGTTTGTTGTCTTTTGCACATTGGTTAAACACCCAATTTGGTGCGGACTTTCATTGATCCTATTATGGTTATTATTCTATTATGGATTTATTGAGTATGCCTGCAAAAAAATGAATCTCTGGGTGTATATGGTGACATTTTTGTACTTTGATAATAAAGTTACTTTTGAACTTTGAACTAACCAACACCCACCCATTGATACTAATCCAATGTAATGCACACACAAAATGCTGGAGGAACCCGGAAGATCAAGCAGCATCTATGATCGGCAGACATCCCACCTCTCCCGGGAGTTCCGGGAGTCTCCCGCATATCGATAGCGGCTCCCTGATGCCTGCAAATTATATACAATATCCCGGAAATCGATTTTTTAGAGAGGGAGAGGGAGAGGGAAAAAAAAGAAAGAAAATGAATGAATCCTGTTTGATCTCTCTTTGTGCTAAGTAGATCTATCAGTTTTCTCTGTGGGCGGGCTTTACAGTCGGCCTCTCTCTCTCTCCCATATTCCTCAGTTCAGTTACTGCCGTCTGTAATGACGCTGAAATGACCCGGACAACTGCCGGTGATGAAGTACAAAAGCCTGGCGAAGAAATTCCCAAGGCTGGCGGTGACAACCTGACTACGTGAGGCTGTCCTATACGGGCGGGGCGCGTTGGCGTCTTAAAGGGGATTAGAGCGGGGTTTATTTGGAGCGAAATTCCAAAATCATCGGCTAAGACATCTTTAAAAACGCGCTCGCAGCAAGCAAATTCTTCGGGGTTTTTTTCCTGAAACACTTCCACTTACAGGTGCATCGAAGCCTGCCATCGGGGTTTAAGCGCAGCCGTTTTCAGAAGAAAAACCGATTTTAATAAATACCCGGTCCCCACCGTGGTCTCGTCATTAGGACAGCAAACTGTTTACTTGTGCTGTGCACTTTATAAGCATTTTGAATTACACTTTATTAAATAATATGGTAATAGATTGTTTTATGTGGTGTGCGTGATATATGGATTGTGGCTTCACTGTGGTCCGGACAGAGGTTGTTTCGTTTGTGGACAATCAGCCAGATGACAATAAACTTGAACTTGAAGATACAGAACTTCTAAATCACTCATTTAAAATCCCCCATTTCGATGTAAAAAAGTAATTTTTGATCCCGACTATTGCAGGCAGTGTGTGTGGGTGTGACTACAGACAGATATGCGATCGGACATTGTCCGAATGGATGTTAAGCAGCGCACACCTGTAATAAGGATACACCTTTTGCTTTTATTTCTTTTAGGGACCACAACATATCAGGGAGGCTAAGCGCAGGGAAGGCTGTTCAAGTATTTCACAGTTCTTTTCAGCAGAAAACCAAAGTCTGACAGAGAAGGTCACCAGAGCTGAGGTGTACTTTACATCTTCCATCGTTGGCATAACCTGCCACTCCAGGTGTGTAAGCACACAGGAAAATGCTTCCTGATTCAGAAATAGCAAAAAACTATGCCTGCTCATCAACCAAGACAGCAGCTATTGTGAACATGGCACATTAAGACAGAATTCCCACTGTCTCTGTCTCAGAAACACTTGTGAATCTGATGCCTTGCAAAATTAACAAATTCATTGACACAGACTGTTATGAGGTTGAGACCTCCCTGAAATGAGTTTTTGCAGGGTGGGATGTCTGATGGAGAGGAATAAACAGACAATGTTTTGGGCCATGACCCTTACCAATGCAAAACATCAAAAGATGAAGGTATGCACAAGGGCTGCACAGAAGTTGCACAGCACACTGGGATCCCAGGCACGGCCCCCTTACAAGATTTCCTCAGATTCAACATGAAGGTCAGATGTTACATCAAGCCTGCACTTTATATCCATTAAAAAAAAATCACAAGTCATGAAAAGTGGGAAGGAGAAATTTACCAGGAACTCGGGAACGCAGAAAGTAGAGGAATTTTCCGTTCTTGGAATGCATGATGGCTCTCTCGATGAACTCTACCACGGACTGGCAGCGGTCTTCAAACTTGGGGTGGCACCATAAGCTGAAGGTACCTGTGTGTAAAAGAATGGGCAAAGTGAAGAGAGCAGCATCCATCATCAAGGAACCCCCACCGCCCACACCATGGTGTCTTCTCACTGCTACAATTGGGTAGGAGATACAGGAGCCTCAGGACCCACACCACCATGTTCAGGAACAGTTATTACCCCTCAACCATCAGGCTCTTGAAGCAGAGGGGAAACTTCACTCGTCCCACCACTGAACTGTTCACAAAACCTACAGACTCCCTTTCCAGGACTCTTTATCTCATGTTCTCCATATTTATTGCTTATTTACTTATTGTTATTATCTCTTACTTTTTGCTTTTGTGTTTGCACAGTTTGTTATCTTTTGCATATTAGGTGTGGTCTTTCATTGATTCTATTATGGTTATTGGATTTATTGAGTATGCCCGCAAGAAAACGAATCACAGGGTTGTATATGCTGACATATACTAACTTTGATAATAAATTTACTTTGCACGAGCAGAACACCAGGCCAGTGAACTGGATCAGTACTGTCAAAGCAGTTCAGTGGTGTCACTGCCCCCTTAATAATCCAAAATTCAAAGTAAAACAAATAGTAATAAATATTGAGAGTTGTGGAGTCCTTGAAAGTGGGTCCGTAGGCTGTGGAACCAGTTCGGTGTTGAGATGAGTGAAGTTGTTTCAGGAGCCTGTTGGATGAAAGGTATGCATGCACACAGGACGTTCTGCAGATCTGGAAATCCAGAGTAACACACACAAAATGCTGGAGGAACTCCGCAGGTTGGGCAGCATCTATGGAAAAGAATAAACAGCTGAGGTTTTGCGCAGAGATTCTTCTTCAGGACTGAGAAGGAAGGGGGAAGATGCCAGAAGCCAGAATAAAAAGGTGGGGAAAGAGGTAAGAGGCTCGCTGGAAGGTGATAGGTGAAAGATCGGGGGCTGGAGAAGAAGGAAGCTGATAGGAGAGGAGAGTGGACCATAGGAGAAAGGGAAGGAAGAGGGGACCCGGGGAAGTAATAGGCAGGTGAGAAGAAGGAAAGGTCAGAGTGGGGAATAGAGTGGCCTCATCTTGGCACAAAAGGAGGCCATTGACCGACACGTTGGAATGGGAACAGGAATTAAAATGTTTGGCCACCAGGAAGTCCCGCCTGTGGTGGATGGTGCAGAGGTCCCCCAATTTACGGCAAGTCTCACCAATGTAGAGAAGGCTGCATCAGGAGCACCAGACACAATATATGACTCCAGCAGATTCATGGGTGAAATGTTGCCTCACCTGGAAGGACTGTTTGGGGTCCTGAATGGAGGTGAGGAAGGAAGTGTATGGGCAGGTGTAGCAGTTAGGGTGCTTGCAGGGATATGTGCCTGGAGGGAGATTAGTGGGGAGGGATGAATGGACCAGGGAATCTTGGAAGAAGCGATCCCTGTGGAAAGCCGGGGGGGGTGGGTGGAGGGGGTAAAGATATGTTTAGCGCTACCTCCCTTTGGAGATGGCAAAAGTTGCAGAGGATGACATGTTGGATGCGGAGGCTGATGGGGTGGTAGGTAAGGACAGGAGGATACATGTCCACAGATCCCTGAAAGTTGCCTCACAGGTGGATAGGGTAGTTAAGAGAGCTTATGGGTGTTAGCTTTCATAAGTCGAGGGATAGAGTTTAAGAGTTGCGAGGTAATGATGCAGCTCTATAAAACTCTGGTTAGGCCACACTCGGAGTACTGTGTCCAGTTCTGGTCGCCTCACTATAGGAAGGATGTGGAAGCATTGGAAAGGGTACAGAGGAGATTTACCAGGATGTTGCCTGGTTCAGAGAGTATGGATTATGATCAGAGATTAAGGGAGCTAAGGCTTTACTCTTTGGAGAGAAGGAGGATAAGAGGAGACATGATAGAGGTGTACAAGATAATAAGAGGAATAGGTAGAGTGGATAGCCAGCGCCTCTTCCCCAGGGCACCACTGCTCAATACAAGAGGACATGGCTTTAAGGTAAGGGGTGGGAAGTTCAAGAGGGATATTAGAGGAAGGTTTTTTTACTCAGAGAGTGGTTGGTGCGTGGAATGCACTGCCTGAGTCAGTGGTGGAGGCAGATACACTAGTGAAGTTTAAAAGACCACTAGACAGGTACATGGAGGAATTTAAGGTGGGGGGGTTATATGGGAGGCAGGATTTGAGCATCGGCACAACATTGTGGGCCGAGGGACCTGTACTGTGCTGTACTATTCTATTCTAAGAGGGACTCTATCACTATTATGGCAGCAGGAAGATGAGGTGAGCCCAGATGTATAGGAAATAGAGGAGGGCAGCATCAATAGAGGAGGAAGGGAAGCCTGGAACAGAAAGCCACGTGCTGGGAACAGATGTAGAGGCAGCGAAGAAATTGAAAATAGGGAACAGCATATTTACAGGGAATTGTGTGGGAAGAGAGATTGTCAAGATAACTGTGGGAATCAGTAGGTTTATAAAAGATATCAGTTGACAGTTTGCCTCCAGAGATGGAGGCAGAGATCAAAAGGGGAGGAAGGTGCCAGAGATGGACTAAGGGAATTTAAGGGCAGGGTGGAAGTTAGGGACAGAGTTGATAAAATTGAGGAGCTCAGCATGGGTGCATGAGGCAGCGCCGATGCAGTCATCAATGCAGCGGAGGAGTTGGGGAGTGTAACCGGGGAAGGCTTCAAACATGAAATGTTCTACCTAGCTAACGAAGAGGCAGGCAAAGCTGGGGCCCACACGAGGGTCCATGGCCACCCCTCGAGTTTGGAGAAAGTGGGAGGAGCTTAAGGAAAAATTGTTCAGGGTGAGGACTGGTTCTGCCAGACTGAGGAGGGTGGTGGTGGAGGGGGATTGGTTGGTTCTTTTGTCAAGAAAGTGGAGAGCTTTGAGACCTTCCTAATGTAGAGGGACTGAACATCCATGGTGAAGATGAATAACTGTTCTTGAACCTGGTGGTGTGGGTCCTGAGGCTCCTGTACCACCGTTCTGATGGCAGCAGCAAGAAGAGAGCAGCAGACCAACTTGTTGAAACATTAACAAGACAATCATCTCCCAATTTTACAGGACTCTGGAATATTTTTCCTTCCTGCTTCCGTCCGCCACTGTACACAAACTCTTGAATGTGGTATCAACACTGAGCCACAGACTTGGCAGTTAGTTTTTCTACTCATCTCTCAGAAACCCACATCATTTCAACTATTTTTATTTACCACAAGTTCAACAACTTTCAACATAGCCTGATTCGAGATTATTTATCATGTGTATATCAAAACATACAGTGAAATACAGCACTAGCAGGCAGCTCCAGCACACCCTAAAGTGTGTTACTAGTTAATGCAAGTGTCAGCACACATTGCAGTTCCAGGATAGCTTACCAATATGCTCAGCAAAACAAAAAAGATGGCGAAGCAGAACACAACAACAGCAACAAGCTCCATTTCTCCCTCCCATCCACATACATACACACAGTCCTCTAACCACAAGATATCATTCGGCCTCTAGTGAACTTGGACACAAAGACATTGGGGCTTCAGCTTGCCCAGTGCATTGAGGACCTCTATTGGTTGGGGTCGACTACGTATATTGTGTCGTGGCTGTCTATGCAATATGCAAGCCAGGGCAGTACGATATGGAGAGAAGATGCTGCCCATGTATAAGGCTCCCTTTTCTACGCAGCTGATGAATCCAAAGGAATGGCAGAGACCAATACAGTTGGGCACTAGGAGTTGCCAGTCAGCGTTGAACTCAACATAGGACTGCTTTAGGGACTCCAGCACCACATTTTTTCCTTGGGGTTTAGTCCCGAAGCCTTTCCCAAGAGTGGGTGTAGCCGCAAGGCAGCGGGGGCTTGAGATCAGAGTTTTCCTTCCCCTGGGTGTGCTACAAATCACAGCTGATGAGCCCCATCTGGCCGAAGCGACTGGTTTTAAGGCACCAGTAACCCACCTTTGCCCTTTCTCCTATCAGTAGAAATGGTTCTACAAGGTTTAGGCCACACGTGAAGGCCAGGAGCTGGACTTGGTTGTCAGAGGCTATTTGAGACGCAAACCACTGGGAGTGTTTAATAGGCAGCGGGAGCTAATCCCCACCACATCCCCCGGCTATAACAACTTAAGAAACAACTACCCCTGTGGACTCGCAGAAAATCACAAATCCCAGGCTCCGGGCAATGGGTTTCTTCTCACTATCCTGAACACTCACTCCCTCCACCACTAGTGTACTGCAGATATACTGTGTTCAGCATCCAACATGCAAATCAGACAAGAGATTCTGCAGACGCTGGAAACCCAGAGTAACACACACAAAATACAGGAGGAACTCAGCAGGTCAGGCAGCATCTATGGTTGGGAAATAGTCGACGTTGCAAGCTGTGATCCTTCGTCAGGATGCAGTTCTCAATATTTATTGCTTATTTACCTGTTATTACTATTATGTTTTTGCATACATTGTATTTTGCACACTGGTTGTTTGTCTGTCTTGTCATGTGCAGTCTTTCATTGATTCTATTGAGTTTCTTTGTATTTACTGTGAATGCCCACAAGAAAATTAATCTTAGGGTTGTAAGGGGTGACATAAATTCACTTTGATAATAAATTTACTTTAAACTTTGAAGGATCTTGGCTTGAAACGGTCATAATTTTCTCTATAGGCACTGCCTAACCTGCTGAGCTCCCCCAGTATTCTGTGTGTGTACCCAAGATGCAATACAGCTTCCTCCAAGGCTTCTGTATCACCACCTCCCAAATCAGTGTCAAGGGCAGCAAGGAACTGCAAAGGTCAAGTTCCTCTCCCCCTTTTCACCAGTTGCACAAATTCAGGAGACCTTGTAGATAATCCCAAGGCAACTGAGTGCTGTTCCCTGCCCAAAGTAAGTGAGGTAGGTGGTCTGGGCGTTCATGGAACGTTGGTCATTGAGCAGACTTTGTCAACTTCTACAGTCTTTGAAAAAAAAGAACTCAGACTCAGACTCAGAATCAGGTTTAATATCACTAGCATATGTCACAAAAGTCCTGATGGAGGGTCTCGGGCCGAAACGTTGGCTGTTCATTCCCATCCATAGATGCTGCCTGAGCTGCTGAGTTCCTCCAGCAGGTTGTGTGTATTGCTCTAGATTTCCAGCATATGCAGTGCCCCTTGTGTTGTGAAGTTTATTGTTTTGCAACAGCAGTATATTGCAATAAATCATCATCGTCATTATGCGCCGTGTTGTATGACATGGGCGATCATAGTCTTTCTTCCAGAAATAGTAAGGGACAGAGGGTCCAGTGAGATGGAGGAACTGAGCGAAATACATGTTAGTAGGGAAGTGGTGTTAGGTAAATTGAAGGGATTGAAGGCAGATAAATCCCCAGGGCCAGATGGTCTGCATCCCAGAGTGCTTAAGGAAGTGGCCCAAGAAATAGTGGATGCATTAGTGATAATTTTTCAAAACTCGTTAGATTCTGGACTAGTTCCTGAGGATTGGAGGGTGGCTAATGTAACCCCACTTTTTAAAAAAGGAGGGAGAGAGAAACCGGGGAATTATAGGCCGGTTAGCCTAACGTCGGTGGTGGGGAAACTGCTGGAGTCAGTTATCAAGGATGTGATAACAGCACATTTGGAAAGCGGTGAAATGATCGGACAAAGTCAGCATGGATTTGTGAAAGGAAAATCATGTCTGACGAATCTCATAGAATTTTTTGAGGATGTAACTAGTAGAGTGGATAGGGGAGAACCAGTGGATGTGGTATATTTGGATTTTCAAAAGGCTTTTGACAAGGTCCCACATAGGAGATTAGTGTGCAAACTTAAAGCACACGGTATTGGGGGTAAGGTATTGGTGTGGGTGGAGAATTGGTTAGCAGACAGGAAGCAAAGAGTGGGAATAAACGGGACCTTTTCAGAATGGCAGGCGGTGACTAGTGGGGTACCGCAAGGCTCAGTGCTGGGACCCCAGTTGTTTACAATATATATTAATGACTTGGATGAGGGAATTAAATGCAGCATCTCCAAGTTTGCGGATGACACGAAGCTGGGTGGCAGTGTTAGCAGTGAGGAGGATGCTAAGAGGATGCAGGGTGACTTGGATAGGTTGGGTGAGTGGGCAAACTCATGGCAGATGCAATTTAATGTGGATAAATGTGAAGTTATCCACTTTGGTGGCAAAAATAGGAAAACAGATTATTATCTGAATGGTGGCCGATTAGGAAAAGGGGAGGTGCAACGAGACCTGGGTGTCATTATACACCAGTCATTGAAAGTGGGCATGCAGGTACAGCAGGCGGTGAAAAAGGCGAACGGTATGCTGGCATTTATAGCGAGAGGATTCGAGTACAGGAGCAGGGAGGTACTACTGCAGTTGTACAAGGCCTTGGTGAGACCACACCTGGAGTATTGTGTGCAGTTTTGGTCCCCTAATCTGAGGAAAGACATCTTTGCCATAGAGGGAGTACAAAGAAGGTTCACCAGATTGATTCCTGGGATGGCAGGTCTTTCATATGAAGAAAGACTGGATGAACTGGGCTTGTACTCGTTGGAATTTAGAAGATTGAGGGGGGATCTGATTGAAACGTATAAGATCCTAAAGGGATTGGACAGGCTAGATGCGGGAAGATTGTTCCCGATGTTGGGGAGGTCTAGAACGAGGGGTCACAGTTTGAGGATAGAGGGGAAGCCTTTTAGGACCGAGGTTAGGAAAAACTTCTTCACACAGAGAGTGGTGAATCTGTGGAATTCTCTGCCACAGCAAACTGTTGAGGCCAGTTCATTAGCTATGTTTAAAAGGAAGTTAGATATGGCCCTTGTGGCTACAGGGGTCAGGGGGTATGGAGGGAAGGCTGGGTTCTGAGTTGGATGATCAGCCATGATCATAATAAATGGCGGTGCAGGCTCGAAGGGCCGAATGGCCTACTCCTGCACCTATTTTCTATGTTTCTATGTTTCTATGTTTCTATGACCATGATTGATCTTGGCAAGTTTTTCGACAGAAGTGGTTTGCCATTGCCTTCTTCTGGGCAGTGTCTTTACAAGATGGGTGACTCCAGCCATGATCAATACTCTTCAGAGATTGTCTGCCTGATGTCAGTGGTCACATAACCAGGACTTGTGGTCTGCACCGGCTGCTCGTACGACCGTCCACCACCTGCTCCCATGGCTCACGTGACTCTGATCGGGAGGCGGAGGCTAAGCAGGTGCTGCACCTTGCCCACTTGCAGGTTCGCAGAGGGAAGGAGCACCTTACACCTCCATCTCCAACCTGCAACATAATAAAATCTGTAACTTACAGAAAGTATGTATGTATATGATAAGTAGTGCAAAAAGGGAGGGAAAAAAAAAAGCAATGATGTAGTGTTCATGGGATCAATGACTATTCAGAAATTGGATGGCAGAGGGGAAGGAGCTGTTCCTGAATCATGGAGTGTGTGGCTTTAGGCTCCTGTACCTCCTTCCTGATGGTAGCAGTGAGAAGTGGGCATGTCCTGGGTGACGGGGGTCCTTAACGATGGACGCCACCTTTTTGAGGCATCACTCCTTGAAGATGTCCTGGATGCTGGGAAAGCTGGTGCCCGTGATGGAGCTGACTGAGATTTAATTGTAAATAAGGAGAAACCATTTGCAGTGACAGATGGGTTGGTACCACAGGCCGAGGGGGCAGACTGAGGAGTCAGAGCTGGGGGCAAGGGCAGACTGTCACACAGTCTGTTTCACTGAACTGGAAAGCACTGGTTTCAGACAACGGAAGGGGATTTAACAGGAAGAGAGAAAGATTAAAGATTAGCTTTATTTACACATATACATTGAAACATACAGTGAAATGTGTCATTTGTGTCGAATCACAAGAGCGATGATTGCGCTGGGCAATTGCACTACGTTTTATTCCATTCGTTTTCAGGAATGACTGGAACTGTTCCACAACAAACTGCGGTCCATTGTCACTGATTGAGTGTTCTGGAACACCAGTCCTTGTGAAGAGGCTTCTCAATACATCAACAGTGCGCGAGGCTGCAGTTTCTGGCCACTTTGTAGCTGCATCCACAGTTGTCAAGAAATTTGTGCCCATGAATGGTCCGGCAAAATCCACATGAATCCTCTGCCAGGGCAATGCAGGCCATGGTGGCAATTTGAACAATGCATGGCAAGCTGCTTGATCTGCTGATCTGTACCAGGCCACAGACAAAGCTTCAAACCAACACTTTCATTTTGACCACACCTAGATGACCGGCATGTAGTTCCTCCAACACTTCAGCTCTCAGCTTGGATGGTACAACAACTCTCAATCCCCACAGAAGACAACTCCTGTCCAGGGCAAGTTCATCCCGGCACTGGTAAAAATGGGGGAACTGGGATTTCTGCTGCACAGTTTGGGTGGCCACATAGACCTGAGATAGTGCAGGGTCTTTTCCGGTTTCCCTTTGGATCATCTCTGTCATAATAGGGAGACTTTTGACTTGCATTAGGGAGAATACGTCAAGAGGAGTGATCCCTTTTGTAAATGTTTCAGGTATTTCCTTCTCCACGGGTAAATGGGACAATCCATCAGCATTTCCATGATTAGTCATCCTCTTGAATTTGATCGTGTAACTGTGTCCTCCAAGAAACAGAGCCCGTCTCTGCACTCACACTGCTGCTGTTAAGAGAACACCCTCCTGTGGACTGAAAATGGACACTAGCGGTTGACAATCAGAAACGACGGAAAACTCTCTCCTAAACTAATACTGGGTGAAGCATTTTAAACACAAACCAGACTCAAGGCTTCTGTGTCAACGTGTGCGCATTTTTTTCTATGCAGCGATAAGGGAATGTAATGCAAAGTTCAAAGTATACAGAATACAACTCTGAGATTCAACCTCCCGCAGGCAGCCACAAAACAAAGAAGCACCATGGAACCCATTCCTAGAAAACCATAATCAAACACCAAACTCACAAAAAAGAAAGCAAATTGCGCAAATAGCAAAAAGCAAGTGAACAACACATAGAATTTCAAACATCAAACCAGGAGTCTATGAGTATTCTGTTCAGATCAGTTCAGTTCAGCGCAGGCCGTGGAGCTGTGTGTGTGTGTATATACATAAACACAAACACGTATACAAGTTGTGATGCATTCTATATTAAGTTGTAGTTTATAGCTATGTAAGATTGTGTATTTAATATTTCAGTAATCTTTCTAATAATATTGTTTGATTAAGCATTCTGTTGCTTACATAATGCATTGTGTGTTATACGTAAAAGTAGGTGAATGGCATACGGCATCATACCACCACATCATATGTGTGCATCTCAATGAAAGTAAAACTAAGAACGTACACAAGTATTCCTGGCTCCATATTTTTCTTTTAATTATAGTTGTTCTGGAGTTACAAAACATAGAAACATAGAAAACCTACAGCACAATACAGGCCCTTCGGCCCACAAAGCCATACTGAACATGTCCTTACCTTAGAACTACCTAGGGTTACCCATAGCCCTCTATTTTTCTAAGCTCCATGTAGCCATCCAGGAGTCTCTTAAAAGACCCTGTCATTTCTGCCTCCACCACCATCGCCGGCAGCCCATTCCACGCACTCTCTGCATAAAAAACTTACCCCGACATCTCCTCTGTACCGACTTCCAAGCACCTTAAAACTATGCCCCCTCGTGCTAGCCATTTCAGCCCTGGGAAAAAGCCTCTGACTATCCACACGATCAATGCCTCTTGTACACCTCTATCAGGTCACCTCTCATCCTCCGTCGCTCCAAGGAGAAAAGGCCGAGTTCACTCAACCTATTCTCATAAGGCATGCTCCCCAATCCAGGTAACATCCTTGTAAATGCAAACGCGAGGAAATCTGAAGATGCTGGAAATTTAAGCACCACACATCAAAGTTGCTGGTGAACGCAGCAGGCCAGGCAGCATCTCCAGGAAGAGGTACAGTCGACGTTTTGGGCTGAGACCCTTCGTCAGGACTAACTGAAAGAAGAGCTAGTAAGAGATTTGAAAGTGGGAGGGGGAGGGGGAGATCCAAAATGATAGGAGAAGACAGGAGGGGGAGGGATGGAGCCAAGAGCTGGACAGGTGATTGGCAAAAGGGATATGAGAGGATCATGGGACAGGGGGCCTAGGGAGAAAGACAAGGGGGAGGGGGGGAACACAGAGGATGGGCAAGGGGTATAGTGAGAGGGACAGAGGGAGAAAAAGGAGAGTGAGAGAAAGAACTTGTGTATAAAAATAAATAACGGATGGGGTACGAGGGGGAGGTGGGGCATTAGCGGAAGTTTGAGAAGTCAATGATGGCATGAACGAGTCAAGGGTGAAAGGTGAAAAGTTTAAGGGAAACACAAGAGAGAGCTTCTTCAGTCAGAGGCGGTGAGACTGTTGAACGAGCTGCCAGTGCAAGTGGTGAATGCAGGTTCAATTTCAACGTTTAAGAGAAATTTGGATAGGTACGAGTGGGAGGGTTATGGCCTGGGTGCAGGTTGAGGGGACGAGGCAGAATAATATTTTGCCATGGGGCAGATGGGCTGAAGGGCCTGTTTCTGTGCTGTAGTGCTCTTTGACAGATTCCTCAACAGTCACTTCAGGCCAGGGAACCTCCTGTTCCTGCCTGGTCTGGTTACACACAACCCCAAGTCCCCATAGCAACATGACAGCTATCAAATAACCACCCAATTATAGTGAGGCAGCACAGTACCAGTGCTCATGAAGGAGATAGACCATCATCGCTTTCCCATGGCAACTGGTGACAGGCACTGAGTGCAGACCTTTCCCGAAAGCATAAATAACATTGTGATGGAATACAGAGAGCACAGATTGCTTCCCACTGCGAAAAACAATCCCGGTAATAGCGTCTTATCAATCACAACACCAGAGTACAAAGACTGTCAGTACCATCTGCTACCCTGTCACCTACACACCACAGCCTCCACACACACCCAGCACGGCTGCCACGCTGCAGTAGACGTGAAAAATCCATCTGCATTTAGAGGTGGAAGCCACAAATGACCCTCGCCAACAAGCACGCCTTTGACAAGGCTTGTAGAACCGAAGAACTTGAAAGTAATGACAGCACTCAGGATGCTTCAAATAACTAAACGTGAGCAGCACTCAAACACTTGAGATACAACAGGCTGGACCCACACTCCACATCTTAGGAACAACTTCTTCCTCTTCCCCCCACCACCAAATTTCTGAATGGTCAATAGACACCCGATATGCTGGGCATTTACCAGCGGTTAAATTTCATTAGGAGCTTGAGGAGATTTGATAAAGAATAACAAGTTCCTACACATGTACCATAGAGAGCATTCTAACTGGTTGCATCACCGTCTGGTACGGAGGGGCTACTGAACAGGATCAGAAAAAGCTGCAGAAAGTTGCAAACTCTGCCAGCTTCATCATGGGCATTGGCCTCCCCAGCATCGAGGACATCGTCAACAGGCAATGCCTCAGAAAAGCGGCATCCATCATTAAGGACCCCCATCACCCAGACATGCCCTCTTCTCAATGAGGAGGTACAGGAACTTGAAGACATACACTCAACATTTTAGTAACAGATTCATCCCCTCCACCATCAGATTTCTGAATGGTCCATGAACACTACCTCACTATTTTTGCACTACTTCATTTTTTATATAATTTCTTAATATATTTTATGGATTGCAATGTACTGCTGCCACAAGACAACAAGTTTCACGAAATACGTCAGTGAGAATAAACCCAATTCAGATTCACAGCAAGTTACCATAAATATCAATGTGATATCGGCTTGGAAATCTGCCTTTAATTATTGGTAGAGAATGAAAATCTACCAGTCACTGGGCGAGCCATTCTATTCTTCAAATAATCAGATGTGCCATTATACTGCCCAAGAGTGCTTACATTGGTCAGTTACTTTAATAATTATTATTGGCCTTTAACGTGGAGATTCGATTGGCTATTAATACTAGTACTAGTGATTGGTGATTGATTATGCAAATAAGGAATTTGAACATCCACAAGGTTACCAACTGGTCAATATCCGCATCAATTTCTGTATAAAAATGGCATTTCCTTGTTCAGCCAACACATATAAAAGTTGCTGGTGAACGCAGCAGGCCAGGCAGCATCTCTAGGAAGAGTTACAGTCGACGTTTTGGGCCGAGACCCTTCGTCAGGACCAACTGAAAGAAGAGCTAGTAAGAGATATGAATTTAAATACAAGGATAAGTGCCAGAAGGGAAATCGGTGGGGAGGGGGACGAATGGACAAGGGAGTCGCGTAGGGAGCGATCCCTGCGGAAAGTGGGGGGGGTGGAGGGAAATATATGTTTAGTGGTGGGATCCACACCTCCCTCCCCCTTCCAGATCTTTCTGTCTTCTCTGGAGACAGCTTATCTACTGATGTCTTCTACAAGCCTACTGACTCTCACAGCTATCTGGACTATTCCTCTTCTCACCCTGTCTCTTGCAAAAATGCCATCCCCTTCTCGCAATTCCTCCGTCTCCGCCGCATCTGTTCTCAGGATGAGGCTTTTCATTCCAGGACGAGGGAGATGTCCTCCTTTCTTAAAGAAAGGGGCTTCCCTTCCTCCACCATCAACTCTGCTCTCAAACGCACCTCCCCCATTTCACACACATCTGCTCTCACTCCATCCTCCCGTCACCCCACTAGGAATAGGATTCCCCTGGTCCTCACCTACCACCCCACCAGCCTCCGGGTCCAACATATAATCCTCTGTAACTTCCACCACCTCCAATGGGATCCCACCACTAAGCACATCTTTCCCTCCCCCCCCCGCTTTCCGCAGGGATCGCTCCCTACGCGACTCCCTTGTCCATTCGTCCCCCCCCATCCCTCCCCACCGATCTCCCTCCTGCCACTTATCCCTGTAAGCGGAACAAGTGCTACACATGCCCTTACACTTCCTCCCTCACTACCACTCAGGGCCCCAGACAGTCCTTCTAGGTGAGGCGACACTTTCCAATCTCTTACTAACTCTTCCTTCAGTTAGTCCTGACGAAGGGTCTCGGCCTGAAACGTCGACTGTACCTCTTCCTAGAGATGCTGCCTGGCCTGCTGCATTCACCAGCAACTTTTATGTGTGTTGCTAAGCGATTTGAAAGTGGGAGGGGGAGGGGGAGATCCAAAATGATAGGAGAAGACAGGAGGGGGAGGGATGGAGCCAAGAGCTGGACAGGTGATTGGCAAAAGGGATATGAGAGGAACATGGGACAGGAGGCCCAGGGAGAAAGACAAGGGGGATGGGGGGAAAACCCAGAGGATGGACAAGGGGTATAGTGAGAGGGACAGAGGGAGAAAAAGAATGTGTGTATATAAATAAATAAATAAATAAATAAATAGATAAATAAATAAATAAATAACAGATGGAGTACGAGGGGGAGGTGGGGCATTAGCGGAAGTTTGAGAAGTCAATGTTCATGCCATCAGGTTGGAGGCTACCCAGACGGAATATAAGGTGTTGTTCCTCCAACCTGAGTGTGGCTTCATCTTTACAGTAGAGGAGGCCGTAGATAGACATATCAGAATGGAAATGGGACGTGGAATTAAAATGTGTGGCCACTGGGAGATCCTGCTTTCTCTGACGGACAGAGCGTAGGTGTTCAGCAAAACGATCTCCCGGTCTGCGTCGGGTCTCGCCAATATATAGAAGGCCACATTGGGAGCACCGGACACAGTATATCACCCCAGCTGACTCACAGGTGAAGTGTCGCCTCACCTGGAAGGACTGTCTGGGGCCCTGAATGGTAGTGAGGGAGGAAGTGTAAGGGCATGTGTAGCACTTGTTCCGCTTACAAGGATAAGTGCCAGGAGGGAGATCGGTGGGGAGGGATGGGGGGGACGAATGGACAAGGGAGTGAGAGCATGTGTGCGTGAAAGGACATCTCCTTCGTCCTGGAATGAAAAGCCTCATCCTGAGAGCAGATGCGGCGGAGACGGAGGAATTGCGAGAAGGGGATGGCGTTTTTGCAAGAGACAGGGTGAGAAGAGGAATAGTCCAGATAGCTGTGAGAATCAGTAGGCTTATAGTAGACATCAGTAGATAAGCTGTCTCCAGAGATAGAGACAGAAATATCTAGAAAAGGGGAGGGAGGTGTCGGAAATGGACCAGGTAAACTTGAGGGCAGGGTGAAAGTTGGAGGCAAAGTTAATAAAGTCAACGAACTCAGCATGCGTGCAGGAAGCAGCGCCAATGCAGTCGTCGATGTAGCGAAGGAAAAGTGGGGCATAGATACCAGAATAGGTTTGGAACATAGATTGTTCCACAAAGCCAACAAAAAGGCAGGCATAGCTAGGACCCATACGGGTGCCCATGGCTACACCTTTAGTTTGGAGGAAGTGGGAGGAGCCAAAGGAGAAACTATTAAGAGTAAGGACTAATTCCGCTGGACGGAGCAGAGTGGTGGTAGAGGGGAACTGATTAGGTCTGGAATCCAAAAAGTAGCAGAGAGTTTTGAGACCATCCTGATGGGGGATGGAAGTATATAGGGACTGGACATCCATGGTGAAAATAAAGCGGTGGGGGCCAGGGAACTTAAAATCATCGAGAAGTTTCAGGGCGTGAGAAGTGTCACGAACATAGGTAGGAAAGGATTGAACAAGGGCGGATAAAACAGTGTCAAGGTATGCAGAAATGAGAAACTTTGTTCAGTGTGGAGACAGGAGCCATGCTGTTCTCCTTGTACACAAGTAAATAAAGAGTGGTTGAGGAACAAGTGCCAAGCCTTCAGAGTCCAGTTAGTCTGCAACAACACCTCAGGTTAAAAAATAAATGCCCCCCTGAAGCAAGGAACGGTAACTTCCCAACTTGAAGCACCACCCCCTCCCCCCCCCCACGTCTCTGCTTCCCCGGACCATGTGACAGGCCCCCCAACGTCCTCACCTCGATAGTGCTCCATCCTGGTGTGGTGGGTGATCCCCTGGGAGCGGAAGCTGAGGCTGAGGATGTAGCGGGGGTCGGAACTGTCCCTCACCAGGAATGAACCATCTGGTTTTCCTTTCAACTTCATTTCTGCATCGTCCCAGTTCATCGGGCCCCAATACCAGCCGCACTGTGGGAGGCAGCAGATCATTGGCCAGGGCATGTGCATACAGAGACAGACACACACACACACACACACACACACACACACACACAAACACAGCTAGCATCCCACAGAGCCCCTCATCCCCAAGAGGCTTCACCAATCAGTTGCTCTGATATATACTGCAATGCAAGGAATACTACAATGAAATGGCAAAGAGCAAACTCCCACCAAATGCAATGACCAGATCATCTTGCTTGAAGGCAACTATTGACCGGGAGACTCAAGAGAACTCTCCTTCCTCTTCTTGGAAATACAGACCTCTGATTACATTCATCTATCGAGGAGGGCCAGTCACGTCATTGGGGAAGTGCAAAAGTCCCTCAGTACTCCATGGGTAATGCTGGCTCGGATCAAGGAAGCCAGAAATAGGGCTGGAAGCCAGACGGCCTCAAGCCTATTCTGCCAGAGAGGTTGTGGCCAATCTGATTTTGGCCTCACCTCCACTTCCCACCCAATCGCCATAAACCCCAACTCTCCAATAAACCAAAAAGACTGCTTTAGTGTTATTGAAACGATTATTTGCTCAGCTTGTGGGAGAGGGGCTTGAGATGGATTGTAGACCCCTCAATGGTCAATAGCTATTAACATTAAATATTATTGGCTTTTAGATTCACACCAACTCAAGTGGCTCTGTACATACAGGACTGTACAAAAGTCTTAAATAAATAAATGAAAGCGAGTTTGCAAACCTGGCAGGAGCAAGGGATGTTGGGAATGGCGAGGGTGGAGTGCCGCGGGAGGGGTGTGGGACAGGTGGGTGAGAAGGAGTGCCAGGGGTTGGGTTTGGCGCAGGTGCAGACACATTCAGCACTGAGACACCAGGCAAAGTCATTTGATTCCAAACAATTGGTTTATTGATCATTACAGAATGTCTCTCTGGTGCTTCCCTCTCCCTTCCCCTTTTCCCCAACCATGATTCCCCTCTCCTTACCCCCCACCCCCTTCCCACTCTCAGTCCACAATACAGACCCGTATCAGAATCAGGTTTATCATCACTCACATACGTCATGAAATTTGTTTTTTTGAGGCAGCAGTACAGTGCAATACGTAAAATTACTACAGTACTGTGCTAAAAATCTTACGGCACCTTAGCTATATATAAAACGATTTTTGCACAGTACTGTATTCAAAAACAAAAGATTGAAATTTGCCTTGCATCACAAAACTGGCTGCAGTACAAAGGCTACACCTGGTCTGCTTTACACATTGTATGTCAAACACTTGAGCAAATTTCTACTGATGTACTATGGAGAACATTCTGACTAGCTGCATCACCGTCTGGTATGGAGGCACCAATGCACGGGATCAGAAAAAAAAACTGCTGAGGGTTTACACTTAGCCAGCTCCATCACAGGCACAACCCTGTCCAGTGTCGAGGGCATTTTCAAGAGGTGGTGCCTCAGGAAGGAAGAATCAATCATTAAGGGCCCTCAGCATCTGGGACATGCCCTCTTCTCATTGCTACCATCAGGGAAGAGGTACAGGAGCCTGAAGGCACACACTCAACGATTCAGCAATAGCTTCCTGCCCCTGCCATCAGATTTCTGAAAGGTCCATTAACACTACCTCATTATACTATTTAATTTTGCACTATTTGTAATTTAGAGGGTTGGACAGGGTAGCACCTCTGGTGAACAGGCCTATCATATCCATTCCGGGGCAGCTCCCCACCGGACACTCAACACTCACCTGTGGCTCCAAGTAGCTGTTTGATTGTGACAGCGGCCACACCCCGATACACCGCTTCGACAGGCGGGCTAAACCAGGTGAGGGTAGCCAGTGGGCCTCACACCTCAGTGAGATAGGGACATGCTTGTACCATGTGAATCAGTTCCAGTGGAGTGTGCGGATGAGATCCACAGTGAGATCCAATGGGCAGGAAGGTGGCTCTGCAACACTCCGCAGAGAGCGAAGGGCATGGCAAGGCACATTAGATGTCGTGGTCATCCACTGCAACCAAGGAAGACCCCAGTTTGTGATGCTTGTTCGTACCACTGGACTTGGGACTGAGGTCAAGAGAGTGGAACTGCCCCAGTGCAGCAGCTTTTCCACTTCAAAAACTCTCCTGTACAGGTTTCTTGTCATTGTCGGACACACGATGGACAACCACTCGCCCATGTACTATAATTTTGATCTTTGTCTTTGCACGGTACTGCAGCCACAAAACAAATTTCATGTTCTATGTCAGTGATAATGAATCTTTTGACTTGGAGCAAAGACTGTGACCAACTGACTGCAGCTGTTTTCTTTCTTCTCCCCTGAGTTTTCTACCGCCAGTGAGAATCTGCACCCGAAGTCTCGTACCTTCTCAAGTTCCCGTAAGCTGGCAGCGAAGCTGCTGGAGTCTCTCCTCGTCAACGGGCAGTGCTGAGGTTGCAGAGACATCGGTCCAGTCTGGGGCGAGTTCCTCTGTGAAGTGTCTGGGCAAGAGAAACAATATCCTAATTAGGGCCTGAGGCAATAGATGCACCAGGTAAGAGGGGAACGCATTGATCGCACCCTAGGGTCAGGGGAAAGAGACAATCTTTAGAGCAGCTTCAAGAGAGATGGCAGCTGCAGAATGTGTTTGTGGGTCAGTGCAGAGATGCGCCTACTGAAATGGTTCTAAGCTCTACAGCTAATGATCTAACAGAGTAGTACGGTGGTTAGCACAACACTTTACATCGGCAGTGATCGGAGTTTAATTCCCGCCGCTGTTTGAACGTTCTCCCTGTGGGTTCTCTCCGGATGCTCCAGTTTCCTCCCACATTCCAAAAAAATACCAATTCGTGTCAGCAAGTCGTAGGCATACTACATTGGTGCTGGGAGCACGTGTGATACCTGCGGGCTGCACCCCAGTGCAACCCCTGGACTGTGTTGGTCATTGATGCAGACAACACATTTCACAGTACGCCTCTATGTACATTTCATAAATAGAGCTAACCTTTATCTTCTCCATCTCCCCCCTTCCTCCGCAATTAGGCAGACACCCTGACTGGCAATAGAGAGGGTCCAGAGGAGGTTCATGAAAATGATTCCGGGGATAAAAGGGTTAATGTATGAGGCGTGTACTTGCTGGAGTTTAGTAGAATAAGGGGGGGAATCTCATTGAAACCTATCAAATATTGATAGATAGAGAGGATTTTTCCTACAGAGCAGGAGTTTAGGACCAGAGGGCACAACCTCGGAATACAAGGATGTCTCTTTAGACAGAGATAAGAGGAATTTTTTAAGCCAGAGGTTAGTGAATCTGTGGAATTCATTGCCACAGACGGCTGTAGAGTCATTGGGTATATTTAAAGCAGAGGTTGCTAGGTTCTTTATTAGTCAGGGCATAAAAGGTTATGGAGAGAAGGCAGGAAAATGGGGTTGAGAGGGATAATAAATCAGCGATGATGGAATGGCGGAGCAGACGCGATGGGCTGAATGGCCTAATTCTGCTCCTATGTCTTATGACAGCAGGAATCAAAAAAAACTTGGTACAAAATCAAATTCAAAATCAGCAGTGCCAGCAGAGTAAGTTGTTTACCTGAAGGATCTTGACACCAAATACCAAAAGTCAAAAACAATGAGTAACATGCACAAGATGCTAGAGGAATGTAGATATTCCAGCATCTGCAAAACCTCTTGTGTTTAAGACAAAAATAAAGTCAGCTAGTAAAGCTTTACTAAACGGCTTGCCTGGAAGCCGAGAGAACGTTCTTACCGCTCAAGATGAGATTGAGCTGGATGGATGTGTGAGGCGGAGGCGGAGGTGGCAAAGGTAATGACTGTAAGCTGGCGGTAGCCGGGCTGACTGGGTACGACGGAGGCTGAGGCCCACCAATATCATCTGAAAAACAACACAAGCAGGCTTCGGATTAGAAATGCAAATCCTGGGTACGGACCAGAGGGGAACCAACCACCAGCACCGTGGCTTCCGGTCACAGTAGTAGAAGTTTGCCTAACTGGCATCTTAAACGGGCACATAACTGATGTCCGCACCAGCTTCTAGTTAATGGTGTACCTTCAATCAAATCCAGTAAGCGTCAGATAATCCAGTATTTATTGCACTCAGGTTAAAATGCCCTTTCTTTTATGATGAGATCTCTTATGTTGAGACCCACACTTAATAGCTTCTTCCCCTCTGCTATCAGGTTTCTGAATGGTCCATGAACACTACCTCATTATACCTTTCTCGTAGTATTTATTATTTTTATGTCCGGTACTGTGCTGCTGCCGCCGCAAAATAACATTTCACAACCCATGTCAGTGATCATTAAACTTGATTCTGGGAAATTACAAACACCTACAATCAAGCCCCACCCTCCAACTCTCCTCTCTTCCCCCAGAGCACTAAATAATGACCACAAACACCCCCCCCCCCAACAACATCACGTGCTGTGTCATCTGATCCTGGTCTTTCCATGACTATGATTGTTCTTGGCACATTTTTCTACACAACTGGTTTGCCATTGCCGCCTTCTGGGCAGTGACTTTACAAGACTTGTGACCTTCCCCCGCCATTATCAATATTCTTCTAATGCCTGGTGTCAGTGGTGGCATCACCAGGACTTGTGATATACACCAGCAGCTCATACAGCCATCCACCACCTGCTCCCGTGGAATCATGTGACCCTGACTGGGGGGTGGAGTGGGGGGGTGCTAAGCAGGTGCTACACCTTGCCCAAGGGTGACCCGCAGGCTAGCAGAGGGAAGGAGTGCCTTACACCTCCTTTGGTAGAGACATATCCTACAGCAGCGGTTTAAAAAAAAAGAACACTAGGGAGTGTAGGTTACTCACTATACGTGTCAATTGGTAGCATGGTAACGTTCTGGTTAGCACAATGCTCTACAGTATCAGCAATCAGGGTTTGATTCCCGCCACTGTCCCTAAGGAGTTTCTATGTTCCCCATGACCTCGTGGGTTTCCTCTGGGTGCTCCGATTTCCTCGCACATTCCAAAGACGTCCAGGTTAGGGTTAGTAAATTGTGAGCAGGTTAAGGCGCCGAAGCATAGCGATACTTGCGGACTGCCCCCAACACATTTCACTGTATGTTTCAATATTTCAATACACGTGACAAATAAAGCTAATCTTTTAAACTCATGCCTGCAGCGCAGATCCCAGATGCCTTGCACTGGGTCAAAATCAAAATAAATTTATTTGCAATATGTCACCACAATATGCTGCTTTCCATACCTGCAGGATGTTTCGGTAGGTAAGAAAACAGCAGGGCAAACCAAACATTTAGAGAGCAGAGGATTTATTTTTAAATGCAGTGAATTCTCCAGCTATGAGTTGCTCAGAATCGGAGAATGCAGGAGTACACATACTAGTTCACTAATGAATCTGGGTCACAGCTCCGCTGGACCAATTTAGGATAATAAAATGGGAAGTGTGTCTTACGGGAGTGGGAGAAGGGGCAAGGAAGGCCAAGCCAAAATTACTTGTTCCACACGATTGTCTGCAGTCAAAGTTAGCCCACAATATTCACAACCAATATCAGAATGTTCTTATACATACAAAGGGTGTGTCTGCCAGTTGCAATGAACTCTTGGTAAAAGACAGGCTTTAATAATGTCAGGATTTCCTCAAAGCAATGATGCAACTTTTGATGTGCGGACACTATTCTGACTGAGAAGACCAAAGAGACAATTGCAGACTTTAGGGAGGTGCAGGCTGACCGCTCCCCCCTGCACATACAGTACATGGCTCCTCTGTGGAGAGAGCTAGAAACACCGTATCGGAGTTCACATAATGGACAATCTCACCTGGTCCCCTCAACACCACCTCTTTGGTTAAGGAAGCACAACAGCATCCCCACTTCCTGAGGAGATTGAGACGAGTGAGGCCCCCCTCACTTTCATTTTAACCAATGCTTACAGGAGCACCATTGAGAGTGCCCTGACCAGCTGCATCATCATCTGTTACAGAAATTCCAAGGCATCTGACCGCAAGTCCCTACAAAGGACTGCAAAGAATACTGAGATCATCAGGGTCTCTCTTCCACCCAGAGACATTTATCATGATCCCTCTCATCTGTCCAACAATCCCTTTGAACGTCTCCCCCACTTCCCCAATCAGAAAGGAGGTACCATAGCATTAAGACAAGAGCTTTTAGGTTGGGAAACTGTTTCCTCCCCCAGACCGTGAGACAGCTGAACTCGCTGCCACCTCCCAGGGCTGATCACGTATGAAGCACCAGTGGCTTTATACTGTTTACTTTTTAAACTTGTTGTAAGTGCACCTTATTTGTGAATTTATTACTTTATGTGTTGCGTGTGCGTTATATGTACTGCGTTGTGCACCTTGGTGTGGAGGAAGGTTGTTTCATATGGTTGTATACATGTGTATGGCTGAGTGGTAATAAACTGAACTTGAACTTGGGGAAGACATTGGAAATAATAAATCCAAAAGTAAATTCAGAAGAAACTTCCTGATGCCGAGAGTGGTGGGAATCTCCAACTTGCCACAGTGGAGTAATTGAGACTAAGTCACAGATATTCACTTAAAATAAATTGAGATGTATGCAGCAGCAAGAAAGGCTTGATCTCAGATGAAGGTGGGGGTTGAAAGGGGTAATGGATGGTCTTTGCAACAAGAATTTGTCATGTGAGGAGCACTTTATCATTGAAAATTTGCACAGAGTGTATATGTTGTTCAGACTAGCAGTGAGTGTCAGAGGACAGTGACTTTGCTGGTCAGTCTTAGCCGGGACCTCTAGAACATGAGTATGTTGTAATCAACACCCAGCAAGTGGTAGAAGTGAACAAAAATGTAAAGTCTGACCCTTAAAACAGTTTACATTGCACCAGTTTGAATGTGGCCATATACATGACAATAAACTTGAAATTGAAAACATAGCAAGCTGCCACAACTAGCACCGATGCTCAAATAAACTCATGGTTCCCAGCTCAACAGCCCTCGATTTCCCTGGCGCTTCATTACCCCACCTGAGCCCAACAAGATCAGACGACATCAGGCTGGTGTGTATTTCCATGAACTGGATGGGCAAGGCAGCAAGTGTGACTTGTAGAGAGAAGGACTGGAATAAAGACAGAACATGCCAGTCAGCATCTGCTGAAAGAGAAAGTTAACATTTCAGGTCAAAGATCCTTTATCAGGTTCTGATGAGCTAGTGTTTTCAGCAGTTTCCCTTTTTAATTTCAGACTGCTCTCCCAGGCTGATGGGGCTCATCAGCTGTGGTTGGCAGCTCATCTATGAGAAGCAAAACTGATCTCAAACCTCGGCTGCCTTGCGGCTGTACCCACTCTTGGGAAAGGCTTTGGGAGTAAACCCAGAGGGAAAAATCCAGAGCTGGAGTCCCCAGGGCAAGCCTACGTGGAATTCAATGCTGATTGGCAACTCCGCTGATGGCAAACTGTATCGGTTTCTGTTGTTCCTTTGTGTGGAAAGGGGAGGAGCCTGCTACGTGAGAACAGCTTGCTCTCCATACCTTACTGCCTTAGCTTGCGTACTGACATAGTCTTGTCAGCCACAGACAGCACTGTACCTACAACATAGACAGTTAGGACGCAGCATCCACGGTCGACCTCTACCAATGGAGGTCACTTTAGAATCTGCAGTGTTTGTCAGTCAGACTGAGGTTGGACTTGCCTTGGTCAGACCAGGAGGCAATCTCATGTTTAAGCAGGACAGTAGTCACTCTTCATACAATGAAATACTTCCTGTGAATTCTTCACAGTCTTCAACCTCTAACTTCTTATTCAGCTATTACACTGTTGGATGGCAGGGTGGAGCTACGTCTCTACCAAAGGAGGTGTGAGGTGCTCCTTCCCTCTGCTAGCCTGCAGCACCCACTTAGCCTCCCGACCAGGGTCACGTGAAGCTAAGGGAGCAGGTGGTAGATGGTCGTATGAGCAGCCGGTGCAGATCACAAATCCTGGTTATGTGACCACCGACACCAAGCAGACAATCTGAAGAGTATCGATAATGGGTGGTGGGGAGGCACTGTGAAGACACTGCCCAGAAGGCAGCAATGGCAAAACACTTGTAACACGCTGTAAGGTTTCACTGCTAATGTAATGGCTTCTCTGTAATGTTCCATTGCTAAGGTAATGGTTTCTCTGTAGCAGCAATGTTTGGGTTATGACTAGAGATAACAGGGCATGCTAGCCAATGAGTGGGATGTTGGCCTTTCTTGTGTGTCTGGGAGCTGGGAAGTCGTGGGGTTTTTTGGCCGGGGAGAGATGAGGAGAGAAGATGTAAATGGAGAGAGTTGGTAGACCGCCAGACGGAGTAGACCTGGAGCGAGGGTCCGAAGGTCAGTGACGATCGGAGGAGGTCGATGGTGGACGAACGGCCTTATCAGTGAGCTCCAACCTTGCACAATAGACTTGTTCATAAGAATGGGCCCTTTTTCTTTTTTGCTTTCCGTACTAACCATATAGTCAAATTCAGAATTATAAACCTCAATCGTTTAATCGCATATTGTGTACTGTTTGTTATTTCGTGGTACTGATTTGTAACAGGGGACACATCACGCAGCATCCACCCAAACGAGATTTCTTAAGTTTGGCTGGGCTGGGGGCTATCACCCCTATATTAAGCCGCTAGCCGAAGCGAGAGTTACGCACTTCTATAGAAAAACTTGCCAAGAACAATCATGGTCATGGAAAGACCACGAATGCCCACGTCGTATGATACAGCACGTAATGATGATGCCATAATGATTGCACTGTATGTGGAATACATTGTTGGAGAGGAAGACAGAAGAATGAGAAACAAAGAAGGCATGTCATCACCTCTTACTTTCTCAGACACTTGCATAGATTTGAAGTCACCAAAAAATATTTACAATCTTCTATAGATGTGCAGTGGAGAGTATTCGAACTGGTAGCATCAGAGTCTGGTACGGAAACACCAATGCCCAGGAACAGAAAAGACTACAGAGAATTGGTGGATACAGCCCGGTCTGTCACTGGCAAAGCCCACCCTACCATTGAGCACATCTAGAAGGAGCGCGGAGACAAGAAAGCAGCATACATCACGGAGCCCACTGTCCAAGCCATGCTCTCTTCTCACTGCTGCAATCAGGTAGGAGTACTGGAGCCTCAGGTCCCACACTACCAGGTACAGTTTACCCCTCAAATATCAGGCATGGATAACTTCACTCACCTCAACACTGAACTGACTCCACAACCCATAGACTCACTTTCAAGGACTTTACAACTCATGTACTCAGTTTTTGTTATTTGCAGTTTATCTGTTTTGCACATTGGTTGTTTGTCAGTCTTTATGTATAGCTTTTTGTAAATTACATTTCTTTGTCCTGCAAAAGCCCACGAGAAAATGAATCTCTGGGTAGTACATGGTAACATATTGGCACTTTGATAATAAATTTACTTTGAACATAAACTGAATGAGAACCCCAAGAGGAAGACCCAGCCCCACTGAACCCATTCTTCCAGCAGATCCTGCTGTGAAATAATAATGCTTCAGATCTCTCTCTTCTGATTCATGTATCCCATCAAAAGGAACTGTTCCTTCATTCTCTGTATCTACAGCTCCCTGAGCAAGAATTCCGGGCGTCAACATCTCCAGAGATCTATTCTGGGCCCAACATGATGATGCAATCACAAAGAAGGCACACGAGTCGCTATAGTTCATTAGGAGAATGAGGAGATTAAGTATGTCACCAAAGACCAACACATTTCTATAGTGGAGAGCATTCTGACTGTTTGCATCACTGTCTGGTATGTGGGGTGGGGGGAAGCACTGCCCAGGATCAGAAAATGCTACAGAGGGTTGTAAATTCAGCCAGGTCCATCACAGGCACTGGGCTTCCCATCAGAGGACTTCTTGAGAATCGCATTTTGAAGAAGGCAGCATCCGTCATTAAAGACCCTCATCACCCAGGACGTGCCCACTTCTCATTGCGACCTTGAGGGAGGTGGTACACGAGCCTGAAGACACACACTCAAAGCTTTAGGAACAGTTTCTTATCCTCTGCCATTGTATTTCTGGACAGCAGCCCACTATTTTGCAATTTACACTACTTATTTATTTACTGGGCGGTGGGATGGAGACACATCTGTACCAGAGGTGGCGTCAGGCACTCCCACCTACATCAGGTGTTCCCAATGTTTTTAATTCCATGGACCCCGACCATTAACCGAGGAGTCAGTGGGTCCGAGGCCTCTGTCATACAACATGGTACATAATGATGATTTATTATTTCTTTATATTTCTTGTAACTTATAGTAATTTTTAATATATTGCACTGTACCCCTGCCACAAAACAAGTTTCACAACCTACGTCCTTGGTATTAAATTCCATTCTGAGAATCAGTTGCTCTATCCTGTCTTGAATTGAGACATACTCAACCAGATGCAGAACAAAATCTGCTCGGGAAACAGGAAGGATGAGCTGATGTTTTGGGTTGAAACCCTGCATCCTCCTGGTTACTTTTTTAAAAAATTGCTGCTTTGTGCAATTTTTTTTTACTGGGGTGGACTGTCTCTGCAGCCAAACAACAGTGCTAAATTTCTCCTCTTTTCAGGTGAAACCCGATGCAGATTGGGGGACCGCTTCGTTGAGCACCTCCACTCCGTCCACCACAACAGACAGGATCTCCCGGTTGCCACCCACTTCAACTCTGCTTCCCATTCAGATATTCCATACATGGCCTCCTCTACTGCCATGATGAGGCCAAACTCAGGTTGGAGGAGCAACACCTCATATACCGTCTAGGTAGTCTCCAGCCCCTTGGTGTGAACATAGAATTCTCCAACTTCCGGTAATTCCCTCCCCCTCCCTTCCTCTATCCCTATGTCACTCTGCCCCCTCCCCCACCCCTTTATCTTTCCCCTTACTGGTTTTTCACCTGGAACCTACCAGCTTTCTCCTTCCCACCCTCCCCCACCTTCTTTATAGGGCTTCTGCCCCTTCCCTCTACAGTCCTGACGAAGGGTTCCGGCCCAAAACATCGACTGATCATTTCCACAGATGCTGCGCGACCTGCTGCGTTCCTCCAGCGTGTTGTGAGTGTTTTGTGTTTAGTGCTAAATTGAACTGGACATTCCTAGACTGCTTTAAGAACTCTTTGATGTTTGATGTTTTCCATGGTGCTTCTTTGTTTTGTGGCTGTCTGCAGGAAGCCTAACCTTAAGGTTGTATACTGCATTTATACTTGGATAATAAATGTACTTTGAATCCTTTTCGATCGCAGATATTGCTCGGCCCACTGCGTTCCTCCAGCAGATTGCTTGCGGCTCCCTATGCTCAAACAGACCAGTATTGGATTGCACTCCTACCAGTAACCTCTAATGAAGCATCAGCATCTAGATAACCTATCTTAATCTGCATATACACAATTCCATCCATCATCCAGGACGTGGCTAGCCCTTTGCTACCATCAGAAAGGAAGTATAGAAGCCTAAAGGCATATCTCAATGATCCAGGAACAGTTTCTTCCCCTCTGCCATCTAATTAATGAATGGACATTGAACCCATGAACACCACACCACCTCACTTTTTTTTAAATTCTCATTTTAATATATATGGAGAAGATGGCGCGACGCAGTGCGCAGCGGCCACTCTGGTGAACAATATCTGTAATCTGTCAAGTAGGATACTGTGCACAATCCTGATTTGATGTAGACGGACGTGAGAGCACAGAGGAACATCTGGAGAAACTTCTGAAATGCATTCTTCACTGCCGCTGCTATTGTGTGATCCAGAATCTCTGGAAGGGAAAGCCCCGAGTCCTCGGCTTTGCTTGTTGCTCGGCGGCCAGGGCGAGGTCGAAGCGCTCGGCAGAGGATGGTGCTCGGTATTTAATATACAGTATTAATGTTTTTAATATACGGTATTTCTGTTTTTCTGCACTTTTAATCTATTCAATATATGTACACAAATTGATTTATTTATTATTTTATTATTTTTCTCCCTCTCTGCTAGATTATGTATTGCATTGAACTGCTGCTGCTAAGTTAACAAATTTCACATCACATGCTGGTGTTAATAAACCTGATTCTGATTTTTTATATATATACATACACACACACACACACACATATATACACACACACACACACATATATATATATAGATAGACACACATATTATGTATTGCAATGTACTGCTGCCGCATAACAACAAATTTCACGGCATAAGCATCTTTCTGAATAAAACAGGCATGTCTGTCCACATAGAGGGATGCAACAGATGCTTGGCACAACTCTGACGAGCAGGGAGACACTCTCTCTCAAATAGGTGGCATCCACCACTAAGGACCCCCATCACCCAGGCCATGCCCTCTTCTCATTGCTACCAGAGAGGAGATGCAGAAGCCTGAAGACACACACTCAACGATTCAGGAACAGTTTCTTCCCCGCTGTTGTCAGATTTCAGAATGGAGTGTGGTGCAGAGGAGTGTCTACACCCCCCCGCCCCTGGCACTCTTCCTCTGCCACCTGTCCCACACCCCTCCTGCGGCACTCCACCCTTGCCATTCCCAACATCCTTTGCTCCTGCTAGATTTACAAGAGATTGGCAAATATAGTATTGTGCAAAAGTCTTAGGCACCCTAGATATGCTGTGCAGTTACTAGAATGTGTACCAACACTTGTGGGGGTTGCCTCCAGAGATGGGCAGCAATTGAACCTTGACATTTATTATCCTAACCAAGTTTGCAGAAAGTTGTGTGGTGTGGTACTGGCAACACAACCTGCATAGAGATGGCCTTGGGCTCGTTTTCTTGAGGACATTAGCAAACACTGTTGTATTTTTGCAACAGCCTCTGTGCCTGTTCTGATTGTGCCAGCTCACTAAGGAGCTGGTTTGTGGAAACCAATTTCATTGTCAAAGCAAAAGTTTTATTAAATTCGATTTTAGAACCATCCCTGGAGCAAAAGCATTTTTAAGAAATTGGTCATGTTAAAAAGTCAGCATAAAGCTGTTGAATTGTGACAACCTACCTGATCTATTACATTCTCCGAGGACAGAAATCTGTGCATCTCATCTTCAGAGGCAGCCTGTCCTGGGGTTGAGTGATGGGTAACTGAGTGAGTGAGTGAATATGCAAGGGAGGGATGAAAGGGGCTTGTTTTGCTGAACATTGTTGGTGCCAGAATGTGCGACAATGTGTGCCTTCAGCACACAAGACCACAAGCTATAGGAGCAGAATTAGGCCATTTGGCCCGTCAAGTCTGTTCCACTATTTCATCATCACTGATCCATTTCCTCCTCAGTCCCAATCTCCTGCCATCTCCCTGTATCCCTTCATGCACTGACTAATCAAGAATCTATCAACCTCTGCCTTAAATATACCCAGCGACTTGGCCTCCACATCCACCCGTAGCAACAAATTCCACAGATTCACCACCCTCTGGCTAAAGAAATTCCTCATCTACTTCTAAACGGACAGCCTCAAGTAGTGTTGGTTGTTAACACAAATGATGCATTTCACTGTGTTTCAATGTACATGTGATAAATAAATCTGAATCTGTCCGGACACTCCTTGGCTGTTGTCAGCAATTCTGCTTCCACTATTCCAGCCTCTACATGGAAAAAGATTCTCTCTGATTCCCCTCCAAGTCTCTTTTCCCTTACCCTTAATCTGTCTTCTAGTTTTATTCACTTCTGACATGGGGACAGAAATTCTTATGACTGCATGGGTTTCCTCCGAATGCTCCAGCTTCCTCCCACATTCCAAAAACGTACCAGTTAGGGCTAGTACATTGTGGGCATGTTATGATGGTGCCAGAATGGGTGGAGACATTTGTGGGCTGCCCCAGCACAGCTTTCGGTTGTGTTGGTTGTTAACACATTTCACCGTATGTTTGGATGTACATGTGATAAACAAATAAAGCTGTGATGTTCACTCTTCAGTTGATGCAAGCTAGACAGTGGTAGGTGAAGGTAGGTGGTGGGGGTGCAAGAAGTGGGAAGCTAGGAGGTGATGAGTGGAAAAGGCACAGCGCTGAAGAAAGAATCTGTTCAGAGGAAAGATTGGACTATGGGAGAAAGGGAAGGAGGAGGGACACCAGAGGGATGATAGGCAGATGAGAAGGGCAGCCAGAATAGAATATGGAAAGACAGAGAAGTGGGGGGGGGGGGCGGGGTGTAATTATCAGAAAGTTGGAGAAAGCAATGTTCATACAGTTGGATTAGAAGTTCCTCATATGGAATACAAGTTGCTGCTCTTGCAACCCGAGGGTGGCCTCGTTAACGCAATAAAAGATGCCATGGAGCAACGTGCCAGAATGAGGATAGGGACTGGAATTAAAACGCTTGGCCACAGGAATTTCTGCTTGTTGCAGACGGAGCGAAGGTTCCGAGTCATCCAGCGATCTCTCCAGGATCTTTAGAAATGCAAGCTGCTTTGGAATCACAACCACAGATTATTTACTCCAGTGCCACAGTCAAACCAGGACACCGGGGAAGACAGAATGTACACAGGAGGAACAAACAGAACTCAGTAGGTCAGGTTGTATCTATGTAAGGAACTTCTCAACTCAAAACACAAAGATCAACTTTATTCGCCATATACGTTACATTAGGGTAGAGATGTGTCTCTACCAAAGGAGGTACAAGGTTATCCTCCCCTCCACTGGCCCATAGCACCTGCTTAGTCCCCCCACCCTCATGGATCAGGGTCACATGAAACCATGGGAGCAGGTGGTGGATGGTCGTATGAGCAGCCGGTGCAGATCACAAGTCCTGGTTATGTGATCATCTACACCGGGCAGATAATCTCTGAAGAGTATCAACAATGGCTGTGGTCACCCATCTTGTAAAGACACTGCCCAGAAGAGGCAATGGCAAATCACTTCTGTAGAAAACTTTGCCAAGGACAATCATGGTCATGGAAAGACCATGACTGCCCATGTCATACGACACAGCACATAATGATGATGATGATGTATGCTGGGGTGTGTTGGCACAACATAAACAACAACAACATTCAACAATTATAAAGACTAAAGAACTACATAAAAAATAGAAGTTAAAATACAGATATGGAATAAAATGTGCCTAAATACCATCATGTTGCCGTAGAGACGCAGACATGTATATACTGTACCTAGAAGGCTGAGGCTCCTGCGCGGAGGGGGTGGCGGTGTCGGAGGATGAGGGGATGGCAGCCCACGGCGAGAAATATCCAGGTCGACTAGTGACACAGTTTCTCCTGTTGGTTACAGGTAGAAGCAAAGGTCAGTAAAAAGAAAATTAACCTCTTTATTCCCCTCTATGAGTCAGTTTCTCCCTCCCTCCCTCTGTTGCGTGTCCCTAAAATATTAACACTCAGCACCTGCTGATTCCATTGTTGAAGAATGAAAGACTACCCACTTTCTGCTTCCTTCACAAAAAAGGACTGAGATTTCAGACCTTTTGGCAAAAGAACCCAGAGGAGACAAGTTAAAAGACCAGGATTATTAACACCACACTCAAAATGCCGGAGGAACTCAAGCGTCTATGGAAAGGAATAAACAGTTAACATTTCAGGCCAAGACCCTTCCCAATGAAGGGCCCTGGTTTGAAACATCAACCGTTTATTCTTCTCCATAGATGCTGCCTGACCTGCTGAGATCCCCCCAGCATTTTGTGTGTGTTGCTCTGGATTTCCAGCCTCTGCAGAATCTCGTGTGTTTATGACCAGGATTGTTAGCTGGGGAACAGTGCCTGAAAGTGCACCAGGAACTTGCCAACTGGAACTGAAAATACTCATTGTGTGGATTTCTCTATCAACATTGGTGGTAGGCGAGCTCAGTAGAAAAAATTGCAGAATCCTGGGGAAAGCAGGGCTGCAAGAGTAGTCACAGAACTCTGTCAAAGGAATGGCACTAAGTTATTTTTTTTTAAAAAAAGAGTCATAGAGCAGTACAGCACGGAAAAAGGACCTTCAAGCCCATCTAGACCATGCCATTTTTCTGCCTAATATCATCAACCTGCACCCGGACCTTTTCCCTTCACACCCCTCCCATCTATGTACTTATCAAATCTTTTCTTCAATGTTAAAATCGAATTTGTATCCACCACTTTGTTGGCAGCTCATTCCACAATCTCACCACCCTCTGAGTGAAGAAATTCCCCCCTTAAACATTTCACCTTTCACCGTTAACCTCTAGTTCTATTCTCACACAGCCTCATGTTAGCCTCTAGTTCTATTCTCAAGAATATGTGCATTTACCCCATATATACCCATCTTGGGTGGTGGGGTGGAGCTTTGTCTCTATCAAAGGGGGTGCAAGGGTGCTCCTTCCATCTGCTAGCCTGCACGTCACCCTCGGGCAAGGTGTAGCACCTGATTAGCCCCCACCCCCCGATCAGGGTCATGTGAAGCCATGGGAGCAGGTGGTGGATGGTCGTATGGTCGTATAACAAGTCCTGGTTATGTGACCACTGACATCAGGCAATCTCTGAAGTGTATTGATAATGGCTGGGGTCACCCGTCTTGTAAAGACACTGCCCAGAAGGCAATGGCAAAACATATCTAGAAAAATTTGCCAAGAACAATCATGATTATGGAAAGACCATGATTGCCCATGTCATACAACACGACACATGATGTTGATGTCATACAACATGGCACATGATGTTGATACCCCTCATTTTTGTACATCTCCATCAAATCTCCCCTCATTCTCCTACAACCCAGGGAATTAAAGTCCTAACCTATTCAATATTTTCCTCTAACTCAGGTAACCCTTGCTTTTGTCTTTTATGATGTGATAATTAACAACCACGTCTCTGTGGTTACAAATACTCGGCGCAGACAGAGAGTCAACATGAGAGACTAGAAGCACAAACCAGTCTCAGCAACTTTTATGATGTGATAATTAACATCCACATCCCTGTGGTTACAAATATTCAGTCCAAAGTCAACATGAGACTAGAAGTACAAACCTGTCTCAGCAACTAAGAGCATGGAAGAACTCAAGTTGGAAGAGGCCTATGGATTTTTAATAAAACTCCCACCAGCTTGCTGGGGACAATCCCTATACTCACTTCTCTAATTATCCTCCGATCACCCATGGGACCCACAATGGTTTTCAATCTCTCGCTGCTACAGTCGGAAGTTCCCACCTGCTTCAAAAGGGCTACAGTCATATCAGTGCCCAAGAAGAGCAGTGTGGGCTACCTCAACAACACTCACCTCTATGGTCTACTGTGATGAAGTGCTTTGAGAGGTTGGTTATGACTAGACTGAACTTCTGCCTCAGCAAGGACCTGGACCCACTGCAATTTGCCTATCGCCACAATGGTTCTACAGCCGACAAGCCCTCACTGGCTCTTCAAGGGGTCTTGGATAACCTAGACAATACTAATACTTACATCAGGCTGCTGTTTATGGACTACAGTTCATTCCTACAGTTCTGACCAAAAAGCTCCAAAACCCGGGCCTCTGTAACTGGATCTTTGACTTCCTCACTGGAAGACCACAGTCTGTGCAGATCGGAAGTAACATCTCCACCTCACTGACAATCAACACTGGCGCACCTCAGGGATGTGTGCTTAGCCCACTGCTCTACTCTCTCTACACATATGACTGTGTGGATAGGCACAGCTCAAATGCCATCTATAAATTTGGTGACAAGGAGGTATACAGAAGCAAGATAAATCAGCCGGTTGAGTGGCATCGCAGCAACAACCTTGCACTCAATGTCAGTAAGACCAAGGAATTATCCTGAACCCAATATATCAATACAGTTACAAAGAAGGAGCAAAGCCTCAAAAAGGTGACAGCTGTCATGAAGGACCCCCATCACCTTGGACATGCCTTCTTCTCTTTCTTTTCAAATCTTTTTATTGTTATATTATACAAAAGAAATAACACAAGTACATTGAAGTAACAACACTTACAATGTCTCAAATAAGACATTATCTTAAAGATTGAAGAAAAATGTGATCACAAAAAAAACCTACTAAGCAGAAAAAGTGAGTAAAAAAAACCATCAGGTGTGCAACCCCGGAGTCATGCGTCATACAAAAAGCTTCTAAAAATAAACATCAAACCGCCAGCAAGAAAAGAAAATATACCAAAAAATATACAATTAGATTGTGGAAAAAAAAATCTATCAATTAGCTCAAATGATGATAACGAGCAAATGAGCTCCATCTTTTCTCAAAATCAAATAAAGGTTCAAAGGTTCGACTTCTAATTTTCTCCAAACTAAGACATAGCATCACTTGAGAGAACGCCTTCTCATTGTTACCAGCAGGGAGGAGGGTACAGGAGTCTGAAGTGTATGCGCGCATGTGTGTATATTTTTCATACATATATACACACACACACTTTTTAAAATATATATATATATATACACATACACATACATACATACACACACACACACACTTCTTACTACAAGTTGCAGTTTATTATATATCACGATGTACTGCTGCCCACGTAATAAATTTCATGACATATGCCAGTGATATTAAACCTGATTCTGAATGGTTTAATCACAGAACAAGGTGACAGAAACAAAACAAGGGATTCTGCAGATGCTGGAAATCTAGGGCAACATACAAAATGCTGTAGGAATTCAGCAGGTTAGACAGTATCTATGGAAAGTACTAAACATTACCCCTCTCCATTGATGCTGAGTTCCCCCACTTGTGTGTGTGGATTTGCAGCATCTGCAGAATCTCTTCTGCTGAGTTCCCCTGGCATTGCATGTGTCTTGAGAAAATCAAAACCCAAAATAATACAGAACCATGGGTTCAGAGGGAATAAGAGGATAGAAGATTTTGAAGCAAGAGAACAAGGAGAGATGGATATTCTGGTCAACATCTTCCAGAATTTCATAGATTTTGAGAATTTTCCCAATGGATTCAGAAAAGTAACCCTGCTGACTACAAAAGGAAGGAGAGAAAACAGAGCTATACACATCAGTTAGCAAATCTACAAGTCTGTGCATGATACCGCAACAGACTGTATCGCAAACGAGTTGGAGTACAGGAAGAAGATAGAGAGCCTTTTGACATGGTGTCATGGCAATAATCTTTCCCTCAATGTCAACAAAACTGCTGCTCATTGTCTTCAGGAAAGGTGATACTGTATGCTCCCATCCACACCAACAGTTTCAAGACCCTAGGAGTGAACATCACCCACACCTGTTCAGGTCCAACCATATCGACACCATGGTTAAGAAACTTGACCTCCTCAGGAGTTTAAAGAAATCTGGTATGTCCCAGTTAACCCTTAATTGATGCACCATAGAAAGCATCCTATCTAGAGACATAACAGGTTGGTACAGCGACTGCTCTGCACGTGGCCGCAAGAAACCGCAGAGTTGTGGACACAGCTCAGAACATCACGGAAGCTAGCCTCCCTCTCCAGAGATTCTGCCTACACTTCTTTGCTGTCTCAGTAAAGCAGCCCACATAATCAAAGACCCCACCCAGCCCAGACATTCTCTCTTCTTCCCTCTCCCATCAAACAGAAGATATAAAAGCAACACACACAAAATACTGGAGGAACTCAGCAGGTCAGGCAGCATCTATGGAAATGACCAAACAGATGAGATTTCGGACCAAGGCACTTCATCAGGACTGGAAAGGAAGGGGAAGGCGCCAGAAGAGGAGGATAGCTGGAAGGTCATAGGGGAAACCAGGTGGGTTGGAAAGATAAAATGGCTGGAGAAGAAGGAATTTGATAGGAGAGGAGAGTGGACTACAGGAGAAAGGGAAGGAGGAGAGGACCCGGGGAAGACGATAGGCAGCTGAGGAGAGGTAAGTGGCCACAGTGGGGAATAGAGGAAGAGGGTGGGGGAGGAATTTTTTTTTAAACTGGGAGAAATTGATATTCATGCTATCAGGTTGGAGGCTATCCAGATGAAATACAAGGTGTTGCTCCTCCACCCTGAGGAAAGCCTAATCGTGGCCCAAGAGACAGCCATTGACCAACATGTCAGAATGGGAATCAGAATTAAAATGTTTGGCCACCGGGAAGTTCCACTTTTGGCGAATGGAGCGGAGGTGCTCGATAAAGCTTTCCCCCAATTTAAGATGGGTCTGACCAATGTAGAGGAGGCCACTTTGGGAACACCAGACACAACAGACGAGCCACACCAGCATATTCACAGGTGAAGTGTTGCTTCACCTGGAAGAACTGTTTGGGGCTCTGAATAGGCAGGATTAGCACCTTGGCCACTTGCAGGGATAGAGATATTAGTGGGGAAGAACGAATGGACAAGGAAATCTTGGAGGCAGCGATCCCTGTGGAAAGCACAGAGAAGGGGGTTATGTTTAGCGGTATGATCCCCTTGGAGATGGCGGAAGTTGCAGTGGACAAAGTGTTGGATACAGAGGCTGATGGGGTGGTAGGTAAGGACAAGAGGCACTCTATCACTATTAAGGCGGCGGGAAGATGGGGTGAGTGCAGATGTACGAGAAATGGAGGAGATGTGGAGGAAGGGAAACTGTTCTTCGAAGGAAAGTCACATCCTGGGAACAGATAAGTATTCTTAAAATAGTGAGAGTAGAAGCTGTGGGCATTCAGATACAGCTGGGTTTCTTGTGTATGAAACACTTCAAAGTTAATACATGTGCAGTTCTGGTCACCTACCTACAGGAAAAATATCAATATTATAAAGTATAGAGCAAATTTATAAGGACCTGCCTGGACTCTGAGAACCTGACTTAATCGGGACAGGTTGAATAGGTTAGGGTTTATTCCCTGGTGTGCAAGAGAATGAAAGGAGATTTGATCGAGGTCTACAATATTATGAGAACTATAAATAGGGTCAATGCAAGCAGGCTTTTTCTACTGTGTATTCAAGGCTGATGCTTCCTCTGGAACATTCTAGAACCAGAGCACAACCAGACAAGGAGAAATTTCTTTAACCAGAGGGAATTACTCTTTGGAGTTTTCTATTCAGGACAGTAGTGAAGACTAGGAATACATTCATGGTGACTAACAGAATATTTTTAGAGCAACACACACAAAATGCTGCAGGAACTCAGCAGGTCAGGCAGCATCTATGGAAAGGAATAAACAGTTAATGTTTTGGGCCAAGACTCTTCACTAGGACTGGAAAGGAAGGGGGCAGAAGCCAGAATAAGAAAGAGGTCAGGGAGGGGAAGGAGTACAAGCTGGCAGGTGAAAGGTGAAAGTCGGGACAAGGGGGATGAAATTTTGAAAAACTACTATGGACGTGCGGTACAGAGTATATTGACTGGCTGCATCACAGCCTGGTATGCACACACACGTGAACCGACAGCCTAGTCCATCATGGGTAAAGCTCTCTCCACCATTGAGCACATCTACACGTAATGTGGTCGCAGGAAAGCAGCATCCATCATCACAGATCCCCACTACTCAGGTCATGTTCTCTTCTCACTGCTGCCACCAGGAAGGCACAGGAGCCTCAGGACTCACACCACCAGGTTTAGGAACAGTTACTACCCCTCAACCATCAGGCTGTTGAACCAAAAGGGGATAACTACACTCAACTTCACTCACTCCATCATTGAAATGTTCCCACAACCCATGAACTCATTTTCATGGACTCTTCATTTCACGTTCTCAATATTTATTGCTTATTTATTTATTATTATTATTTCTTGTTGTATTTGCACAGTTAGTTGCCTTTTGCACACTGGTTGTCCGTCCTGTTGTGATCTTTTATTGATTCTGTTATGGTTGTTGGATTTATTGAATATGCCCTGCGGAGGACAAATCTCAGGGTTGAATATGGTGACATATATGTACTTCGATAATAAATTTACTTTGACCTTTGAGAAGCTGGGAGGAAATTAAATTAAGGGAATCAAAGGATGTGGAGTTAGTGCAGAAAGGTGGGGGGGGGGGCGGGAAGATAATAGATCAATGTTTCTGTACATTGCTAGAGTAGCCAGAAGAGGGGCAAAATGGTCTTCTCCTGCTTTGGCTTCTTGCTTCCTGATGGAATGGGAATGAAAATGGGCCAGTGACCATAACCCAGAAAGATAAGCACACTAGGACAAGGGAAGCAGAGTTTTGAATGGAAGATGGAATGAGGGTAGGCAGCTAGGAGAAAATGGAAGTCAAGTGTAAGTAGTTCAAAGCTAACAGAGGTCACAGACAGCAAGTAACGATTGCTAGCTGTGCCTTATATAAACAAGAAACTTGGGAGTAGGACTATGACAGTAATGGAGTTGTCAGGAAAGATCAAATGGCAGAGAGGCAATTAAGTGGATCTCTGGAGAGGGGGCAAGGAGGGGGGCAGGGCAGGGGGCGAGATGATAATTTGCTCATCTCTCCGTGATAATGTTTCTGCAGAACCGGTAACAGAGAAGAATCAGCAGATTCTGCAGATTAAATGCCTGAACATTCTGTTAACACTCCCCTACAATTTCTTGCTCACGCCATCATTGCATGAGACATGTGTTCTGACTCCTCTTACCTCCTTCACAATCATTTAGCTTCATTAAAATCTTGGTACTTTCTCATCATTAACCCAGTATTTTAAATGCCAATTAGAAAATAGTTGTAAAATCAGTCAGCTCCATCATGGGTACTAGCCTCCGTAATATCCAAGAGATCTTCCAGGAGCAGTGCCTTAGGAAGGAGGTCTCCATTATTAAGGGCCCCCGCCACCCAGGACATGCTCTCTTCTCATTTCTACCATTGGGAAGGAGGTACAGAAGCCTGAAGGTACACACTCAACAATTCAGGAACAGCTTTTTCCCTTCGCCGTCAGATTTCTGAACGGACATTGAACCCATGAACACTACCACACTTTTTTTATTTCCATTTATCTTAATTTAACTACTTAATATACACATATATACTTATTGTAATTCAGTTTTTTTTCTAAATTTATCATGTATTCCATTGTACCACTGCCACAAAGTTAACAAATTTCACAATATATAGCAGCGATATTAAACCTGATTCTAATTATCAAAGCCACACTCCTTTTTAAAAATTCCTTAACAACAGCAATAACAAAACTTCACCTTCACTCCGTCCACAACAAGGATTTCCTGATGGCCAACCATTTTGATTCTACTCCCCATTCCAACATGTCAGTCCACGGTCTCCTCTACTGCCACGATGAGACCACTCTCAGGTTGGAGGAGCAACACCTCATATTCTGCTTGTGTAGCCTCCAACATGATGGCATGATTTCTCCAACTTCAGGTAATTTTTACCCCCTACTCTCTTTTTCCATTCCCCATTCTGGCTCCCTTCTCTTCTCCTCACCTGCCTATCACCTCCCTCTAGTGACCCTCCTCCTTCCCTTTCTCCATTGGTTCATTCTCTTCTCCTATCAGATTCCTCCTTCTTCAGCCCTTTGTCTTTTCCACGTACCACTTCCCAGCTTCTCACTTCAATTCTCCCTCCCCCACCCACCTACCTTCCCCCTCATCTGGCTTCACCCATTACCATCTAATGGGTGAAGCCAGATTCCCACACACACACACCCCACCCCCCTCCACCTTTCTTCTGGCTTCTTCCCAGTTCCTTTCCAGTCCTGGTTAAAGGGTCTTCACTTGAAATGCCAACTCTCCATTCTTCTCCATAGATGCTGCCTGACTTGCTGAGTTCCTCCAGCATTTTGTGCGTGTTGCTCTGGATTTCCAGCATCTACAGAATCTCTTGTGTTCATAGCAAAACTGCTTGGCTGGGAATCACTTTTCAATGTTCCATTGGTTAGTCCAGTTTCTGACCAGTGCTAGAAGTTAAAAGGTTGTTGGGTTCAAGACTTTTCCACAAAACAGACCTGAACACCAGTGTAGTACCACATGTAGGTAAGAGTATGCATCATGGAGATTTAAAACCTAAATTCTCCTCTCTGACAAAGTATTTATTCCTCAGCTAACACCACAAATAAATTACCTGAACATTATTACAGTTTGGGACAATATGGTAGCACAGCAGCTAACGCAGCACTTTACAGATCCAGCTACAAGGCTGGGGGCTTCCCTCAGCGCAATCCTCACTGATTTGACTCAAATGATACATTCGACTACGTTTTGATGCACGTCACAAAGATCATCTTCATCTTGTGGCAATATACCGGGCTACAACTAGTTATCTTGTTTCCAACATTACAAAAGCAACTACAGCTGATTAAATGGGACTTCATTCCCTGGACCGTAAGAGAATGAGGGAGGAATTTGATAGAGATATACAAAATCATTTGTCCTGGGTATGACTCTAAACTGCAACGGGTGATGAGGCTCTGATTGGGGACTTTCAGAGCTTTGGGGAAAGTGGAGTTACCCCTTAGTCATTCATTGCTCCCAGGGCCGCTCTGACCCGGAACGGTAGCACCTACAAGGGTTCCTGCTCAGGATACGAGCGAGGGCCAACGGCAGATCCGGCAGGTTCAGTAACTGAACTTACAACGGAGAAGGCAGATGAGCTATGACCTCAAATGACAACGGCTATAGTACAGGCAGATGAACAATTGGAAAGAGAAATGGTGATTTCTTCAGTTCACCCCACAGAAGGCCATAGCAAACTACCGTTGCTAGATACTAGGTTTCCTAGAATCTATTTGCTAAGAAAACCATGGTCAAACTCACAAAATGTATCACAGAACAACAGCGTCAAGAGGATCTTCAAGACAATTCTGAACATGCTTCGCACAGTGGGGTTGATTCTGGGCAGCAGGGGATCCCCAACCGTCATCACTGATACTGATGAACCTTATATCAAGCAGGAAGATTGGACAATGTGATAAATGAAATGGAAAGACTAAAGATTATCATAAGAATAAGCAAAGTTCATTGGACAGGTGCTGGAACATGTCAGAATAGAAATAAAACACTAATTTATTCTTGTGGAACATCCCATACTAATGGAGTAGGAACTCTTATGGATGAAAACATGGCAAAAAGTGTTTTAGGACATTGGGCAATATCAGAGAGAGTGCTCCTTGTTAGATTCAGAGGACAACCATTTGATTTAGCAATTATACAGGTATATGCACCAACAACAGATGGAACAAATGAGGATATAGGTAAATTCTATGAAGAGCTTGAACAAGCAAAGAATGCCCTGCACCAACTGCCGCCGCTGGGCTAGAAACGTGCAGGGGCAATGTGTGGTTAAGTGCCTTGCTCAAGGACACAACACGCTGCCTCAGCTGAGGCTCCAACTAGCGACCTTCAGGTCACTATTCCAACGCCTTAACCATTTGGCCACACACCAACACAATGAATGGATGCAAATCTCAAGATATTGTTATTGTCATGGGAGATCTAAATGCCAAAGTAGGACAAAGTGCTGATGGAAATACCATAGGAAAATTTGGGCTAGGAGAAAGAAATGAAAGAGGTGAGAAATGGGTAGAATGGCGCAAGGTGAATAATCAGGTCATTATGAATACCTACTTTAAAAACCATCCGAGACGGTTGTGGATCTGGAAGAGTCCAGGTGATAGCACCAGAAATCAAATTGACTTTATTACTATGAACCAAAAATTTAGAAACTCAGTGACTCAATGTGAAATATATCCAGGTGCAGACTGTAACAGTGACCATAACCCAGTAATATGTCATGTAAAAGTAAAACTTAAAAAACTAAAGAAGCAAAAACCTGAACAATCCCTTGACTACTCGCAATTAATTAAAGAAGAAAACTTAAGACAAAAATTTACAATTGAAGTAAGGAATAGATTTCAAAGTCTAGAAATAGAATCTGTTGAAGATGATAGCAATCATGTAGAAATGAAGTTTAACTCTCTGAAGAATGCCTTGGTAGAATCAGCAAATCAGTGATTCCTAAAAAAGAAAAAAACACAAATAATAAATGGATGACAGATGAAATCAAAAATCTAATGGAAGAAAGGAGACTGAAGAAAGCAAATCCTATGGAATATAAGTCCTTAGATAAAAAAGTTAAAAGCTTATGTCAAAACGCCAAAGAATGGTTAAACCAGGAATGTGAGCAATTACTGATCCAAAAAGGTTACATCAACAAATCAAGACTATCACTGGTAAAAAGCTCCTCCGTTCTTCAGGTGGATGTTTGAAAGCAAAGGACGGTATCATTATCATGGAAAAAGATGAGATTATGAACAGATGGACTGAGTATATTCAGGAATTATTTGAAGACAATCGAGGCGAAAAACCAGAAATTAAGAAAAACAAGTATTTTAAAATCTGAAGTTCGTAATGCAATAAACAAGATGAAGAAAGGAAAAGCAGCAGGTCCTGATGAATTAGTAGTAGAACAAATTATCACCCTTGAAGATTATGGAATTGGAAAACTTACTGATTTAATCAATGACATTGATGAGACTGGAATAATACCAGAAGAGATGAAAAAAATCAGTATTTATCACTCTTCCTAAGAAGCCTGGAGCAATAGAATGTGAATTACATAGTACCATAAGTTTAATGAGTCATATCACTAAGATAATTCTAAGAATTTTGATGACAAGAGCTAAAAGTAAGATACAAGCTGAAATGGGTAAAGAACAATGTGGTTTTGTGAAAGACAAAGGTATAAGAAACGCGATATTGATGTTAAGGAAACTAGCAGAACGAGCTATTCAAGTGCAAAAAGATTTGTTTGTTTGTTTTATCGACTACACAAAAGCATTTGATAAAGTGAAGCACAATAAGTTATTCGAAGTATTACAGGAAACTCTACATCTAGATTCAAAAGACCTCTGCCTAATCAGAAATCTGTACTGGGAACAAACTGCCGCTGTAAGAATAGATGGAGAATTGATTCAGTTTACGAAAATCAAGAGAGGCGTTAGACAAGGGTGTGTTTTCTCCCATGATTTGCTTAATGTGTACAGTGAAACAATATTACAAAAAATAAGAGACATCTTGGGAATCAAAGTTGGCAGTGAAAGCATCAATAATTTCAGATACGCGGATGACACCGTGTTAATTGCAAGTATGGAGGAAGAATTACAAAACTTAATTGATATAGTTGTTGAAAAAAGTGCAAAAATGGGTCTATCAATTGCAAAAAGACAATGTATGGTGATATCCAAAAAGGAGAATCCTATCTGCAGGCTGAAAATAAATGGGGAGGACATAAAACAAGTACAGAACTTTTGCTACTTAGGAAGCTGGGTGACAACAGATGGCAGGTGCGACGTGGACATTAAAAGAAGACTAGGGATGGCAAAAGACACCTTTACGAGAATGAAGAGTATACTGACCAATACTAAACTAGGCATGACAACCCGCCTCAGAGTACTGAAGTGTTATGTGTATTCAGTTATGTTATATGGTTCAGAATGTTGGACAATATCTAGTAACACAAGGAAATGAATTGAAGCAGCAGAGATGTGGTTTTTGAGGAGGATGCAAAGAATATCATGGACGAAATGAATATCTAACGATGTCATGAACAGAGCAAGCACAAAAAGAGAAATAATGTATGAGATCATGAAAAGGCAATGTAACTTCATTGGACATGTGATTAGGAAAGAGGAGTTAGAATGCACGGTAATTATGGGAAAGATTGAAGGGAAGAAAGCAAAAGGAAGGCCAAGACAAATGATGATGGAGACAGCAGCCAGAGAACTGGAAATGAATACCAATGAACTGATCCACTTGACCTGAAATAGGAGTGTGTGGGCCATGGCAGTCAAAGCTCAATCTGGGCACGGCACCTGATGATGATACAAAATCATGAGGAGTATTGTTAGGGTAAATCCAAGCAGGCTTTTTCCACTGAGATTGGGTGAGATTAGAACTAGAGGTCATGGGTAAAGGGTGAAAGATGAAACGATTAAGGGAACATGAGGGGGAAGTTCTTCGCTCGCAAGGTGATGAGGGAATAAATGAATTGCCAGTGGAAGTGGTGGATGCGGATTCAAATCCAAATTTCTTTTTGATGTATATGGATGGGAGGGGAATGGAGGGCTATGGACTGGCCAGGGGGAAAAAAAAGGATCCCCTTTGTTTATTTGGGATACTATATTGTTTAATTGGGGCAGCAGACTGTTGGCAAACAGTCTAATTAGCATCAGATGTGTGTTCTTGTGCGGCCGTTATGACACTACACTGTGCTTAAAGCAAATTTTACCTAACGACAGTTGTGTGTGTTTGCGTTCAAAAAGCAGTGATTTTTGTTACTGATAGATAGTTGGCAAGAAATAAGCAGCAAGACAATTCAGAACTGTTTTGCTCACTGCAGTTTCATGTACTCAGGCTTGGAGAAGCCAGAAACGGCCGGGAGTGAAAATGAAACTATTTTACTACTTCAAGTATATTGATCAACAATCATCTTGAATATTACAATGAAAATGAAGATTTGGATGATGCAATTGTCGACAGCATTGTATGAAGTCAGTCCATTGTCTGTACTGATTTTGTTCATTTACAGTTAAAAGAACGTACACTGGATGAATTCCTCCATCGATAGCTATTAAGAACTAATACAGTTTAATACTACTGCAGTAGTGTTTGTAGTGTTCTAATTTTTTCTGTATTTCATTTAAGTACGTAATTTGCTACTCAGTTAAATGATAGTTTGTCTTTTTTAAAAAAAAATCTTTTTAACTATTTCCATGAAACTTCAGCTAAGTGGGGCAGCCGCTTATTTGACCCTAAATGTACTGGTCGAATGCATCCCAATTGACCGGAACCCACTGTATTTGGAGAAGTCCCTGAGTGCCATGGTTTGAAGACTGATGCTGGATGGGAGTTGTCCTGGAGCCACATTTCCACAAGAACAAGCACACAGTACTTCCTCATCTCGCAGTGGGTCGGCCGCAGACCATTGACGTAGAAGCACAATTGGCCATTTGATCCATCGTTTCTGCGCCACCATTGCACCATGGCAGACTTATTATCCCTCCCAACCCTATTCTCTTGCTTTTGCCCTGTAACCCTTGACGCCCTTACAAATTAAGAACCTATCAACCTATGATGACATGGCCTCCACAGTCCTCTGTGAATTCCACAGATTCACTACCCTCTGACTAAAGAAATTCTTCCTCATCTCTCTTCTAAACAGACGTCCCACTATTCTGAGTCTGTGCCCTCTGGTTCCAGACTCATCCACTACAGAAAATATTTTCTCCACATCCATACTATCTTGGCATTCCAATATTCAATAGGTTTCAATGAGGTCACACTTCATTCTTCTAAACTCCAGGTGCAGAACCATCAAATGCTCCTCATATGTTAACCCTTTCATTTTCTTAAACCTCCACTGGATCCTCTCCAATACCAGCACATCCTTTCTTAGATAAGGGGCCCAAAATTGTTCTAAACACTCCAACTATGGTCTGACCAATGCATTTGGCATTCCATCTTTGCTGTATATTCTAGTCCTCTTCAAGTGAATGCTAGCACTGCATTTGCCTTTCTCACTGACTCAACCTGCAAGTTAACCTTTAGGGAATTCTGCACGAGGACTCCCAAGTCCCCTTTGCACTTCTGATTTTTGAATTTTCTCCCCATTTAGAAAATAGCCCACACCTTTATTCCTTCTACCAAAGTGCATGACCATACACTTCCCTACACTATATTCCATCTGCCACTTCTTTGCCCATTCTCCCAATCTGTCCAAATTGTTTGCTTCCCTAACACTATCACCTGCCCCTCTACCCATCTTTGTATCAGCTGAAAAACTTGGCTGTAATCAACTCCATTGTCCAAATTATTGACATATAACGTGAAAAGAAGTGGTCCTAATACTGACCCCTGTGAAACACCACTAGTCACTGGCAGCCAATCAGAACAGGTCCCCTTTAATCTGACACTGTCTCATGTCAATCAGTGAAACTTCTATCCATGCTAGTATCTTTCCTATAATACCATGGAACCTTGTTGGTAAGTAGCCTCATGTGTGGTACCTTGTCAAAGGCTTTCTGAAAATTAAGTATACAACATCCACCAAGTCTTCTTTGTCTATCCAGCCTGTTATTTCCCAAATGAATTCCAACAGATTTGTCAAGCAAATTTTCCCTCAAGGAAACCACGCTGACTTTGCCCTATTTTATCATCAGAATCAGAATCAAGTTTAATATCACTGGCATACGTCAAGAAATTTGTTAGCTTTGCAGCAGCAGTACAGTGCAATACATGATAAATAAAGAAAAACTGAATTAAAGTATATGTATATTAAATAGTTCAATTGATAAGTAGTGCAAAGAACAAATTTTTTAAAAAGTAGTGAGGTAGCGTTCATGGGTTAAATGTCCATTTAGAAATCGGATGGCAGAGGGGAAGAAGCTGTTCCTGAATCACTGTGCGTGTGCCTTCAGGCTTCGAAGTACCCCAAAACCTCATCCTTAATAATGGAATCCAACATCTTCCCAACCAATGAAGTCATGATAACTAGACTATAATTTCCTTTCTTCTGCCTCCCTCCCTTCTTAAAAAGAGTGGAATGACAGTTGCAATTTTCCATTCTTCCAGAATCATTCCAGAATCTAGTGATTCTTAAAAGACCCTTACTAATGTCGCCACAATCTCTTCAGCCACCTCTTTCAGAACTCTGGGGTGTTCACCATCTGATCCAAGTGACTTAACCTACCTTCAAATCTTTCAGTTTCCCCAAGCACCTTCTCTTCAATATTAGCAACCACACTCATTTCTGCCCCTTGACACTCTTACGTTTCTGGCAATCTGCTAGAGTCTTCTACTGTGAAGACTGACGCAAAATACTTAAGTTTGTCGTCCATTTCTTTATCCCCCATGACTACCTCATGTGTCATTTTCTAGCAGTCCTCTATCCACTCTTGCCTTTCTTTTGCTCTATATATCTGAAAAAAATTTTTGGTGTCCTCTTTGGTATCATTGGCTAGCTTACTTTCATATTTCATCTTCTCTCCTTATGGTTTTTTTAGATGCCTTCTGCTTCCCACTCCTCTAACTTCCCACTACTTTTTGCTAAAGGATCTGCCATCTCTTACTTGGATGCGGCATTCGACTCCCCTCGTCAGCTACGGTTACGTCATCCTCCCTTTAGAATTCTTCATCTTTGCGATGCATCTGTCCTGCGCCTTCCGAATCAGCCCTAGAAGCTCCAGCCATTGCTGTTCTGCTGTCATCCCTGCTAGTGTCCCCTTCCAATCAGCTTTGGCCAGCTCCTCATCATGCCTCTGTAATTCCCTTTACTCTACAGTAATACTGATGCATCTAATTTTATCTTGTCCCTTTCAAACTGCAGGGTGAGTTCCATCATATTATGATCAGTGCCTCTTAAGGGTTCCTTAACTTAAGCTCCCTAATCAAATCCAGTTCATTACCCATCCGACTTTTGGGGCCGAGACCCTTCGTCAGGACTAGAAAGGAAGGGTACAGAAGCCAACACTGAGGGGGAGCAGCGAGAGAGGGTGGGATGAAGAAAGAAGCTGGGAGGGGATAGTTGGGAGAATAAACAGTCGACATTTCTGGCTGAGGCACCATCAGAATAGGTGCAGTTACATTTGGTATCATGGCTGGCAAAAGTGCCACGAGCCGAAAGTCCTGTTCCTGTGCTATACTGTACTGTTCAACGTCCTACATTCACACATGCTGCTTGACCCGTGGACGAATTTCAAAATTTGCAGTTAACATAGACCAGTATAGGCTCTTTGGTCCACAATATCGTGCTGACCTACTCCAAGATCAATCTAACCCTTCCCTCCCACATAGACCTCCAATGTTCTATCATCCACGTGGCCATCCAAGCGTTTCTTAAATGCCCCCAATGCCTCCACCACCCCCAACTGGGTGTTCCACTCACCCACGACTCTGTAAAAAGATTACCTCCGACCGCACCCCCCCCCATACTTCCATCCAATCACCTTAAAATTATGCCCCTGGTATTAGCCATCTCCCCACCTGGGAAAAGGCTCTGGTGGCCTCTTATCTTTCCCATGTCTATCACTCTCTTTCTACTTCACTCCAAAGAGGAAAGTCTTATCTCACTCCACCTATCCTCATAAGATAGTTACAGTGGAATGCAAAAGTTTGGGCACCCTGGTCAAAATTTCTGTTACTGTGAATAGCTAAGTGAGTAAAAGATGACCTGATTTCCAAAAGGCATAAAGTTAAAGATGACACATTTCTTTAAAATTTTAAGCAAGATTACTTTTTTATTTCCATCTTTTACAGTTTCAAAATAACAAAAAAGGAAAAGGGCCTGAAGCAAAAGTTTGGGCACCCTGCATGGTCAGTACTTAGTAAGACAACAGCTTGTAAACACTTTCTGTAGCCAGCTAAGAGTCTTTCAATTCTTGTTTGGGGGATTTTCGCCCATTCTTCCTTGCAAAAGGCTTCTAGTTCTGTGAGATTCTTGGGCCATCTTGCATGCACTGCTCTTTTGAGGTCTATCCACAGATTTTCGATGATGTTTAGGTCGGGGGACTGTGAGGGCCATGGCAAAACCTTCAGCTTGCACCTCTTGAGGTAGTCCATTGTGAATTTTGAAGTGTGTTTAGGATCATTATCCTGTTGTAGAAGCCAGCCTCTGTTCATCTTCAGCTTTTTTTTTTAAACAGACGGTGTGATGTTTGCTTCCATAATTTGCTGGTATTTAATTGAATTCATTCTTCCCTCTACCAGTGAAATGTTCCCCGTGCCACTGGCTGCAACACAAGCCCAAAGCATGATCGATCCACCGCCATGTTTAACAGTTGAGAGGTGTTCTTTTCATGAAATTCTGCACCTTTTTTCCTCCAAACATACCTTTGCTCATTGCAGCTAAAAAGTTCTATTTTAACTTCATCAGTCCACAGGACTTATTTCCAAAATGCATCAGGCTTGCTTAGATGTTCCTTTGCAAACTTCTGTTGACTCTTCCATGAAGGTCATATTTGTGCAGGTGTCACTGCACAGTAGAACAGTGCACCACCACTCCAGAATCTGCTAAATCTTCCTGAAGGTCTTTTGCAGTCAAACGGGGGTTTTGATTTGCCTTTCTAGCAATCCTACAAGCAGTTCTCTTGGAAATTTTTCTTGGTCTTCCTGACCTCAACTTGACCTCCACCATTCCTGTTAACTGCCATTTCTTAATTACATGACGAATTGAGGAAACGGCTACCTGAAAATGCTTTGCTATCTTCTTATAGCCTTCCCCTGCTTTGTGGGCATCATTTATTTTAATTTCCAGAGTGCTAGGCAGTTGCTTAGAGGAGCCCATGGCTGCTGATTGTTGGGACAAGGTTTGAGGAGTCAGGGTATTTATAAAGCTTTGAAATTTGCATCACCTGGCCTTTCCTAATGACAACTGTGAACAAGCCATAGCTCTAACAAGCTAATTAAGATCTGAGACCTTGGTAAAAGTTATCTGAGAGCTCAAATCTCTTGGGGTGCCCAAACCTTTGCATGGTGCTCCTTTCTTTTTTCCCCCACTCTAAAATTGTACAAGACAAAAATAATCTTGCTTAAAATGTTGAAAAGAATGTTTCATCTTTAACTTTGACCTTTGGAGATCAGTTCACCTTCTACTTACTTAACTATTCACAGTAACAGAAATTTTGACCAGGGGTGCCCAAACTTTTGCACACCACTGTATTTTAGGTTTCTGGTATTTGGAGGATCTTTGCTTTCTAAAAGCTTCTTACCTGTGAAAGGTGGTGCTAAAGACACAGGAGTGAAGGCACTTTGCGTCCGAGTCAGTCTGGGTTTGCTGTGGAGGAAAAGACAAGAAACATCAGGGAGGGGAACTTCCCATAGACCACCACGTGTATTTAACATGATGAGACAGTAAATGTTTCAAACTCCCCGACACAGGAGCCTGCATCTCATTGCCAAATCCATCCTCTCACGGTTGTGTCCTCTCAGGCAATGGGAAGTGTTCATACTCTGAGGTCCTAGAAGCTAACTCTGCATCTTCAGTCCACCAGGCTCAGGAACAACTACTACCCTTCAACCATCAGGCTCTTGAACCAGAGGGGATAACTTCACTCACCCTATCAATGAAATGTTTTCAGAACCTATGGACTCACTTTCAAGGACTCTTCATCTGATGTTCTCGATATCTATCGCTTATTTATTATTATTTCTTTCTTTTTGTATTTGTACCGTTTGTCATCTTCTGCAGTCTGGTTGAACACCCAAGTTGGTGCGGTCTTTCATTGATTCTGTTATGGTTATTAATCTATAGATTTATTGAGTATGCCCACAAGAAAATGAACCTCAGAATTGTATATGGTGACTTACATTTACTTTGATAATAAATTTACTTTGAACTTAGCAATACATTGTACCTTCAGCAGCTGGGACTGTTCTGCACCCTCTTGTCACTCTCTCCACGGTGGGCAGGGAGGCCAGAGGGTTTAAAAAGAAAAAGAGACAGACAGACTGCAAGAAATGAGCAGGGAGAGGAGGCCATTCTCAAAGTGTGAGCAAGGACAATACAAATGGAATGGGGGAATGGGGAAATGGGTCAGGGTCACGGATCACTGGCTGGGATAGGTTGGAGATGCAGGAAACATCTCGGACGCTCATCTAATGGCTGTCAGCTGCAAGATTGATAAGCAGCCACCAGAATTATAACGTGCAGAAGCCACATGGTTTATCATTAATGGCAGATGGGCCTACCGTCAGTTAAATAGGAAATGTGCCCACATCTATCAGCTAGCCTACATTTAAAGAACTAACTGGTTTACTACCCAAAGCACCACTATTAAAATCAAGTTTATAAATAGCTCACCTAGAAAAGCTCAGGCTTATGGAGTGTCTGAAGTGCAGTGATGAACAGCCCCGATAGCGAGGCATGTGCTGGCTGCATGACTCACGGTACAGAAACAGCAGGAAGCATTGGCTCAGAACACTCAGCAAGCCTATAAATAATTTACAAACCAGACTGTGTGGATGGTGCTAGTGTGTGGAGTCGCTGCGTTCAGGGGCTGTCCAACGTCAGGCCTGAGACAGGAAGAGGCATGTCTACAGTGTGGTGGTCAGTACCCTGACTGGCAGTGCACTTGGTGCTTCTCTTAGACCACACTTCACATTCTCACGTTCCCCAACCCCATTATAATTTCACTGGCCGAAGTGCCAGTATTCCATCCTAATGTTCTATGTTCCAACCCAACTTGTCCATGTCAGTGCTTACCTTAGAGTCTAATATTATTTATAAAGTGTGTACCATTACAAAAGTTCCATTTTCAAGATTTCAAGAAGCTCCTAATCTAATGCCTGGTTGGCAGGGTGGAGATATGTCTCTACCAAAGGAGATGTAAGGCACTCCTTCCCTCCACTAGCCTGCAGGTCACCCTCGGGCAAGGTGTAGCACCTTCTTAGCCATCTCGCCCCCCGGGATCAGGGTCAGGTGAAGCCGAAGCCATGGGAGCAGGCGGTGGACGGTCGTACGAGCAGCCGGTGTATATCACAAGCCCTGGTTATTGTGATCACTGATGCCAGGCAGACAATCTCTGAAGAATATTGATAATGATTGGGGTCACCCGGCTTGTAAAGGCACTGCCCAGGAGGCAGCAATGGCAAACCACTTCTGTAGGAAAATTTGCCAAGAACCAAAGACCTTAATCATCCACGACACAGCACAAAACAAACAAATCTAATACCATTGTCTTCTCACTTCCAACACCCTCTAATATCATAGCCAGAATAATTCCTATTGCAGCATACAGCCAAAGATCACGGGTATGTAATTTAATAAATTTACTTTGTCTTTCATTTTGGCTTCTCCCAAAGGAGTTAATTCCACTTTTTCAGGATTTCAGAAACTAATTGGGATTCACATGTTCTCTGAGGTCACTCTAACCTGTGGGTTAGAGTGTTCCAGTAAAGCCCTTGATTAGGTGAAGACCTATCCTATTTAGCTTTCTCTGACAGAAAGCCCGCTCCTCACCCCCCCCCCCACCGTACCTCAAAGTGGCCACTGCGGCTATGTTTGGGGTCTGCTGCTGCTGCCACTTCAGGGTTCATCGTGTTCTGCAGAAGAGCATCTCTGAACACATATCACTGTTGTGATGTTTGGTTACTTTCGTCTTTTTTGACCCAGAGGTTTGGTGAGGCTACAACTACTGTACAGGTCATGGGTTAAGGGTGAAAGGTGAAATGTTTAAGGGGAACTTCTTCACTCAGGTTGGAAGTGTGTGGAACGAGCTGCCAGTGCATGTGGTATGTGGGTTCAATTTAAACATTTAAGAGAAAATTGGATAGGTACATGGATGAGAGTGAGATGGAGGGCTATGGTCTAAGTGCAGGTCGATGGGACTAGGCAGATTAATGGTTTGGCACAGGCCAGATGGGCTGAAGGGTCTGTTTCTGTGCTGTAGTGTTCTATGACTCTTTCCTATCAAGATGCTTGGAACAACCAACCGATTTTCTTATAAAACTGCACGATAGTGTACTTAAGAGAATTGATGCAGTTTTAAAGGCAAGAGTGCTCACATCAAATATTGATCTGATTTAGTTTTTATTGTTTACTGTTCTTTATAGCAATTTTTCTGATTTAAAAATGTCATTATTTTGAAAGCATCTTCACTTTATAGAATTTTTTTAACATGTGTCCAAGACTTTTGCACAGTACTGTACACAAGGAATATGCTGTGGTGTGTTGGCAACAAGCAACAAATTATAATCAATTATAAAGAATAAAAATTATATTAAAAAATTAGCAGTTAAAGTACAGATATGGATACCAGCATATATTTACAATGTTAACAGCATTATAAAAAGTTAACAGTGTAGTTCAGTGATGGGGATAATGAGGGAGGGAGGGGGTTGGTCAGATCAACTGTCTGGGGAAGAAACTTTTGAGATGACCTGAAGTTTAACACACACACCCTAAAAACATTCAATTGCACCATTAACTGCCTTTCAGACAGTATTTCATTAGGTGTTTAGGATTTTATAACGCAGAGGCTGTGAAGGATGCTACTAAAATGCAATGGTTGTCGCATTCCCCTAACAGCTGCTCACATTGCAATCGTTGGCTAGTCTTACAAGGGATGTTAAAGGACATTTGCCCTTCCTGCTGCCCTTAAATCTTTCAAAGGACAAACAGAAGCAGAGATCACTATGTCCCCGAGTTGTTAATAGAACAAAAATAAAGTGCCCAAGTTAAGCAGCCCCAATCTATTCATGTGGAGCCAGCAGGACAGGACAGGAAACAATTTCCTTCACAGTATTTGTAATTCAGTGTCCATTCTTCTTCAATCCATCAATCTTGATTCTAATCAGCTAGCTGCCTGGTTGCACTTTAAAGGCATTTCAAGACAGCAGATTACTGACACAGATGTCAGGCAATCACACTTTTTAAAAAAAATATACACAACACATCCAGTTGCAGAATTGCCAGTCTCATCACCTCTTCCCATATCCCTAAAAAACTTCCTAAAATCCCTGCATTAATCCCAGTTTCTGCTTTGATGTTTGCCCCATTGTGATTCACCCATTTCTATATCAATGCAGCTGAATTCTCTCCTGGTCTGACAGGCCACTGACAGGTGAGAGAACAGAACCATCAGCCACAGGCCAAATTTTGCCTGAAGGATGTCCATGCGAGCAGAAGGCACAAGGGTCTGTGAGACAGCAAGCTTGGAGTTCGGGATGCTGTCATCAGCAAGTCCAGGGGTCGACACTGAAGTTCATAACCCAAAGGTCGATTAGAAATCAAAAGAGGAAGCTCAATTGCCAAAGCTGGAGGCTGTAAGCGCATTGGTGGGAGCAAAGGCTTAATTTCCTTTTTTATTCTTTGTAGTGTTCTGTTTTGTGGTGATGTGATGCTCTATGCTGTTCTGTCGAGCATAGTGGGCATGCTATGTTGTCACTAGAATGTGTGGTAACACTTGCAGGCCACCCCCAGCACATCCTTCGGCCTTGGTTGTTAAATCAAATAAAGCACTTCACTGTATGTTTTGAAGTACAGTATATAGCTAGGGTGCCTCAGAGATTTGCACAGTACTGTGGTAATTGTATGCATTGCCACAAAAAACAAATTTCATGACATATGTGAGTGATGATAAACCTGATTCTGATACGGGTCTGTGTTGTGGACTGAGAGTGGGAAGGGGGAGAGGGAGAGGGGAATCATGGTTGGGAAAAGGGGAAGGGAGAGGGGAGGGAGTGGGAAACACCAGAGAGACATCCTGTAATGATCAATAAACCAATTGTTTGGAATCAAATAACCTTGCCTGGTGTCTCAGGGCTGGATGTGTCTGCCCCCGCACCACTTCCCCACCCCTGGCAGACCCTGCAGAGGCTGGTCCTGGCTCTCCTCAGACCCCTGGTCAGATCAGCCCTCGATCCCCTGCAGTTTGCCTACCAGCAGCACACTGGAGTTGACGATGCTGTTGTCTGCCTGCTGAACAGAGCCTTCTCCTATTTGGACAAGCAGGGCAGCACTGAGGATCATGATTTTTGATTTCTCAAGTGCCTTCAATACCATACAGCTCTCATTGTTGGGGGAAAAGCTCCATTCAATGCAGATTGGCACTTCCATTGTATCCTGGATAATGGACTACCTGAATGGCAGACCACAGTTTGTGCGGTTTCAGAGCTGTGTGTTAGACAAGACTATAAGCAGCACTGGGGTCCCAGAGGGACTATATTGGCTCCCTTCCTGTTCACCCTGTATACCTCGGACACTGAGATACAACACTGAATCATGTCATCTGCAGAAATTCTCTGATGACTCAGCAATAGTTGGGTGTATAAAGGGAGGTTGGGAGGATGAATACAGGGCTCTGGTGGAGGACTTTGACAAAAGCCGCAAGCTGAATCATCTGCAGCTCAACATCAGTCAGACAAAGGAGATGGTGATGGACTTTAGGAAGACTAGGCCTGCACTGCTCCCCGTTACTATTGATAGTGAGGATGTGGATGTGGTGAGGACCTACACGTACCTGGGGGTGTACCTGGATTGAGTGGAGCACCAACACAGAGTCTGTGTACAAAAAGGGCCAGAGTCTCCTCTACTTCCTGAGGAGACTGAGGTCCTTTGGAGTATGCAGGCCTCTCCTTCACATGTTCTACCAGTCTGCTGTTGCCAGTACAATCTGCTACACGGTGGTGTGCTGGGGCAATGGCATCAACATGGGTGATGCCAACAGGCTCAAACTGATTTTAAAGGCTGGCTCTGTTATAGGAGTCAAACTGGACACACTGGAGGCTGTGGTAGAACAAAGGACCCTATGGAAAATCTTAGCAATTTTGGACAATGTTTCTCACCCTCTGCACGTCACCTTGGCTGAACAGAGGAGCACTTTCAGTAACAGACTAAGACAACTGTGCTGCTCTAAAGAGCGCGATATGAGGTCATTCTTACCCTCGGCCATTAGACTCCGTAATGAGTCAACCTGTAGCTGGGGAGGTGATGGCCCCTCCTGGTAGGCTGTTTGTGGTAACTTATTTATTTATTTTAAAAATTCTTTCCACTTCTCTTCTAATATTTATATCTGTGCACTTGTAATGCTACTGTGACACTTAATTCCTTTGGGATCAATAAAGTATCCATCTTTCTCTGTCACCTGTCCCACATCATTCCCGTGGCACTCCACCCTCACCATTCCCAACATCCTTTGCTCCCGCCAGATTTACAAACTCGCTCTCCGGTCTACATCAACAAATACAGTATTGCGCAAAAGTCTTAGGCAAAAAAAATCCCTGAGATTACAATTTAAAGATTAGCTTTATTTGTCAAATGCACATTGAAACAGTGACATCCATCATTTTGCACCAATGACTATTACAGTCTCAAATTATGCTGGGAGCAGCCCACAAGTGTCGCCATGCTTCTGGTGCTAACACAGCATGCCAACTAACCTTTGCATCTCCGGAACGTGGAGGGAACCTAAGCACCCGGAGGAAACACACAGAATCACAGGAAGTAGGAAAAAATTTCTTATGACAGCGGCAGGAATAGATTGATTAGAATAGCTCAGTTTGGTTTATTAGTTTATGTGGTAAATACATCTGAATGCAAATCTATAGGGCATTCTCACCCTCACACAAATCTAGAACCAACAGACTAAGGATTACTGTACCATAACACCATAAGACATAGGAGCAGAATTCCAGAAAGGAACAGACTTCAAATCAATTCAAAAATGCAAGAATCACAAGCAGATAAGGGCCCCTTATTTGACCACAAGAGATAGGAACAGAATTAGGCCATTCAGCCCATTGAGTCTGCTCCACCATACTATCATAGCTGATTTATTTTTCCTCTGAAAGACATTCTCCTGCTGTAACCTTTGACACCCTTACTAATCATGAATCTAGCAACAATTCCTGTCTTAAATATACCCAATGACTTGGCCTCCACAGATATCCATGACAATGAATTCCACAGATTCACCACCCTGTGGCTTAAGAAATTCGTCCTTCTACTCTGAGGCTGTGCCCTCAATTCCTGGATTCACTCACCATCGGAAACATCCTCTCCATATCCACTCTACCTAGACCTTTCAATATTCAATCGGTTTCAACAAGATCCCCCCCTCGTTCTTCTAAGCTCCAGTGAGTACAGACCCATGGCCATCAATGCTCCTTCCATTCCTAGGATCATTTTTGTGAACTTCCTCTGAACCCTCTCCAATGTCAGCACATCCTTTCTCAGGCAAGGGGATCAGAACTGATCATAATACTCCATGTCTGGTCTGACCAATGCCTTATAAGGCCTCAACATTACATCCTTGCTTTTCTATTCTAGTCCTCTCCAAATGAATGCTAACATTACATTTGCCTTCCTTACAGCTCACTTAATCTGCACAGGGACATTTCAGCTCTGCAGAGATTACACTGATCATTCAGCCCTGTTGATCTATGATTGCAATTGCACTCTGCACGAACCTCCTGCACCCAAGTAACACATCCTTCCATTTCTTTCTCCCTTGAGTGCTTAGACAACTTTGTGTCATGTACACTGACATTATCTGCTGCAACTTCTCCCAGGGGAACAACATTCCACATTCTAACCACTTTCTCAGTAAATAGGCTCCTTCGAAATTCAGTACTGGATTTGGTGCCCATCTCAGGTCATATCTATTTTTAACTCTGGACATCTTCTTAGTGCAGCACACTAGGGCAACACTTTACAGTGCCAGTGCCAGCTGTAGGATTGGGGTTGCTTTGTTTGCATCAAATCAAATCAGTGAGGATTGTGCTGGGCAGCCCACGAATGTTACTGCGTCTTTAGCAGTAACATCGCATTACCCATTTCTCCCTAACCCTACGTCTTTGGTATGTGGGAGGAAGCCGTGCTACTGTGCTGCACTGGGAACTGGCAGTCACAGCAGATCAGTCAGCCTTGTCAATGGTGACCACAGCTTCCACTCACCTCCCGAAAGCAGTGTGTAATCAGGTTCGATGTGCACATTCCAGTAGTCAATTGATAGAAGCTAGCAGCTCACTCCTGTGTGTAATTACACATCTGACATCCACTGACAGAAAAGATTTCTCGTTACATTTAAAAAAATTCTTTCCAGACCAGGATTAGAGTCTGTAGAACTCCAATCACAGCAAGATGAAGGGTACAGGAAAGTTTATTAAATAAAAAGGTCCCATGAGACATCCAAACTACAACAGAACACAGAACATTACAACACAGTACAGGCCCTTCAGCCAATGATGTTGTGCCAACTTTTTAACCTACCCCAAGATCAATCTAACCCCTCCCTCCTGCATAGCCTGCTATTTTTTCTATCATCCATGCGCTTAAGAGTTTCTTAAATGCCCCTGATGTATCTGTGTCTACCATCACCCCTGCCAAGGCAATCCACACACTCACCACTCTGTAACAAGAAAGCCTACTCTGACTTTGCCCCTATTCTTTCCTCCAATCACCTCAAAAATTATGACCCCTTGTATTAGCCATTTCCACTCTGGGAAAAAGTCTCTGGCTATCCACTATATCTATGACTCTTATCAAGTCACCTCTCATCCTTCTTCGCTCCAAAGAGAAAAGCCCTGGCTCACTCAGCCTATCCTAAGACATGCTCTCCAATCCTGGCAGGATCCAGGAAAATCTTTGCACCCTTTCTAAAGCTTCCACATCCTTTGTATAATGAGAGCAAAAAAATTAACAATATTCCAACAGTGTTTCACCAGTAGCAATCCTGAACAAGAAATCGAAAAGGGTAGAGTTGGACAAGGAAGTTCTTGTTTATAGCTGAGTCAGGAAACCGAATTACAGGAGGAATAACAGTACATCAACAATCTGCTGAAAGAACGCAGCAGCTCGAGTAGTGTCTGTCGAGAAATTGTTGCTTTGTCAGGACCCCTACAAGGTTCCGACTCAAAGCATGAACAATTCTTTTTCTCCCACAGATGCTGCCTGACCTTGCAGCAGATTGTGTTGCTCCAGATTCCAGCGTCTGTAGTCTTGTGGGTCTCTAATAGCAAAGATTCAAGGTACGTTCATTATGAAAGTATGTATGCAGTATACAAACCTGAGATTCACCTTCCTGCAGACAGCCACGAAACAAAAACACCATGGAATCTGTTCAAAGAAAACATCAAACACCCCAATGCACAGGGGGGAAAGAAAAGAATAAATCACACAACTGGCAAAAAATATATTGCTGCAGGATCCCTTATTCCAACTGACATCAGATAACTGTGCAGCATGAATACCAACTGCAGTCAGTGACTACCACCCTTAAATACACAGAAGTGAAAGAGACTGACTTGCATTTATATATTTGTAGATTAAGTAATCATCACATGAGAAATTATTCACTCCTTTAAAACTCTTCTTCTTGTGATCCAATTATAAAGGAGCTAACTTTGAATATCTCAGTTTTTTTTCTTAGCTTAACAATTATTTAATTCAAAATAAATCTTGGGTTGATAGGGTTGCTGCAGACCATCTTTTGAGGGAGAGTACACAGTCTGATGTTTTCTCACACCGCTCCACAAGAGTTTGGCTCCAATTTTTTTTTTAAAAAAAGGTTACCCCTCTCGTCCTAGCAAAAGGTTCAAAGTATATATATTAAAGTATGGCTGCACTATAGAACACTGAGGTTCTTCTTCCCACAGACAGCCACAAAACAAAGAAAAACATCAAAACCCCAAAGCACAAAAAAATAAATTGTGCAAACAGTAAAAAAAAAAGCAAAAAACACAGAATATCCCTTCCCATTAATGGGAATAAAACAAACTCCATGTTTCCCTGTAGCTTTCTTTGCATTTTTATATCTCCCCAAAAAGGTCTTGAGCTGGGTTGTTTGAAATACTCTACCTTGCCAACAACTGATTCTTAGCACCACATTCAAACGCAGGTCTATCAGAAGCTATTTAACATTTGTTTTATCTATCTATGGGGGGGAATAAATAGTTGGCATTTTAGGCCAAGGCCATAAGACATAGGAGCAGATTTAGGCCATTCAGCCCACTGAGTTCGCTCCACCATGACCAATTTATTTTCCTTCTCAATCCCAAATTCTTCTGTCTTCTCCCTGTAATCTTTGATGCCATTACTAGTCAAAAACCTATCAACCTCTGCTTTAAGTATACCCAATGACTTGGCCTCCACAGCCATCTGTGGCAATGAATTCCACAGATTCACCACCTTCTGGCTAAACAAATTCCTCCTTAATTCTGCGCTCAGGGGACATCCCTCTATTCCGAGGCTGGGCCCTCGGGTCCTAGACTCCCCCACTTTAGGAAGCATCCTCTGCATATCCACTCTATCTCGAGCTGCTGAGTTCCTCCAGCTTTTTTTGTGCATTGCTTAAGATTTCCAGCATCTGCAGGATCTTGTCTCATTGCTTCTGTGCGATAATTAATGCCTAATATTTTAAAATAGAAATATTTCAGGCTAACCCATTGTGCAATGGGTACAAGTCACTGAACATTTCACACAAACAGCACAGGTGAAATTTACTGTCAACCCGCCTTTCAACTTCCCAATTTACATAGAAGCCTCCTACCTCCAAACCACAGAAACACCAGCGTTTGATGGAAAAAACCCCTAATACGGAAATACTGCATGATCTCAACATACTGAAACATACACTCAGTGACCATTTTATTAGGTCGCAGAGTGGAACCCAGTGTGGTTTTCTGCTGCTGTAGCCCATCCACTACAAGATTCGACATGTTGTGCACAGCACTGCTGTAACGTGTGGCTATTTGAGTTACTGCCATCTTCCTGTCAGCCTAAACCAGTCTGGGCATCATCCTCTGACCTCTCTCATTAACAAAGCCTTTTCACTCACAGAACTGCCGTTCACTGGATGCTTTTTGGTTGCTTTTCGCACCATTCTCTATAAACTCTAGAGATTGTTGTGTGTGAAAATCCCAGGAGGTCAGCAGTTTCTGAGATACTCAACCACCCCATCTGGCACCAACAATCATTCCACCTTCAAAAAGTCACTTAGATCACATTTCTGCCCCATTCTGATGTTTGGTCCGAACAACAACTGAGTCTCTTGACCATGTCGGCATGTTTTTAATGCATTGAGTTGCTGCCACATGGTGCCACATGAGTTGCTGGTTAGATATTTGCATTATGAGCGGGTGTACAGGTGTACCTAATGAAATGGCCACCGAGTGTGGTCAAGCATTTCAGTGAAGCACTGAGGGACATCAGTATGGATGGAACTGCCATTTGGTCTCAGGAAGAAGTAAAAAGTCCTGCCACGCAATTTGGATAGCAGAGGGGTTCTCCAAAGCACTGGGTGACATTTACAGCCAACATCTTAAAGCAGATTATTTAGTCATTGTCAATTGTGGAACACGACTGAGCACAAACTGAATACACACTGACCACACACCCAAAATCCGTGGGTTAAGCAGTGCACTGGAATGCCCCCAAGGTTGCTCAAAAGGCATCCTGAAAATCAAGTTCTTTCTACATTTACTTAGTTTCAGAATTTCTCCTGTCAGATTTTAATCAATGGTAACAAAGCTCTTGTTCTAGTATATTACAGCAGTGTACAGGTCCTTCAGCCCACAATGTTGTGCCGACCTTTTAATCTCCTCTAAGATTAATCCAACCCCCGCCTCCTACATTGCCCTGCATTTTTCTATCATCCACGTGCCTATCTAAATTTCCTAAACATACCTGATGTATCTGCCTCTACCACAGCGGTGCATCCCACACACCCATCCTAATCTAAGAAAAGGTGCTGACTCCGGAGAGGGTACAGAGGAGGTTCATGAAAATGATCTCAGAATGAAAGGGTTAACATAAGAGCATTTGATGGTTTTGAACTGTGCAAAAAAAAAAATTTACTTCTGACATCCACCCCCCTATTCTTCCCTCTAAATCACCTTAAAATTATACCCCTTCATATTAGTCCTGGCAAAAAGTCGCTAGCTATCCACTCAATCTATGCCTCTTATACAACTCCCAGGTCACCTTGTGCCCTCCTTTGCTTCAAAGAGAAAAGCCCCAAATAAAATTTATTTCCTGAAATAAAATCTGAAGATGCTAGCAACACTCGCAGGTCAGGCTGCAGAATAAAGTGATTTTATTCTGAGAAAACGTTCCATAGCGCATCACCACAGATCCACCTCACATGGGCTTGAGATGGCAAAACTAAGGAATAGGTGCAAATTTCAAGGGGTGTTTTAATGGAACGGAAGAGATAGGGAGCAGGGAGTTTTAGGAAACTATTTTGTGTGTTTAAGGCATAGCAAGCTGAAGGTGGAGTGATTAAACTCAAAAAACAGAAAACCAAGGGTTCTGGGTAGTTAGTGAGGACATGAGGGAAATCAGTAGGTGAAATATCTGTTGCCAGGGGATGCACTACATATTAATCCACAGTTAGCAGTTATGACAGAGTTCACTGAAACCGAAGGTGAAATCATTTATACACTACAATTATGAAGTTAAAATGACATGGTGGAGGATTACAAATACCTGGGGATACGAATTGACAATAAACTGGACTGGTCTAAGAACACTGAGGTCCTTTAACATCTGCCGGACGATGCTGAGGATGTTCTACGAGTCTGTGGTGGCCAGTGCTATCATGTTTGCTGTTGTGTGCTGGGGCAGCAGGCTGAGGGTAGCAGACACCAACAGAATCAACAAACTCATTCGTAAGGCCAGTGATGTTGTGGGGATGGAACTGGACTCTCTGACGGTGGTGTCTGAAAAGAGGATGCTGTCTAAGTTGCATGCCATCTTGGTCAATGTCTCCCATCCACTACATAATGTACTGGGTGGGCACAGGAGTACATTCAGCCAGAGACTCATTCCACCGAGATGCAACACAGAGCGTCATAGGAAGTCATTCCTGCCTGTGGCCATCAAACTTTACAACTCCTCCCTTGGAGGGTCAGACATCCTGAGCCAATAGGCCGGTCCTGGACTTATTTCCTGGCATAATTTACATATTACTATTTAACTATTTATGGTTTTATTACTATTTATTATTTATGGTGCAACTGTAATGAAAACCAATTTCCCCCGGGATCAATAAAGTATGACTATGAAACTCAGGAGACATTTGCAAAGAGCAATATTGTGAGCAGTTTTGGAGCCCTTTTCTAAAAGATGTGCCAGCATTGCAGAGGAAGTTCATGAAAGCGATCAGGGAATGAAAGGGACCACTCGATGACTCTGGGCCTGTACTCATTGTTGTTCAGAAGAATGGGGGATGGGGGCGGGGGAGAATCTCATTGAAACCCATTGAATATTGAAAGACCTCGAAAGAGTGGATGTGGAGAGGATGTTCCAGTTTCGGGGTGGGGTGGGGGAAGAAGTCTAAAACCAGACGACACTACCTCAGAATACATCTCTTTAGAACAGAGATGAGGAGGAATTTCTTCAGCCAGAGGGTGGTGAATCTGTGGAATTTGTTATCGCAGACGGCTGTGGAGGCCAAGTCATTGGGTATATTTAAAGCAGGTATCGATAGGTTCTTGATTAGTCAGGGCATCAAAGGTTACGGGGAGAAAACAGAATGGGGTTGAGGGGGATAATAAATTAGCCACAATGGAATGGTGGACCAGACTCAAAGGCCGAAAGGCCTAACTGTGCTCCTATATCTTATGGTCTAGCACAAGTTTCCGGTCAACGATTTCCACATCCTCAGCCTGAGCTGCTGAGTGTTGCCAGCATCTACAGTTTTTTTTTATATTTCAGCAGAACAGACCTGCTGTGATGCTGGTGACAGGTTACAATGCATCAAGAACTTCCTTCCCACAACTGCAGTAGCCGCAGAAAGGTCACTAAAATTCTCTCACAGCTTGCTACTGATTGCAGGTGTGATTACGGTTCAGGCCAAATAAAGTACTGAGGATTAGCTTCATTAATAAAGATAAAAAGAAAATTGCAAGGCTTCAAACACAAAACCCCTTAATGCTTTTCTCAGCACAGAGGGCTAAGGATCAAGTGCTGTTGGGCCATGGGATTAATACAGAAAGATGCCTTCAGTACGGATGAGTTGGGCCGAATGGTCCGTTTCCATGTTGTATGATTCTATAAGACCATTAGACACAAGAGCAGAATTAGGCCACTCGGCCCATCAAGCCTATCATTCCATCATGGTTGATTTATTTTCCCTCTCAACCCCACTCTCCTCCCCATAACCTTTGATGCCCATACTAATTAAGAATCTATCAACCTCAGTGGCAGGGTGGAGATGCGTCTCTACCAAAGGAGGTGCAAGGTGCTCCTTCCCTCCGTTAGCATGCAGGTCACCCTTGGGCAAGGTGTAGCACCTACTTTAGCTTCCCCACACCACCCCCCCCACCCCCCCCAAGATCAGGGTCACATGAAACCACGGGAGCAGGTGGTGGACGGTCGTATAAGCAGCTGGTGAGCTGGTGCATATCACAAGTCCTGGTTATGTGACCACTGATGCCAGGCAATCTCTGAAGGGTATTGATAATGGCTGGGGTCGCCCAGAAGGCGGCAATGGCAAACCACTTCTGTAGAAAAATTTGCCAAGAATAATCATGGTCATGAAAAGATCGTGATTGCCTATGTCACACAACATGGTAGATAATGAAAGATCGATTAGCCTTAAATATACCCAATGATTTGATATCCCACAGATTCACCACTAGCTGGCTAAAGAAATTCCTCATTTCTGTACTCAAGGGACATCCCTCTACTCTGAGGCTGTGCCCTCTGGTCCTAGACTCCCCCACTAAAGGAAACATTCTCTCCACATCCACCGAGTTCTACCTTGCAGCTTAGTAAACACATGTGCCAATAAACATCTCCATCATTTCTAATCAGGCTGCAGAGAGCCATTTTATATTCTGGACACAGCTGGAGGTCATTTTGGAATATAAATTTAAAGGCAAATTTGTTTTTTTTTAAAAAACAAACACATTGTTATTCCTTATTGTTCCTTTACCGTCATTTCTAATTCAGAGTTCTTTGCTTGGGAAAAAAAATACAATATTCAGAATGGCTTTGATCGGATAGGACACTCAGATTGCAATCTGAGCAACTCAGAGTGAAAGTGAATCCTTTCAGCTCCCTCAGCTGAACTGATGAATAAGTGAGCAGGCAATCAGTGCCGAAGCAGAGGACAGGTTTTTGTAGCTGTGTGATTTCAAATAACTCCAACGATCCAGTGGAGGTCAAACGCGGCTCCCTCCGATGCAACCTCAGAACACAAAGCTATTTACTAATTCATTTGGACAGCAAAATACAACATTGCCAACAGATTTAACTCTGTTCATTAACTCTTTCATTGGCAAGTAGGTTTCCTTTCTGGGAACCCCAACCCCATCACTTTTTTTTGTCATGGCTGATCCATTTCCTTCTCAGCCCAAATCTCCTGCCTTCTCCCCATATTCCTTCATACCCTGACTATTCAAGAATCTATCAACCTCTGACTTAAATATATCCAATGACTTGGTCTCCCCAGCCACTTGTGGCAATGAATTCCACAGATTCACCACTCTCTGGCTGAAGAAATTCCTCATCTCCTTTCTAAATGGACATCCCTTTATTCTGAGGGTGTGCCCTCTGGTTTTATACTCCCTTTAGATAGGCAGGTAATCTGTCCAAGACACGCTCTCTTCTCAATTCTACCATCAAGGTGGTGATACAGGAGACTAAAGAAACACACTTTTTAGGAACAGCTTCTTCCCCTCTGCTATCAGATTTCTGAACAGAAAAGGAACCCGTGGCAACCTCGGTATTTTTGCTGGCGCTCTTATAGTGTTATACTATCTGCTACATTATAAACTCTTGTGCACTCTTAACCAAGAAAGATTTTAAAGAGCTGCTTGGTGTCATGTCTGAAAGAGTTCCTTCAAACATTTCTAGCTTGGGTGGAGACCAACACCAGAAAGGAGGTTACTCTAGGATTATTACACCAGGTTTCGTGTTTGCAACCTGAGGGGAAAACAAAAATAGGAACTTCTCAAATCACTCTGGGTTTTTCAAAACACACAAAAATGCTGGAGAAATCCAAAACAATCCTTAAAAAGGCAATTTGTTGGTTATGTGCCAAGTTGTATGATGTGGGCATTACCGGTCAATGACCATGATTGCTCTTGGCAAACTTTTCTAATTTTCTACAGGAGTGGTTTGTCATTGCCTTCTTCTGGGCAGTGTCCCCAGCCATTATCAATACTCCTCAGAGATTGTCTACCTGGTGTCAGTGGTCACATAACCAGGACTTGTGACCTGCACTGGCTGCTCATACGACCATCCACGACCAGCTCCCATGGCTTCACCTGACCCTGACCCGTTGGGGGGAGGGGGGATGGGCACTAAGTAGGTGCTACACCTTGCCCAAGGGTGACCTGCAGGCTAGCAGACAGGAGTGCCCTACGTCTCCTTTGGTAGAGACACATCTCCAGCCTGCCACCCCAAAAAGGCAGTATGCATCACTAACGAATCATAGGCATCATAGTAGTGTAGTGGCTCGCACAGCACTGTTAAAGTTCAGGGCAGAGTTCAGAGTTCAATTCTGACATCATTTGTACATCCTCCCCGTGGAATGTGTGGGCTTTCTCTGAGTGTTCCAGTTTCTTCTCAGTCTAAAGGCGTACAAGCCAGTAGTTTAATTTGGTCATTGTAAATTCTATCAGGGGTTGCCAGGCGGTACGGCTCGAAGTGCCGGAAGGGCCTATTCCACACCATCTCTCAAGTAAATAACCAAGGACCCCCATCACCCAGGACGTGCCTTCTCCTTCTTACTATCAGAAAGGAGGTGCAGAAGCCTAAAAATAGACTTGTGTTTCAGGAACATCATCTTCCCTTCCATCAGATTTCTGAATTGACAATGAATTAATGCGTGAACACTATCTTACCAATTTTGCCCTTTTTGCACGACCTACTTAGTGTCATTATTTTAATATATATATTAAAGGAAATGGCAAAACATTTGTCGGAAAAATTGTCATTTGACACAGCACATAATGATGGTAGATGGGAAGAAGCTGTACTTAAATAATGGTTTCTAAATCACTGAGTGTGTCTTTGGGCTCCTGGACCTACTCCTTGATGGTAGCAATGAGAAGAGGGCATGTCTTTCATGATGGATGTTGCTTTTATCCTTTTAAGGATCTGACATATTTCATTCGGAGTTTAAGACGATTTGGTATGTCACCAAAGACACTACCAAAAAACAGCATTCTAACTGGCTGCATCACATGGAGGGGGGGGGGCATGCACTACTGCACAGCATCAGAAAAAGCTGCAGAGAGTTGTAAACTCAGACACCTCCATCATGGGCACTAACCTCCCTACCACTGAGGACATCTTCAAAAGGAGATGCCTCACTCCATCATTAATGAATCAACATGGGACCCAAAACACTGGAATAGTATTAGAGATACATATTTAGTAGTTGTTTGTAACACCATCAAATATTGTGCAGCGTATGGTGACACTTGAAGGCTGCTCACCACAATATTCACTGATTTGATTTGACACAAACAACTTATTTCTGTATTTGACGTACTCGTGACAAATAAAACCAATCCTTTTTTTAAAATCTCTTCAAAGGGAACTACGGAGGCCCCAAAAACAGGGGTCCAAATATGGTCTGACTGCTTTCGTTGTCACAGTTTTTGATGGCATTACAAACCATCTCTAATACCATTCCAGTTTGATTCACTTGGAGTGAAGGACAGATATTTCATCTTGCTTAAGCTTTGCTTTGTTGGAATCTGTGCTCACTTGTTTCAGAGATCTGATTTTAGCTTCCCCCTCTCAAACTTCAGGGTGAATTTTAACTATTTGTCCACTGCCTCCTAAAGTTTCCTTTACCTTAAGCTCCCTAATCAAATCTGGTCTATTACACAACAAGCAATCTAGAATTGTCTTTGCCCTAGTGGGCTTCACCACAAACTCTAAAAAGGCATCTTGTAGGCATTCTCCAAATTCCCTCTCTCCAGATCCAGCACCAACCTGATTTTCCCCAATCTACCTGCATATTAAAATCCCCCACCCCATGACCACCGTAACATTGCCCTTTTAACATACCTTTTCTCTCTCCCATTGTAATTTGTAATTCACATCCTGGCTACAGTTTGGAAGCCTGTCTACAACCCTCATCAGGGTCTTTTTACCCTTGCAATTTCTCAAGGATTCTACATCTTCTGATGCAACAATACCTTTAGGGATTTGATTTCATGTTTTACCACCCCACCCCCTATGCCTACCAGCCTGTCCTTTCAATACAATGTGTACAATTGGATGTTAAGCTCCCAACTATAATCTTCTTTCAGTCACAACCCAGATGTTTACAGCATCATACCCGCCAATCTCTAATTGCACAAGATCATCTACTGCATGCATTCAGATACATCACCTTCAGTTTGGTATTCACAATTTTTTCAATTTTGTCTCTAGGTTTGCTGAAGTGAATTTCTCATCCTTTTCTAAACTTTATCATATAGTTTATTCTCGAGATGTCAGGAACCTCTCCTACACTCTCCTTCCCTTTTACTTTATTCTTACTTTCCTAAGCTGTTGAAACCACTCCCTACTACATAGTTTAAAGCCCTATCCACAGCCCTAGTTAGTTGATTCGTCAGGACCTTGGTCACAGCATGCTTCAGGTGGAGGCCATCCCATCAGAACATCAGCTCCCTCCTACCCTAATATCCCACGAATACAAACCCACTTTTTGATCTCATTAACCATATGCCAATTTACACATGGCTCAGGTAACAATGCAGAGATTGTCTTTGGGGTTCTACATTTTAATTTGGTTCCCAACTGCTCAAATTCCCTCAGCAGACCTCTTTTTTCTTTCTTCCTTCTTCCTACATTAATGGTACCCACATGGACCATGACAACTAGATCCTTCCAGTGAAGAGAATGTATCCATTAGTGAGGGAATCTAGGGCCAGAGGGTACAGCCTCAGAATAGAAGGGCATCCCTTTAGAACAGAGATAAGGAGGAATTTCTTTAGCCAGAGGGCAGTGAATCTGTGGAATTCTTTGCCACCAAGGCTGTGGAGGCCAAGTCATTGGGTATATTTAAAATGGAGGTTGATAGGTTCTCGACTCGTAAGGGTGTTAAAGGTTAGAGGGAGAAGGCAGGAGAACAGGATTGAAAGGGATAACAAAACAGCCACGATTGAATGGTGGAACAGACTTGATTAAGTCCTAATTCTGCTCCTATGTCTTATGGTATCTCCAAAACAAAACTGTTCTCACTGTGGTGTTACTTATCTGCTGGATAATCCCCAGACATTAATCTAACCAGGCACCATCAGCATTTTCCCAGCAAGGCATTACAAGGCCTACATCCCCAATGATGCATCGGATCCAAGTTCAGCTGGCAACCTCATGGGAATGATGGGAAGAGCTTCAGGTGCCCCACCATAAGCACAAGAGATTCTGCAGATCTGGAAATTCAGAGTAACACATTCAGGAGAAATTTGGATAGGTACCTGGACGAGAGGGTTATGGAGGGCTCGGGTCTGGGTGCAGGTTGATGTGATTAAGAATTCGGCATGGACTGCATGGGCCAATTGGCCTGATTCTGTGCTGTAGTACTCTATGACTATATTTAAAATGGAGGCTGATAGGCTCTTGCTTAGTAAGTGTATCAAAGGTTATGGGGAGAACTGAGTAGAGAGGGATTGTAATTTACCCATGATCAAAAAGCAGAGCAGACTCTATAGGCAAAAGGCACCACATAAAGTGTTTCTCAATTTCCATCTGACCCCTAATAGGTGAAAGGCTGAACCAAGGTTGCAGAGTAAGAATCACTTGTAGAGGATGTATCGGAGACAGTTTACAATCTTGGCCTATCCATCTATGGCTAGGAATAGCCGACATTTTGGACCAAGGCCCCGATAAAGACTAACAAGTCCAGATGAAGGGTCTCGGCCTAAAAAGTCATCACTTTATACCTTTCCATTGATGCTGCCTGACCTGCTGAGTTCATCCAGCATATTGTGCATGACCAAGGGAGCCTTTAATTCTACACTCAGCACTAGCTTAAAGACTTCATGCCAATGAAGTCCCCCGGAGGCAGGCACTGCAAGGCAAACACGTGTCCCAATTAAATTTTACCTACCCTGGTAGCCACTCAAAATGTCAAAGGCAGAGAGATGCACTGCAGATGGTTACAATTAGCTAATGGCCTGCCTTCCGAAATCTCGAAACAAGCACTTTCCACTGCAGGCAGTCATCATTAGTGACACTATGCCATATGTAGTGTGTCAGGTTTCCCTGTATACTGTATTTTAAACTGTGAGCCGTGACACTACCACGCCTGGCCAGAATGGAGATGATTCAATAATTTCACCATCAATCATGCCTAGAAACAGACCTGCAAAAGATTAGGATTAATTTTATATATTTGTACACACTCCGTTTCACTTGCCGCATTTGAAATTGCTCTGGTTTTAAAATCAGGTGATTCTGTCAGTTTTCCTTACAAGATTTCTTTACCTATTGTCTATTATCAATTAAGCAGACTGAATTGTTTGGCCAGTTATCTCTTGTATCCTACTCAGCCTGCACCCCTTGGTGACATGGGTGTGACCCATTACTTAACTTTAGCAAAACTTATTTTTTCTTATTTTTGCATTGCATATAACATATTGATTTGACTGCATGAAAAAATTTAATGTATTGCACAGTATTGTTGCCGCAAAATAACAAATTTCATGAGTAATAAACCCGATTCTGTTTCCCTAGAAACCTGGTCAAGAAAATCCTCTGATTAGATTTGGCTCTGAACTCCATCCCATAACACAACTAGTCCTCAGAATGTCATGAATTTGAATCTGGGTAACAAGCAAGTTAAATGGAAATGTTACTCTGATTAGAAAGAAGGCAAAACAGGAAAAAGTAGCAGTAAAGGATTAATATGAGTGAAATAGACTCAAGATGCTGGAGGACCTCAGCAGGTCAGGCAGCATCTATGGAAGAAAAAGAATATAATTACACAATTTATTATAATATTACAGCAATTTCATAAGGTATTGCACCTGATGGAATTTAGCGTAATAATTACAAAGGGGATGAATACCTTCTCAGCCTCAATTTTAGTTTTTAATTTTAGTCAATTGTTGACAGTTTTTGGAATATTTCTTTTGATTTGACAGGATGTACAATGCTTTGTATATTTGCTCAAAAATCTTACTTCAATGTGCTTTACATTTAGAAAAAGAGACAGTAAAATATGAAAGTAGTTGTAGAATACTTTCTCCAGGCACTATATCTAAATAACAACACTTTCCTTTGGTACCTTCTTCTGCTGGCCTTTTGTGGAACTTTGTGCATAAGAGCTGGCTTGATGAGGAAATGCTATTCTTACGCCCCCCCCAACTGATTATGAACACACCAGAAAAGCCACAACCCAAGGAGGCTAATAATAGCCATCTCAGACCCACTCTTCGAGATAAAGATCTATCTGTCACAAGTATATCAAAATATACAGTCGCAAGTGTTGCTGCGCTTCTGGCAATAATATAGCATGCCCACAAGTCACTAACCCTAACTTGTGTCTTTGGAATGTGGGAGGAAACTGGAGCACCTGGAGGAAACCCACACAGTCATGGGAAGAACGTACAGACAGCAGTGGAAATTGAACCCCAATCGGTGATCGCTGGCTCCGTAATAACATTAAACTGCTACGATACTATGCCACCCAGAACTCCTCCACACTCTTAACCAAGACTGATCTGAAAGGGCTGCATAGTGTCATGTCTGAAAGAAGCATCATTGCATTCCTTCAAACATTCCTAGCTCAGGTGGAGACCAACACTAGAAGGAAGGTTGTGCTAGGATAATCAACCCAATAATCTGATAGACTGGGTTTTGTGTTGAGGGGAACGCAAAAAGGAAAAATTCCCAGATTTTTCTCCTTCCAAACCAGTCAGGGTTTTCAAAAAGCAAACAATTTCAAAATTTTAAAATCCATAAAGTACAACGTTCAAAGTAAATTTATCAGAATACATACATATCGCCATACATAACCCTGAGATTCATTGCCTTGTCGGCATACTCAGTAAATCCAAGAAACATAATAGAGTCAATGAAAGATTGCACCCAACAGGATGGACAACTGACCAATGGAGGAATCAAAACTGAAGGCAGTGGCATCTATCATTAAGGACCCTCATTACCCAGGATATGCTGGCTTATTACTACCATTAGACAGACATACACATTTGAGGAACAGCTTCTTCCTCTCTGACATCAGATTTCTGAACAGTCGATGAACATTACCCCAATATTTTTGCTTTTTGCTTTACTTATTTAATATTTTTCTAATTGTAATTTATAGCTTTCTTTAACACATTGCACAGTCCTGCAGCCACAAAACAAAACATTTCACAACATACTGTATGCCGGTGTTAATAAACCTGATTCTGAACTCATTAGTTCAGGCAGGATCTACGGAGGGAAATTGACAGTCGATGTTTTGGATAGAGACTGTTTATCAGGATTGAAGGTCGCTCTCAGCTCAAAAACAGATTGTTTATTTCCTTCCAATTAGGAAGAAGGCATGCCAGTGGCTACATTTCATTCAAGAGTCTGAAGAAATTTGGTATGTCACCAAAGATTTGACATGACACCACTGCACCAGATTGAAAAAGAGGACTGTAAACTCAGCCAACTCCATCATGGGCACCCCACCATCAAGGACTCCAAAAGGCAATGCCTCAAGAATGCAGCACCCACCATGAAGGGTCCCCATCACTCAGGAGATTAGCTCTTCTCATTGCTACCAAAGAGGTGGCACAGGAGCCTGAAGACACACACCTAATGTTTTAGGAAAAGCTTCCTTCCCTCCGCCATCAGATTTCTGAATCACCATAAGACATAGGAGCAAAATTAGCCCATTCGGCCCATTGATTCCGCTCACCCATTCCATCATGGTAGATTTACTATCCCTCAACTACATTCTCCTGCCTTCTTCTCGTAACCTTTGATGCCTTTACTAAATTATTGATAATCTTATCAAAAACATATCCATGAACACGACCTCACTATTTCTGTTTTTGCATATTTTTATATTTCTTATTGTAATTTGTAGTTTTTTAATGTATTGCACTGCGCTGCGACAGCAAAACAAATTTCACAACATATGTCAGTGATGATAAACTCGATTCTGCGATGCTGCCTAACCCACTGAGTTACTCCAGCATTTTGTGTGATTCCAGCATCTGCAGTCTGTGTGTCTCCTAGGTTTTTAAATCTGGTTTCTTGTTGCTCTCTAGGCACTGAATGTTTTTGGACACTGTGGGGAAGGGCACACGTTAAGATAGACAGGAAAACACATTTGAAAAGCCCCGAGGACATAAGAGGCAATAAATAATGAGCTTCTTTATTTCCTTTTCAAATCATTGGATATTCATGAGTAATTAGTAATGAAGGCAGCACTAGTGTATTATAAGGTCTTAATGAAAGATTACTGGTTAAAGGGAGCATAAATTGATTGAATAGTATTGGCTCTTAGATTCTCACCAATTCAAGTGGCTCTGTACATATTAAAACAAAAGATTGAAATTTGCCTTGCATCTCAAAACTGGCTGCAGTACAAAGACAGCACCTTTCATCAGTTCGTAGTCTGCATTAAACACAACAGATTCTGCAGATGCTGGAAATCGAGACACACACAGACAGGAACTCAGCAGGCGAGACAGCATCTACGGCAGGGGTTAAAAAAAAATTGGCATGGACCCCTATTAATTGAAGGGTCTGTGGACCCCAGGGTGGGAACCCCTGATCTATGGAGAGGATTAGATAATGCTGTGGGGTCAAGACCCTACAAGATGGGAAAGGAAAGGGGAAAATAGGTAGGGAGAGGGCAGTGAGAAGCTGGGAAAGGTAATGGGCTGAAGGAATATGTTAAACACTGCAGATCACCAAAGAGCATGCACCATGTACCATGGAGAGCATTCTGACTGGTTACATCAATGCCTGGTACGGAGGTGCCGCCGCACAGGATTGGAAAAAGCTGCAAAAGGTGGTAAACTCAGCCAGCTATCATGGGCACTAGCATCCCCAGCACTGAGGACATCTTCAAAAGGTGATGCCTCAGAAAGGCAGCATTCGTCGTTAAGGACTCATCATCCAGGACATGCATTATTCTCATTTCTACCATCAGGAGCCTAAAGGTGCACACAAAATATTTAGGAACAACTCCTTCTCTACCCCCACCCCCAACCATCAGATTTCTGAAGGCTCATGAACACCATCTCACTTTTTTTTTTAAACATTTATTGAAAGTTGTTTTATTTGTTGCACTGTACTGCTGCCACAACACAAATTTCACTGCACGCGTCAGTGATAACAAACCTGATTCTGAACTCAATCAGGTCAGGCAAGATCTACGGAGGGGAAAAAAAAGACAGTCGGTGTTTTGGGTCGAGACCCTTCATTCTTAGATTTTCCCAGTAAGTACACTCTCAGAGCCTTGAAACACAAACTGTTTAAAAATGATTAGCTAGCTTGCTCTGTTGGATACAGGCAGTGCACATCAGAAGAACCAATTCACCACCTCCTGTGCTGAAATTCTGTAAACTCTGCAAGTCAGGATGCACAGAAGGGTCTACACCAGTCCATCACTGTTTGTATAAATCTGTTAATTTCTGCTGACTGCATTATCCACTCCATAACCAACTAGGTTTGACCCAGGTCAAACTCCAGGCTGGTTACGTGGGAGACGTTTGTATTATTTCACTACACTTTACCCTGAATTAAATCATATTAAGCTGTACAATGTCTGAAGCAATGGCCTCCTCCCCAATTAATTTCCCCTGGGGCTGAGAAGGATCAGAGACTACAGCGAAGGAGGACACTGCTGCCAATTTAGAAATGCTACGTGTAAAATTCAACCTTCAGAATCAGATCAGGGATCACAAGGCAGAAAGGAAGCATTTGTCTCAGTGTGACTGTGTCTGCTCTCTACAATTCCCCAATAAGTCCCAATTCCCCCTCATCATGTATTTATGAATTCTATTTTGAAACTACGATTGAACTCACATCCATTGCAGTCTTTCCAAATAACCTGCTTCATGAAGAGGAACACTTTTGATTCACCCAAGTTTTGCTGCTGGGGAAACTACCTTGAAAAGTTCAAATTCAAAGTAAATTTATTATCAAAGTACGTAATTGTCACCAGATACTACCCTGAGATTCATTTTCTTGCAGGCATTAACAGCAGAACAAAGAAATGCAATAAAATCAGTGAAAAACTACAAGGACTGACACTCAACCAAATGCAAAAGAAAAACCATAACACTGAGAACACGAGTCATCAGAGTTGAGGTGAGCGAAGTTATCCACATTGGTTCAGGCGCCTGATCACTGAAGAGTCATAGCTGTTCCTGAACCAGGTGTGGGATCCAAGGCTCCTGTACCTCCTTCAAAGTAAATTTATCAAAGTACATATATGTCACCATATACAGCCCTGAGATTCATTTTCTTGTGGGCATACTCAATAAATCAAAAGAACAATAACCATAACAGAATCAATGTGAGACCATCCAATAGGACATTCAACCAGTATGTAGAAGAAACAAAATGTGCAAATACAAAAAGAAATAATAAGTTATAACAGATGAAACTGTAATGGCAGTATGAGAGCATGGCCTGGACGGTGGGGGGCCCTTAATGATGAATGTTGCTACGTTGTCGCAGCGCTCTCTGTAGATATGCTCAATGGTGGGGAGGACTTAGTCTGTGATGAAATGGGCCTGTGTCCACTTTCTTCTGGCTTGCTCTCCTGGTTTCCATTTCACACTTCACCCTACAATATCTTTATAAACAGCCGTCTATCAGTTATAATATTAGTGATTAAAAGCTGCTGTCATGCTGGGGCATTCATATTCACTGACTCTGACAGCCACTAGGCTGGAAGTGGATAACAGATGAGGCAGACTCTGTGAGAAACTTGGACGAGTCCCTTCAATGAGCAGGAAAGGCTGCTGCATAAATGTACAGCCTGTATTTTCTATTCCAGAGGAGTCTGATATTTGAACTTCATACATCCAATATAACCACTGCAGTCTATCTGGACACAGCTAAAAAAAAATCTACAGACTTGAATAAAGGTTAACCCCGAATCTTAATTAGTTACCTCCTGTACCTAAGTTCATGGCCTTCTGCTGCTGTAGCCCATTTGCTTCAAGATTCGACGTGTTGTGTGTTCAGAGATGCTCTTCCACACACCACTGTTCTAACGTGTGGTTATTTGAGTCACTGTCAGCTTGAACCAGTCTGGCCATTCTCCTCTGACCTCTCTCATTAACAAGGCATTTTCACACATATATAACTCCCACTCACTGGATGTTTTTTTAAACACCATCTCTGTAAACTCTAGAGTAGGGGTTCCCAAAATTTTTATGCCATGGACCAATACTAATAAGGGGTTTGTGGACCCCAGGTTGGGAACCCCTGCTCTAGAAACTGTAGTACATGGAAGTCCCAGGAGATCAGCAGTTTCTGAGATGCTCAAACCACCCCATCTGGCACCAAGAATCATTCCATGGTCAGTCACTTAGATCACATTTCTTCCCCCATTCAGAAGTTTGGTTTGAACAACAACTGAACCTCTGGACCATGCCTGCATGCTTTTATGCATTGAGTTGCTGCCATGCGATGGGCTGATTAGATATTTGCAATAACAAGATGTACAGGTGTACCTACTAAAGTGGTCATTGAGCGTACATCATGACATTTGTTGTTTTGCAGCAGTCATACAGTGCAATACACAAAAACAAATTACAATATATACATTGTAAAAAAATTAAATAATGCAAAAAGTAAAAGTAGTGAGGTTGTGCTCATGGGGGCACTGTCCATTCAAAAATCCAATGGTGGAGGGGTTAAGCATGAGCCTTCAGTCTCCTGAACCTCCTCCCCAACGATAGTAACAAGAAGAGAGCACATCCTGGAGCTCGTAACAGAGATAAAGCCTGGTGTTGTAATAACCTTTCCCTCAAAGATTGTAATTTGAGGAAGGTTACAGGTCTGGACAGAAAGAAACCACAGGTCTCTGAGCTGGTCCTCATCGGAGGATCAAAGGAGGGGGGTTAACCGCTTTAAATTCCTCGGTGTTATTATTTCAGAGGACCTGTCTTGAGCCTCACATGCAAATGCAATTATGAAGAAAGCATGGCAGTGCCTCTACTTCCTTAGGAGTCTACAGAAATTTGGCATGATATCTAAAACTTTGACAAACATCTACAGATGTGTAGTGGAGAGTATATTGACTGGCTGCATCACAGCCCAGTATGGAAACACCAATGACCTTGAATGGAAAATCCTACAAAAAGTAGTGGTTACAGCCCAGTCTATCATTAGCACATATACACAAAACACTGTTGCAGGAAAGCAGCATCTGCCAAGGAACCACCACCCAGGCTATGCTCTCTTCTCACTGATACTATCTGGAAGGAGGCACAGGAGCTTCCGGACTCCCAGCACCAGGTTCAAGAACAGTTATTACCCCTCAATCATATTTCTGAACCAAAGGGGATAACTTCACTCAACACCATCCTGTGGACTCACTTTCAAGGATTCTTCATCTCATGTTCTCAATATTTATTGCATATTTATTTATCATTTATTTTTGTATTTGCATTTTGTCATCTTTTGCACCGTGGTTGAATACCAAAGTTGGGCAGTCTGTCATTGATCCTGTTATGGATTTATTAAGTATGCCCTCAAGAAAACAAATCACAGGGTTGTACATAGTGACATACATGTACATTGATAATAAATTTACCCAATTGACAACATCAACAGCCACACTAAGGCCCAATGTTTTCAGAAGTCACCTTGCTGGAACTGTAATTTACTTTAATATCAAAAAGTTCATTCACAATATAAAAAAATTACAGGAATAAACTGAAATGTCTTTCACTCTTACATTCATCGCCAATGCATTATGTAATGTTCATTCCTTAAAATTGTTACATGTCAACGTTGCTTGGATTAACCATAAGCGTTATTTAGGTGCGCCTGAACAAGGCGTGGGGATGGCGTCATATAACATTTGAATTCGGGAGGTTTCTGAACATTTCTGCCGCTAAGCGATGCAACGGACTGTGAGTTACCAGCGAGAGAGAGAGTTGAGTTGAGTTAGTTGAAGAGTTCACTACAGCAGTGGGCGTTCCTAATATTTCTCCATGTCCAGAAGACCATGATAATTTGCGGCACACTGTGCATACTGGATATGTGACGGTCACCTTGTATGATCCATACTCGGATTTCTGAAGTATTCTGTGGTGACTTTTTGTTAATCCATACATGGATTCGGGTGTGTTACGTGGCGACCACTTGTGTTAAGGAATATTCTGTGACTGTCACCTTGTGATATCCCTACGTGGATTTTGGAACTTAGGCATCACTTTGTTATCTCTGTGTGGACTCTAGTATTTAAGTGACGACCACTTGACTTCTGGAATCTTCTGTGACTGTCACCTCGCTATCCCTGCGTGGATCCAGTGTGTTATGTGACAATCACTTATCGTCTGGAATTTTCCGTGATCGTCACTTTGTGTCACCTTAATGTGGATTATAAACCCTTCCACACAGACACCTGTACCTGTTCCCGTGGATTCCAGAACCTTCTGGATTGCCATCCTAGGACTCTGAGTAAGACTTGGGAGAAACTGTTTCCAGACCTCCACTGTTTGTGAACAAAGATGCATTGCACTGTTAATTTTTGGTAAGGGGAACAATTGTTTTAATTGTCTTTATTTTGGGTAGGTATTGAAAATATATTTGTTTAACATTAAAATTTGTGTCTGTGGTCTATGGCTGCTGGCACATAACAAAACTAATAGGACTGTTGCTACTCATGTGGCCCTCTGGGCTAGCAAACTACTACAATAATTGAGGGGCATCTTCACCCATTGCTGTCCCTCCCTCTCCAGCAGTGGAAGAACCCTATATCGTGGTTGCAACAAGTATCAGTATGCGCTTAGCATGTAGTTTTACAGCCTGGAACGTGCCAGTTCTTGTAACATCAGTGCATCACTGAGCACAGAGCTAGCAAATACCCAGTATCCTTTACTGGTTGATATCTACTCCACAGTCATTTGATCGAGGCTGTACAATTGTCCATGTGGAAACCTCCCTGCTAATTCACTCAGTTTAGCCAGTTCAATGACTACTCCACCCAACTTATACACTCAGTTCTAATCAACAAAGCTCTAAGGCTCTAAAACCTAAGTCTCTGTACCTCCCTCTGTAACCGAATCCTCTAATTTCTCATTGGAAAACTAGTCCGTACAGATTGGAAATAACATCTCCTCCTCCTCATTGACAATCAACACTGACACACCTTAAGGATGCATGCTTAGCCCACATCTGTGCAGCTCGGCATAGTCCAAATGTCGTGCATAAATTTGCTGATGACACAACTACTATTGGCAGAATTTCAGAAGGTGGAAAGGAGGCATACAGGAGTGAGATAGAACAGCTGCTCGAGTGGAGTCACAGCAACAACCTTGCACACAACCATCAGTCAGACCAAGGAACTGATTGTGGAATTCAGGAAGAAGAAGTCAAAGAACCACACACTAGTCCCCATCAAGAAATCATCAGTTTCAAGATCTCGAGTTTCATCATCTCTGAAGATTAATCCTGGACCCAACACATTGATGCAGTCACAAAGGCTACAGTTGCTATATTTCATTTGGAGTTTGTGCAGACTTGCTACGTCACCAAAGGCTCTTGCAATTTTCTATAGATGTACCATGGAGAGCATTCTAACTGGCCGCATCACCATGTGGCGTGAATGTGCCAACACACAGGATCAGAAAAAAGCTGCAGAAAGTTGGAAACTCAGCAGTTCCATCACAGGCTCTAGCTTCCCCAGCATTGAGGGCATCTTCAAAGGGTGATGCCTCAAAAATGTGGCATCAGTTATTAAGGACACCTGTCAACCAGGACATGCCCTCTTCTCATCAAGGGGGAGGTACAGGAGCCTGAAGACGCATGCAACATTTTAGGAACAGCTTCTTCCCCTCTGCGATCAGATTTCTGAATAGACAAATGAACCTGTGCACACCATCTCACTTTTTTTTAAAACATTTTTTTCCTCTTTTTGTATTACTCAATTTATGTCTTATTGTAATTTATAGTTTTTTTATACTATATGCTGCAGCTACAAAACATTTTAAACTAACCTCTTTGGATATTAATAATTGTGCCCTCCCTGCTGTCTTCCCACAATATAGATTAATATGTCTTACTTGATGACAAATGGTTCAAAATGGAGTATGGATTCATACAACGGAGACCAGAAGATATAGGAGCAGAATTAGGCCATTCAGCCCATCGAGTCTTTCATTGCTATTCCATCATAGACAATTTATTCTCTCTCTCTCAACCTCATTCTCCTGCCTTCTCCCTATAACCTTTGAAGCCTTTACTAATCAGGAACCTATCAACCTCCACTTCACATATACAATGACATGGCTCTACAGCTGTCTGTGGCAATGAATCCCACAGATTCACAACTGTCTGGCTAAAGAAATTCCTCATCACTGGTCGAAGGGACATTCCTCTATTCTGAGGCTGTGCCCTCTGGTCCTAGACTCCTCCCCACCGCCCCCCACTGTCCGCTCCACATCCACTATCTAGGCCTTTCAATATTCGACAGGTTTCAATGAGATCCCCCCACCCCCACATTCTAAATTTCAGCAAATACAGGCACAGAGCCAAACACTCCTCATACAATAACCGTTTCATTCCTGAAATCATTCTCATGTATCTCCTCTGAACCCTCTCCAATGTCAGCACATCCTTTCTTAGATAAGGAGGCCAAAACTGCTCACAATACTCCAAGTGAGGCCTCACCAGTGCTTTATACAACATCAGCATTACATCCTTGTTTTTATATTCTAGTTCTCTCGAAGTGAATGCCAACATCGCATTTGCCTTCCTCACCACAGACTCAACCTGCAAATTAACCTTTAGGGAATCCTGCACAAGGACTCCCAAGTCCCTTTGAACCTCATATTTTTGAATTTTCTGCCCACTTAGAAAATAGTCCACACTTTTGTTCCTTCTACCAAAGTGCATGACATGAACTTCCCAACACTATATTCCATCTGCCACTTTGTCCATTCTCCTAATCTATCCAAGTCCTTCAGCAGACTCCCTGCTTCCTCAACACTACCTACCCATCTAATTATCTTTGTATCATCTGCAAACCTGCCCACAAAGCCATCATTTCCATCATCCAAATCACTGACATAACATAAAAAGCAGTCCCAACACACTCCTGTCAAACACCACTAGTCACCGGCAGCTAACCAGAAAAAACAAGCTCATAGCTTGTTAAGCAGCCTCATGTGTGGCATCTTGTCAAAGGCCTTCTGAAAATCCAAGTACACAACATCCACCCTTTCTCCTTTATCTATCCTGCTTGTTATTCAAAGAATTCCAACAGATTTGTCAAACAATATTTTCCCTTAAGGAAATGATGCTGACTTTGGCTTATTTTATCGTGTGCCTCCAAGTACCCCAAAACTTCATCCTTAACAATTGACTCCCAACCAGAGGGCAAACTAACTGGCCTATAATTTCCTTTCTTTTGCCTCCCTTCCTTCTTGAAAAGTGGAGTGACATTTGCAACTTTACAGTCCTCCAGAACCATTCCAGAATCTAGTGATTCTTGAAAGATTATTACCAGTGCCTCCACAATCTCCCCAGCCACTTCCTTCCAGAGTGTGGGGTACAGTCCATCTGGTCCAGATGACTTATCTACCTTCCAACCTTTCAACTTCCCAAGCACGTTCTCCCTAGTAATAGCAATTGGACTCACTTCTATCCCCTGACACTCTCCACCTTCCAGCATACTGCTAGTGCCTTCCACAGTGAAGACTGATGCAAAATACTTTAGTGTCCACTATTTTCCTGTCACTCATCACTACCTCTCCAGTGTCATTTTCCAGCACTTCAATATCTCCCCTCACTTTTATTTTCTATATCTGAAAAATCTTTTGGTATCCTTTGATATTATTGGCTAGCATATCTCATCTTTTCCCTTCGTAATGCCTTTTTTAGTTGCCTTCTGTTGGATTTTTTTTTAAAAAGCCTCCAAATTTTTTAACTTCCCACTAGTTTTTGATTTATTATATGCCCTCTCGTTTTTATTTTGGCTTCGACTTCTCGTGTCTGCCACATTTGCATCATCCTGCCTTTAGAATACTTCTTTAGGATTTATCTATCCTGTGCCTTCTGAATTTCTCCCAGAAACTCCAGCTATTGCTGTTATACTGTCATCCCTGCTAGTGTCCCCTTTCAAGCAACTTTGGCCAGGTCCTCTCTCATGTCTCTTTAATTCACTTTACGCCACTATAATAATGATAGATCCGATTTAAGCTTCTTCTCAAATTGCAGGGTGATGTCTACCTTAAGCTCCATAATCAAATCTGGTTCATTACACATCTAATCCAGAATAGCCCTTCCCCTAGTGGGCTCAACCACAAGCTGCTCTAAAAAGTAATCTTGCAGGCATTCTACAAATTCTCTCGGGATCCAGCACTGACCTGATTTTCCCCAATCTACCTGCATATTGAAATCCCCCATGACGATTATAACACTGTCCTTTTGACATGCCTTTTCTATCTCCCATTGTAATTTGTAGCCCAGATTCTGGCTACTGTTCAGAGGCCTATATACACTTCCCATGAGGGTCTCTTTACCCTTAGTTTCTTAACTCTACCCACAAAGATTCTACATCTTCAAACCCTATGTCACCTCTTTCGAAAGAGTTATTTTTAAATCAACAAAGCCACCCCACCCCCTCTGCCTACCTGCCTGTCCTTTCAATACAATGCGTATCCTTGGATGTTAAGCTCCCAACTATGATCTTCTTTCAGCCATGACTCAGGATGCCCACAATGTCACAACTGCCAATCTCTGTGTTAGAAGATCATCTCCCTTATTCCGAGTACTGCGTACATTCAGATATAGCACCTTCAGTCCTGCATTCATCACCCTTTTACATTTTGTCCCAATATTACAATGCAACTCATCCCACTGACTGCAATTTTGCCCTATGATCTACTTGTCCTTCCTCACAGTCTCACTACACACTGCATCTACTTGTATACCAACTACTCAGCCCCATCGCTCCTGCCAAATTAGTTCAAACCCTCCCTAGTAGCTCTACAAACCCACCCGCAAGGATATTGGTCCCCCAGATGTAATGCACCTTTGTACAGGTCATACCTTCCCCGAGGAGATCTCAATGATCCAGAAGTCCGAAGCCCAACACCCGACCACCTGCATCAGTTCCTCAGCCACGCATTCATCTGCCAAATCATTCTATTCTTACCCTCACTGGCACAGGGAGCAATCCAAAGATTACTACTCCAAAGGTCCTGCTTTCCAGCTTTCAACCCAACTCCCTAAACTGCCTCTTCCTTTTCGTACCTAGGTGATTGGTGCCAATATGTACCAATACCTCTGGCTGCTCAACCTCCCCTTTTGGAGGAGACCTGATCTGAGATGTCATTGACCCTGACACCTGGGAAGCAATATACCATCCAGGTGTCTCTATCGCTTCCACAGAATCTCGTGTCTATTCCTCTGACTATGGAATCCCTTTTCATTACACAGTTCTCTTCATCCATTTCCCTTCTGAGTCACAGCACCAGACTCAGTGCCAGAGACCCAGTCACTGCAGCTCCCCCCCAGTAGGTTCAACCCTTCAACAGTGTCCAAATTATTGAGGGGAACGACCACAGGGTTCTGCACTGTCTGCCCATTTCCTTTCCCTCTCCTGACAGTCACCCAGTTATCGCCTCCCGCAACTTGGGGGTGACTATCTCCCTGCAGCTCCTATCTATCATCTCCCCATTCTCCCGTGAGCCCAAGGTCATTGAACTGTAGCTCCAGTTCCTTGACATTCTCTGAGAAGCTGCAGCTTGGTGCAGATGTGGTTGTCAGGGAGGCTGGAGGTCTCCCACAATTCTCCCATCTCACACACTGAACACTCAACCCCTACAGCCATTCTCACTGCTCCATACACGAACAGATGAATAAAGAAGAAACTTACTACACCCAAGCCACGCTCTGATGTACGTGACAAATTAAGCTAATCTTTCGACCTTTAATCTGTAAGCACTTAATCCATTTAAAAATCCCTATTTTCTTTTAGGAGGAGAGATAGGTGTCACAACCTCTAATTTAGTATGATATACCTATCTCACATTTAAAACTCACAAGAGGAACAGACAAACAAGAGAAAATCTGCAGACGCTGGAAATCTGAGCAACACACACAAAATGCTGGAGGAACTCAGTAGGCCAGGCAGCATCTATGGAAAAAAGCACTGTTAACGTTTCGGGCCAAAGCCCTGCAACAAGGCTAGAGAAAAAAAGCTGAGGAGTAGATTTAAAAGGTGGGAAGAGGGGAGAGAGAAACGCCAGGTGATAGGTGAAACCTGGAGGGGGAGGGATGAAGTAAAGAGCCAGGAAGTTGATTGGTGAGAGAGACAGAAGGCCTTGAAAGAAAGGGGGGGGGGGGAGAAGAGAGAGAGAGAAGGAGCACCAGAGGGAGGCAATGGGTGGGCAAGGAGATAAGGTGAGAGGGGGACAAGGGGATTGGAAATGAAGGGGGTGGGTGGGGGGCATTACCAAAAGTTACAGAAATTGATGTTCATGCCATCAGGTTGGAGGCTACCCAAACAGAATACAAGTGTAGCCTCATCACAACAGTGGAGAAGGCCATAGATAGACATATCAGAATGGGAATGGGAATGGGAAGTGGAATTAAAATGGGTTCTGACAGATTCCACTTGTTCTGGCGGACAGAGTGCAGATGCTCGGCAAAGCGGTCTCCCAACCTACATCAGGTCTCACCGATATACAGGAGGCCACACTGGGAGCACCAGACACAGTATATAACCCTAACAGACTCACAGGTGAAGTGTCGCCTCACCTGGAAGGACTGTTTCTGGCCCTGGATAGCAGTGAGGGAGGAGGTGTAGGAGCAGGTGAAGCACTTGCTCCGCTTGCAAGGATAAGTGCCAGGAGGGAGATCAGTGGGGAGGGACGAATGGACAAGGGAGTCACGTAGAGGGTGATCCCTGCGGAAAGCAGAAAGTGCGGGTGGGGGGGGGCGTGGAGGGAGGATGTGTTTGGAAGTGGGATCCCGTTGGAGGTGGTGAAAGTTAAGAATTATGTGTTGGGCGCAGAAGCCGAGAGGAACCCTATCCTTGGTAGGGTGGCAGGAGGATGGGGTAAGAGCAGACGTGCGTGAAATGGAAGAGATGTGGTTGAGGGCAGCATTGATGGTGGAGGAAGGGAAGCCCCTTTCTTTAAAAAAGAATATCTCCTTCGTTCTAGAATGAAAAGCCTCATCCTGAGAGCAGATGCAGCGGAAACGGATGAACTGAAAAAAGGGATGGCATTTTTACAAGTAGTAGGGTGGGACAGGGCATAATCCAGGTAGCTGTGAGCGTCCGGGGATTTGTAATAGACAGCCGTGGATAAGCTGCCTCCGGAGTTAGAAACAGTGACATTGAGAAAGAGGAAAGCAGTGTTGGAAATGGACCAGGTCAATTTGAGGGCAGGGTAGAAGTTGGAGGAAAAATGGATGAAGATGACGAGTTCAGCATGGGTGCAGGAAGCTGCACCAATGCAGTCATCGATGTAGCGAAGGCAAAGTGCGGGACAGTCACCAGCGTAGGCTTGGAACATAGACTGTTCCACGTAGCCGACAAACAGGCAGGCATAGCTACGACCCATGCGAGTGCCCATAGTTACACCTGTTGTTTGAAGGAAGTGGGAGGAGCCAAAGGAGAAATTATTTAGACTGAGAATAAATTCTGCTAGGCGGAAGTGGAAGGGAACTGGTTGGGTCAGGTGTCCAGAAAAAAAAGAGCATTTTGAAGCCTTCCTGGTGGGGGATTGAGGTGTATAGGGACTGGACATCCATCGTAAAAACAAGATGGGGACCAGGGAACTTGAAATCCTTGAAGAGATCAAGAGCCTGTGAAATGTCACGGATGTTGGTAGGAAGGGACTGAACTATGGGGGGATAAAACAGAGTTGGGGTATGCCGTTATGAGTTCAGTGGGGCAGGAACAAGCTGAAACAATGGGTCTGCATGGACAAGCAGTTTTGTGGATCTTGGGTAGGATGTAGAAACGGGAAGTGCAGGGTGTGGGAACTATGAGGTTGGTGGCGGTAGATAAGAGATCCCCAGAGCTAATAAAGTCAGTGATGGTGTGGGAGACAATGGTCTGGTGCCCCTTAGTGGTGTCCTGTTCAAGGGGTAAGTAAGAGGAGGTGCCTGAGTTGGCGTTGGGCCTCAGCAAGCTAGAGGTCAGTACGCCAGACTACTACAGCACCTCACTAATCTGCCGGTTTGATGGTGAGGCTAGGATTAGTGGTGAGGCTAGGATTAGTGCAGAGGGAGTGCAGAGCTGAGTGGTCGGAAGTAGTGAGGTTGGAATAGGAGAGAGGAAGGTTGAAGTCGAGACAGTTAATGTCCTGTCGGCAGTTGGCAATGAAAAGGTCCAGAGCAGGCGGAAGACCAGGCTGGGGTGTTCAGGAAGAGGAGGGTTGAAAACAGGAGGAGTCATTGGGGCGGAGTGGGAAGTTCTTGCCAAAGAAATAGGCCTGGAGATGGAGGCGGCAGGAGAAGAGCTCAGCGTCATGGCGGGTGCAGAGCTCGCTGAGGTGTGGTCATAGGGGGACAAAGGTGAGGTCCTTACTGAGGACCAGATATCCTGCCTCAGAGAGGAGGAGGTCAGAGGGAATGGTGAAAACCCAGCACGGATGAGGGCTGGGATCAGAGGGGGGGAAAAAAGAGGTTTGGTAGTATCTGAGGGGAAGGAAGATTTGGGTGTTCAAGGATGGTGGGGTGAGAGGAAGATGGAGCTTCCGAGAGCCCAGGAGCTGGCAGTGGGACCTGAGAGACTGGATACTTCGAGTAAAGCCCCCCCCACTTCATTTCCCATCCTCTTTTCCCTCTTACCTCATCTCCTTACCCACCCATCACCTCCCTCAAGTGTTCTTTCCCCCAACCCCTTTTTCTTCTTTTTTCCATGGCCTTCTGTCTCTTTCACTAATCAATTTCCCAGCTCTTTACTTCATCCCTCCCCCTGAAGGTTTCACCTATCACCTTGTGTTTCTCTGTCCCCTCCCCCACCTTTTAAACCTTCTCCAGTCCTGCCGAAGACTTTTGGCCCGGTATGTCAACAGTACTGTCCCCCCCTCCCCCCCCCATACATGCTGCCTGGCCTGCTGAGTTCCTCCAGCATATTGAGTGTGTTGACAGGAACAGACAATTCTCTACCTTTCTGTTTAAGACAACAAGCTATGCAAATACAAAAGAAAAAATAAATAAGCAACATTAAGAACATGGGATGAAGAGTCCTTGAAAGCAAGTTCACAGGTTATGGGAACAGTTCAGTGGTGGGGCAAGTGAAGTTTACCCCTTTGGTTCAGGAGCCTGATGGTTGAGGGGTAATAACTGTTCCTGAACCTGGTGGTGTGGGTCCTGAGGCTCCTGTACCTCCTTCCTGAAGGTTGAGGGGTAATAACTGTTCCTGAACCTGGTGGTGTGGGTCCTGAGGCTCCTGTACCTCCTTCCTGAAGGTTGAGGGGTAATAACTGTTCCTGAACCTGGTGGTGTGGGTCCTGAGGCTCCTGTACCTCCTTCCTGAAGGTTGAGGGGTAATAACTGTTCCTGAACCTGGTGGTGTGGGTCCTGAGGCTCCTGTACCTCCTTCCTGATGGTTGAGGGTAATAACTGTCCCTGAACCTGGTGGTGTGGATTCTGAGGCTCCTGTACCTCCTCCCTGATGGTAGCAGCAAGAGAGCATGACCTGGATGGAGGAAGTTGTTGATGATGGAAGCTGCTTTCCTACAACAGCACTTCATGTAGATGTGCTCAATGGTGGGGATGGACTGGGCCATACCCACTACTTTTTGTAGGAATTTCCATTCAAAATTATGGTGTTTCAATAACAGGCCGTGATGCAAACAGTCAATACACTCTCCACCACACCTGTAAAAGTTTGCCAAAGTACTAGCTGTCATTCTGAATCTTCGCAAACTCCTCATGAAGTAAAAACGCTGCCATACTTTCTTTGCAATTGCTTTTATGTGTTGGGCCCAAGACAGATCCTCTGAAATGACAGCAAGGAATTTAAAACACTGACAATAATAACACTGAAGAGTTGCAGACCCTCTTCACCTCTGATCCCCCAATGAGGACTGGCCTACGGACCTTTGGCTTCCTCAATAATCATTTCCTTGGTCTTGCTGACATTGAGTGAGAGGTTGTTATTGTGACACCACTCAGCCAGATTTTCAAATCTTTTCCCATATGCGGATTCATCACCACCTTTGATTTGGCCAATGACAGTGAATATGACATGGGAGCTGTGCTTAACTTCACAGTCACAAGTTTAACTGAGCAGAGCAGGGGGCTAAGTTCACAGGCTTGTGATGCACTTGTGCTGATGGGGGTCTTGGAGAAGATGTTGTTGCCAATTTGAACTAACTGGGGTCTGCAAGTGAGGAAATGCAGGATCCAATTGAACAAGGAGGGATTGATGCCAAGGTCATGAAGTTTATTTATCAGTTTTGAGGGGATGAATACCGAGCTGTAGTTGACAAAGATCATTCTGATGTATATATCTTTGCTGTCCAGATGTCCCAGGATTGAGGAAGAGCCAATGAAATGGCATCTGCTGTGGACCTGTTGTGATGGTAAGGCAACTTGGAGCAGATCCAAGTTGCTTCTCAGGCAGGAGTTGACATGTTTCATTACCAACCTCTCAAAGTACTTCATCAGAGCGATGCAAGTGCTACTGGATGACAGTCACTGAGGCAGGTCACCACGTTCTTCTGAGGCACCAGTATAATTGAAGCCTGCTTGAAGTAGGTGGGGACCTCAGACTGCTGAAGCAAGAGCTGAAAGATATCAGTGAACACTCCAGCCAGTTGATCAGCTCAAAACTTTAGTACCTGGATCTGGGCCGGATGCTTTCTGTGGGTTCACCCTCCTGAAGGTCGTTCTCACGTCAGCCTCAGAGAATGAAATCACAGGGTCATCAGAGGCTGTGAGAATTTGTGCAGCAGCCTCCATGTTTTGACAGTTAAAGTATAAAGGCATTGAGCTCATTGGGGAGCAAAGCCATGTGGAGCCTGTGACACTTGGTTTCACTTTAAGAGGTAATAGCATTAAATCCTGCCACAGCTATCAAGTATCTTTTAGTGATTCAAGTTTTGTTGGGAATTGCCACTTCACATGAGATGGCTTTCCAGAGATTGTACTGGGACCTCTTGTATCTTACTTTACTGTCAGATATGAATTCCACTGATTTGGCCCTCAGCATATTGCTGATCTCACGGTTCATCAGGGCTTCTGGTTGTGGAAGGCACTGATTTTGTGGGGATACACTCAACTACGACTGTTTTTATATAGTCCATGACAACTGCGAGTCTTTGAACACAGCCCAGTCCACTGACTTGAAGAAATCCTGTAGCCTCTCCTCCACCTCCCGTGGCCACCTCTTTGTTGCCCTTATCTCTGGAGCCTTGATCTTTCGATGTTGCCTGCATGCAGATGGGCGAAGGATAGCCAAGTGATCAGAATTCCCAAAATATAGTCTAGGCATGGAATGGTAGACATTCCTAATCATAGTATAATAGCAATTAAATGCTGCCAGTTATATGCTGAGAATCGGGCAGAGAAATTTTCAAACAAGCCAGTTTGAAGTCCCCGATACTGTTTTGAAATGCGCCGGAGTGGGGTGTTTCTTGTTTGGTGATGGCAGCATTCAATAGACGCTGAAGGATGTTCCTTCAGAAGATCAAAGGCACATGGATGATAGAAGAATGGAGGGCTATGTAGGAGAGAAGGATTAGATTGATCTAAGATTAGGTTAAAAAGTCAATACAATATTGTGAGCCGAAGGGTTTGCACTGCGCTGCAGTGTTCTATATTTTAGATGTTAAACCTTCACTTCTCACTTTCAGACTTTCCTCCTTGTTATCAGATATAACACCAAATGTTTCATAACTACCCCAAGATCTTTAACAGAATAATTTATCAACCGCTACAAAAACTCTGCCTGACCCGCCATGCATCTCCAGCATTTACTGTTTCCATTCCCGAGTAAAGCAGCTCAGAAAATTTCTGCAGAATTAAAGACAAGTCTCTTGTTGCCGAGATCTCACAGCATTCCTGCAGGTGATAGGTTTGGTGAGATCACTGCTCATCAAGACAACACAGCTGTTCCACAGCACTTGCCAGAGAATTACTACAGGGATGTCCATTCTGCCCAGCACAATTAATCCCACCTCCCGTTTCTCCACACCTTTTTTTTTCCAAAATATATACACGCAAGTTCTTTCAACTTTTACCCAGCTCTTTTCAGAACGATATTCCGACTACATTGAGATACAAGATATAGGAACAGAATTAGGCTGTTTGGTCCATTGAGTCTTCTCTGCCATTTCATCATGAGTGAATCACTTTCCTCTCAACCCCCAGTCTCCTGCCTTCTCCCTATATTCCTTCATGCCCTGAACAATCAAGAATCTATCGGCCTCTGTCTTAAATGACTTGGCCTCCACAGCTGCCTGTGGCAACAAATTCCACACAAGAAATTCCTCATTTCTATTCTAAATGGGCATCCCTCAATTTGGAGGCTTAGACTCTTCCAACAGAGAAACATTTACTCTATCGAGGCCCTTCAACATTCGATGGGTTTTAGAAATTTATCTCCCTTTCATGTGCTGTGTTCCAAATTAAAACTCATTTTGCAAAGGTAGCTCATTTGCCACACACCTTAAAATTCCTTCCTCTCATTAGTGACTTATCACAGGAAACAATTTCTCCCCATCTCCTGTAACCACAGCCAATTTTCATCAGATTGGTGGCATCCTAACAATGCTGTTGCAGCCTTTATGACAACGTTTCATTCACAACCCGCTACCAATCTCACCCTTGGTGAAATTCAGCGTTCAATTCTGACGCTGTCTGTAAGGAGTTTGTATGTTCTCCCTGTGTCCTCTGCTTTCCTACCACAGTCCAAAGATGCACCGGTTTAGTAGGTTAGCTACTATAAATTATTCTGTGATTAGGCTAGGGTTAAATAGGTTGGTTGTTGGTTGAGCCTGTTCAGCACCATCTTTAAATAAAACATTGTATGGTAGACTACCATAAAACCCTCCACCATCCCCTCCCCCAGGTCTAATTTGGGGGATTCTGCACCTCATTTGCCTACCTGCACGGCACTCTGTAACACTACATTCTGTTATGTGTTTGTCTAGGTGTACTGATGAAGTGGACTGTCTGGATGGCCTGCAAGTAATAGCTTTTCACTGTATCTCGGTACATGTTAACAATAATAAACTAATATGGTCTAAACAGCTCTGTCACCGACTCCACTCCCAGTGCACTGCCAGGTGTCGTGACTGGACCTGAGCATTCCACAACCCAGTGCTATCAGGGTGGACCGTTCCCACTCCATGTCAAGTCGAGTCGAATTACTATCCCATGCACAAGTACAGGTACAATGCAGAACTTCCAACCACCAAGTTCAGAACGAACACATACACAGAATAGAAATCATACAAGGCAGCTAAGAGATCAAACGCCGAACGAGACCCAAGCACAGCAGCAGGCAACACCCCGACGGCCCGAAGGGTCTGCGGATGGAGGAGCGGACGGCGACGGCAGCGAGCGAGCTGTACCTGGTGTCCGGGCCCTCCGGCGGCGCGGTCCCGTCCACCGGGCCCTGCAGCTGCACCGAGTGTCGCTTGGCTCCGGGCTCGGGCGCTCCGTTGCAGCTCCGGGCTCTGAACAGTTTGGTGAGGCGGCTCCTCAGCGAGGTCTTGCGGGAGCGGCCGGCCGGTGGGTCTTCGGTCTGGTGTGGGCTGGCGGAGGAGGAGGAGGAGGAGGGTGAGGGCGGGCCGAGCTGCGGCTCCCGGTGAAGCGGGCAGGCGGCGGGTGGTTCCTCGCCCAGGCTCCGGCATAGGATGCGCAAGGGACAGTCAGCTCCGGGCCCGGCCTCGGCCTCCAACTCGGTACCGGCTTCTTCCATTGCGCCCAGCACCAACACCGCGTCGCTGGTCTCCTCGGCGGGAGGCCGGGGCGCCGCCGAACCCTCGCCGCCCGGCTCGGCGGGGCACTCCTCCCGGCCTGGCCCCACCGTGAAGTCGCCAAAGTCCCGAGCCAGGTCGGAAACCCGTTCGTCTCGCCGGCTGCGGGCCCGGCCAGAGCAGCGGCGGTGGCGCGGGCAGAGACGGGGCGAGGTCGCCCGCTTGGGCCGCTCCGCCCCGCCGCCGCCTGTCGCCCGGGCAGCAGCGGGCGGCTCCGGTTCCAGCTCCAGCTCTGGCTCGCCGAAGACCATCAGCTGCGGCCGCGAGCCCTTGGCGGCGGGCAGTTCCAGGTGCCGCAGCCCGCAGGCGGCATCCTGCAGCAACCTGGTCGGCCGCCGGCTCGCATCGAAGGGTAGCGGCTTTAGCCCCAGCCCCGAGCCCACAGCCACCGCCGCCTCTCCCTCCTGAAGCTCCGGTGCCACAACGTGCAGCAGCACGAAGCTAGCCGAAGCCTGCGGGTTCATCCCTGTAGAACTGCCGCACACTGCCCGCTCTTCCTCCGTGTGTCTGTCTGTCTGGCTGTGTCTCTGTGTGAGTGAGTGTTACTGCTGCCTGATTATTGTATTAACTATTTATCCACCTCCGCCAGCCCTTTCCATCCTTGTCTGCCGCCTCTGCCCGCGTCCCGGGACCGAGCAATACACGCGCAAAAACAAAACCTTCATCAAATAGCCGAGCAGGTTATGTATATACATGCGTGTGTTTTAAAACCACACCTACTTCCGCAAATTCAATGCAATCTCCACCTCCCCCCTCCCCACTGTCACTGAGCTGACGTTCTGTAGGTCAGAAAGCCGGGTGAGATGAAACCAAATTCCCAGCAAATTACACTCTCCTGAAATAAAACAAGCCGATTTAGCGAAATTTTAAAAAATCCTTATGCAGGCATATTGAATAAAACGCGTGCTCTAAGGTGACCCCACCTCCCTCAACCCCACGCGAAACGAATTTCCGGCCCGAGATAAGGAAGGTTATATTTTTTAACACGAGAAAGTCTGCAGATGTTGGAAATCCAAAACAACACACACAAAAATGCTGGAGCAACTCAACGGGCCAGGCAGCATCTATTGAAACGAGTTAACAGTGGACTATTCTGCATTTTGCTTAAAGAGGCGGCTATAGTTTCCTTAGAACTGATAACCCTTAAAATATTCAGCTAATTGATATGAACGAGAGTTGCAACGTCCGCTGTAAGTCCTGGATGTTATATGTAAATAACTATACTTTTTTAATACGCTCTTGCGCAAAATTTTATCACTTATTTGCTGTGGCCAGTTTAACTCATTGTTGGGAATATGGGAGGGGGACCGGTGCTTATAAGCAAGCCTCTCTGGAGTCTGTGTTTGAATAAAGCCGAGCTAATGGCTCGTGGGACCCGTTAAAATGGCTTCAAAATCCTATATTTACCTGTAGTGAAGGACTGGGGAATAAAACTGAAACAAAGTTATCTGCTTTCTTGCTGATGGCTGTTGTTAGGGAGTACTGCAGCACAGCGTGCTCTATTGACATTGGAATTATAGCACATTCTGAGACTACCGCCAGCTCCTGTCTGCGTGTATGTAACATTAAACTTGCATTTTTAAAGCACCTTTATGTGGTAAAGATACAACTGTGCTGCCAAATAAAATTTGATACTTCCCTCATGAGAAGATAACAGATTATGAAAGGTTTGGGCGTTGAAGTAGATTGTCAGAAATGTCTTTTTAAAAAGGGAGAGATTAGGGAGAAAATTATAGAGCTAAGAACCTCTTGATTCTATGACTGAAAACTAGAGCACATAGGTTTAAAGTGAGGAGTAAGGAGCTTGGAGAAGATCCTAGAGCAGTTCGATTCTGGGATGATCCAGGGGATGGAACTGGAAAGAAAAATACAGAAGTCTTTCACGGTCATGGAACAGGAGATTTTTTTTAAATTTGAAAATCAGAATTTTAAAATTCAAGACGTGTCCCTTCAAGGTCAGTGAGAACAGGACAAGGGGGACCAGAGTTTGGATGGTTATGTTTACATCAGATCAGAATCAGGTTTAATATCACTGACATAGGTCATGAAATTTGTAGTTTTGCAGCTGCAGTGCAATGCAGTACATAAAAATTATAGAAGTAAATAGTGCAAAAACAATTAATGATGTAGTATAAGAATTATAAATAAATTAGTGCAAAACAAGAGCAAAATAATGAGGTAGTGCTCAGGGAGGGTGGTGGGATGGAGATGCGTCTCTACCAAAGGAGTTGTAAGGTGCTCCTTCCCTCCGCTAGCCTGCAGGTCGCCCTTGGGCAAGGTGGAGCACCTACTTAGCCCCCCGATCAGGGTCACGTGAAGCCGTGGGAGCAGCTGGTTGTACGAGCAGCCAGTGCAGATCACAAGTCCTGGTTATGCGACCACTGATGCCAGGCAGACAATCTCTGAAGAGTATTGATAATGGCTGGGGTCACCCATCTTGTAAAGACACTACCCAGAAGAAGGTGATGGCAAACCACTTCTGTGGAAAAATTTGCAAAAAACAATCATGGTCAAGACCATGATCAGCCACATCATGCGACACAGCACATAAAGATGGTGATGAGTGTTCATGGACTGTTCAGAAATCTGATGGCAGAGGGGAAGAACCTGTTCCTAAAACACTGAGTGTGTGTCTTCAGGCTCCTGTACCACCTCCCTGATGGTAGCAATGAGAAGAAAGTGTGACCTGGGTGCTGAGGGTCCTTGGTGATAGATGATTAATTATCATCTTCTTCTTGAGGTTTAATCTCCCACTGGAGCATAGGACATCGATGACCACCCGTTTCCATTGTCCAAAGTCGATGGTATGGTTGGAGTTCATCAATGTCTCTATAATCCATTGTATCCATGGCTCAGGTGATTGGCCTATTGGCCTATAGAGCCCTGTTGGCTGGCCTTACCCGTTTCCACTTCCCACGACGGGGACGTAGGGTGGACTTTGAGAGGCAGACAATTAATGATAGCCTGCACAAATTGTATATGAGTTATATGTACTGTGGGGTCCCCAACCTTTTTTATGCACTGGCACCTTACCATTAACCAAGGGGTGCATGGATCCCAGGTTGGGAACCCCTGGAATATTATTTTGTTTGGTGGTATACGTACATGTGTACGGCTGAATGACAATAAACTTGAACTTGAAATTGGTTGCCACGTCACAGCAGGTGTCTCCTTGGAACATCTAGAGGAAAAATGCGAGAGGAAAATGTAGAGCCAGTGTTTCAGTTAAAAATATTTTGATGGCTGAACGGGTTTCAGGTGAGATAAAAATAGACGTGCAAAAACATGTGAGCAGCCAGTGAATTCATATTTTCATATCCTCAATGAAAGTATCTAATCCTCACTGTCCAAGTGCATACTTGTGGATAAGGCAAGTGAATTAAAATAATAGCTGATAAAAGAAGATTTTACAAATTATCTGTACAAAAGGCCTTCTACCCACACATGGCCCATATCCCTCCATTCACTGCAATATTCTACTCTAAGAGCCTCTTAAACATCTCTATTACATCCACCTCAACCACCATCCTTGGCAACACATTTCAGACACCCACCATTCCCTGTGTGTAAAAATGACCCCATATCTCCTTTGAACTCTTCCCTCTCACCTTAAATGCATGCCTGCTAGTATTCGTTATTTTGATTCTGAGAAAAAGCTGTCTATCTATGCCTCTCATTATTTGATAACCTTCTATCAGTTCTCACCAACTTGGGGAGCATAGACATTTCTAATATTATTAGGCTGCCCTGAAAAATTGAATAAGAATTTCTGTAAATCTGTCAGCTGAAAATGCAGACTGTATAAGCATAAATTGCCGTATGAAAAACTGGAGAAATTCCCATAAGAACAGTGCAGAGGATCACACAATGAAATGTCCTGTGCACAGGAAATTATGTCTCAATCAATACCCGATCCCAGAGGCCAAAATTCGACAACTCATTGCAGGTTCTTCAAATCGTGTGTGTGTGCATACGTGTTAGCTTATCAACCCTACTGGGGCATATCCCACCAAAAGCAGCTCTTCAGAGTCCTCTGTCCTGGGACAGTCTTTCAAATTGTCCCCAGGTGTAGCCCATTTTTGAAGATCCTTCCTCTCCCACGGATTATCTCTGTACAGGTTCTTTAAATCATAGGATCATACTTTAGGATGGAAAAGTAAGTCTCTGAAACAAACCATTTTGATGGTCTCTTTTTTTTATACTAATTATATTCTTGTTGTGTCTCTGATGCTATGTGCCTGTGATATTGCTGCAGGTTTTTCATTGCACCTGTGCATACACATACTTGCGCATATTGACTGTAAACCTGACTTTGACTTTTGTTTTAACTGCACCACCTTGAGATCAATGGCTTGCTTCACAGGGAAATTATTCGTTGCTTTGGAGTTGAGCTGAATTCTCGATAGTTGTGCCTTGCACCAATACATTCACAAAGCTACTGTTAGTAGGTATTTTATTTTCAGAATTAACTTTGCCACCTGGTTCATTCTGGTTAATATGGGACGGCATGGCAACGTAGTGGTTAGCATAATGCTATTCCATCACCAGCATCCCAGGTTCAGTTCTACAATTGTCTATAAAGAGTTTGTACTTTCTCCCAGTGACTGCCTGGGTTTCCTCTGGGTACTCCGGTTTCATCCCACATTCCAAAGATGTACGGGTTAGGGTTAGTAAGTTGTGGGCATGGTATGTCGGTGCCAGAAGCATAGTGACATTTGCGGGCTGCCCCCAGCGCACCCTCGGACTGTGTTGGTTGTTGACACAAGCAACACATTTCATTGTATGTTTCCATAGACATTGGAGCAGAATTAGGCCATTCGGTCCATTGAGTCTGCTCCAACATTCCATCATGGCTAATCCATTTCCCTCTCAACCCCATTCTCCCGCTTTCTCCCTATAACCTTTCGCGTCCTGACTAATCAAAAACTATCAACCTCTGCCTTAAATACACCCAGTCACCTGGCTTCCACAGCTGTCTCTGGCAGTGTATTCCACAGATTCACTACTCTCTGGCTAAAGAAATTCCTCCTCCTCTCTGTTCAAAATGGATGTCCCATTATTTTGAGGCTGTGTTCTCTGGTCCCAGATTCCCCCACCAAAGGAAACATCCTCTTCAAATCCACTCTATCTAGGCCTTTCAACATTTGGTAGGTTTCAATGAGATTCCCCTCATTCTTCTAAATTCCAGTGAGAAAAGGCCCAGAACCATCAATCGCTCCTCATACTATAAGTCTTTCAATCCTGGAATCATTCTCGTAAACCTCCTCTGAGACCCCTCCAATGTCAGCACATCCTTTCTCAAATAAGGGGCCAAAAACTGCTCACAATACTTCAAGTCAGGCCACACCAGTACCTCATAAAGCCTCAATATTACATCCTTACTTTTATATTCTAATCCTCTCAAAATGAATGCTAGCATTGCATTTGCCTTCCTCACCGACTCAACTTGCAAGTTAACCTTTAGGAAATCCTTCATGAGGACTCCCAAGTCCCTTTGCACCTCAAATTTTTGAATTTTCTGCCCATTTAGAAAATAGTCTATGCTTTTATTCCTTCTACCAAAGTGCATGACCATACACTCCTTACACTGTATTCCATCTGCCACTTCTTTGCCTATTCTCCTATCTGTCTAAGTCCTTCTGCAGACTCCCTGTTTCCTCAACACTATCTGCCCCTCCACCTATCTTCATATCATTTCAATGTACATGTGACAAATAAAGTTAAGCTTCTTCCATCTTCTGGTACATTATTCTTGATGCCTTGAATCTGAACCTTTTCTATTCCTACGTGGGCTTTCAACTTCCTTTCCTTATTCACTTTGTGGAAATGATATTCCAATCCATATCATTTTTCCCCATTGTTCCTGGGCTGAATGCCCAGATTCTGTGACAAATTTCACAACATATGCCGCTGATGTTAAAACTCATTCTGATTCTGAACTCACAAGCCTTTCCACCACGACAAGGTGATGAACCTTGGAGAAGACGTAAATATATATGGCAGATAAAGTTGATCCTTGTCTGCTAACAGTTTTGCCTTCTTTAAGAAAAGATCAAGACGTGCTCCCTACTTCTGGTGTGACACACATGAAATGCTGGAGGAACTCAGCAGGTCAGGCATCTTCTGCCCCCTTCCTTTTCAGTCCTGATGAAGGGTTTCGGCCCAAATCATCAACTGTTTATTCACTTCTATAGCTGCTACCTGACCTGCTGAGTTCCCCCAGCATTTTGTGTGTGTTGCTCTGGATTTTCAGCATTTGCAGAATCTCTTGTGTTTAAGATCCCTGCTTCTGATTGTGGATAATAGTGAACTGTTTCATTTCTAGGCGGGAGTGATGCACTTGTGATACATCCAGTGCATTCTCCTGTGCACATTTGAGGGCTTTATGATATGGTACAATTCTCTCCCCTTGTGAGTAATGGGATGGAAAACATCTTTACTTTAATCTTAAACATGAGAAATTCTGCAGCTACTGGAAATCCAAAGCAATACTCATAAAATGTTGGAGGAACTCAGCAGGTCAGGCAGCATCTATGGAAACGGATCAGCCATGATTGAATGGCAGAGGAGACTCGATGGGCCAAATGGCCTATTCTGCTCCTGTACCTTATGCTCTTAAACAATCAATGTTTTGGGCTGAGACCCTTCTTCAGGATTGGAAAAGAAGGGGAAAGACAACAGAATAAAAAGGTGGGGGGAGGAGAAGGAGAATAGCTAGAAGGTGACAGGTGAAGTCAGGTGGGTGGAAAAGTAAAGGGCTGCAGAGGAAGGATCTGATAGGAGAATTGGGGGACCGGTTCGTCAATCACCTTCGCTCCATCCGCCAAAAGTGGAACTTCCCGGTGGACATTATAATTCTGATTCCCATTCCCATTCCAACATGGCTTCATCTTGTGCCGCACTGAGGCCACGCTAAAGGGTGGAGGAGCAACATCTCATATTCCATGGGTAGCCTACAACCTGACGGCATGAAAATCAATTTCTCCTTCCTGTAAAAAATAATTTCCCTCCCTCTCCGCTCTTCTTCTTTTCCCTACTCTGGCCTCTTAGCTCTTCTCACCTTCCTGTCACCTCAGCACAACCCTCCTCCTTCCCTTTCTCCTATGGTCCACTCTTGTCTCCTATCAGATTCCTTCGTCTCCAGCCCTTTACCTTTCCCACCCACCTGGCTTCACCCATCGCCTTCTAGCTATTCTCCTATCCCCTCCACCCACTTTTTTTATTCTGTCGTCTTCCCCCTTCCCTTCCAGTCCTGATGAAGGGTCTTGGCCCGAAACATTGACTGTTTGTTCATTTCCATCAATGCTACCTGACCTGCTGAGTTCCTCCAGCATTTTGTGTGTGTTATTTTACTTTAATCTGTTATAGCTTATCTGCTAAAAGACAGTCTGAAGTTTTGCTTCCACTATCTCCATCATTTAGATGAATTACTTGCCTGGAAATTCAGTTGCAGGGGCTGTTTTATGTATTCCATTGTGCACAATAGCAATTGAATCACACAGATCACTGACTCCTGGTGCACATCCAATGGGGAGGGATCACATCCAGCATTTCGATTCAGGCACTGTGTCTAAATCCCATAGTTTCATAAACCCAGCATTTCTGACACTAAGCCTCAGTACATATCTCTCTCTCCAAGATACTGGAAAATCGTTGTTAATTCAAAGTAACAAGAGCACTTCATGCAATTACAGAGGGACTTGAACTGTCGAGATACCATTATTCTTATTGTGGTTCTCTCCAGAGTGACAGACGGTGTCTCTGACACGTTCCACACAAGGTAATGTTGCAACAGTACAAACAACAGTCGGTCACACAATGCAGTTCTTAAAGTGGTATCAACCAACATTACACACACTCAGTGGCCACTGTATTAGGTACACCTGCTCATTAATGCAAATATCTAATCAGCCAATCACATGGCAGCAACTCAATGCATTAAAGCATGCAGACTTGATCAAGAGGTTCAGTTGCTGTTCAGACCAATCATCAGAATGGGGAAGAAATGTGATCTAAGTGGATTGATTGTTGGTGCCAAACAGGGTGATTTGACTATCTCAGAAACTGCTGATCTCCTGAGACAACAGTCTCTAGAGTTTACAGACAATGGTGCAGGAAAACAAGAAAAAACATCCATGCGAGCATCAGTTCTGTGGGCAAAAATGCCTTTTTAATGAGAGAGGTCAGAGGAGAATGGTCAGACTGGTTCAAGCTGGCAGGAAGGCGACAGTAACTCAAGTAACCACAGGTCACAACAGTGGCGTGCAGGAGCATCTCTGAACACACAGCACGTCAGACCTTGAAGTGGATAGGCTACAGTAGCAGAAGACAACGAACATACACTCAGTGGCCACTTTATGAGGTACAGGAGGAGTGAGTGTGTGATAAATACTACACTTATTATTTACTCTCAGATGTGTAGTATACACTCTTGAGGGTGCACTCGGTGTGTGAGATGCTTATCCTCGGGAACACTGCTCACTGTTTTATATTCATTAAAACGAATGACAGGAAATCATCTAAACACCCTTGCTTCAATGTCGAGCTTTCAACATTAAAACATTTTATAATTTTTCCAGTAGCTTGTAGTCAAAACCTGGTTAATTAGAATCGGCATCATTGTTAGCCCTTCTCTCTTGTTGTTTAAACAAAGTGCTAACAAATTTTTTTCCTCACGTTTTAGCCATACTGTATATCCCCTGAAAGATTTTGTCTAACACATTCTGAGAATCAAATAATATTAAACACATAGTATGTTCTCAAAATAATTTTCAATTGGCTTTCAAAAGTTGATTTCAACTTCAAACTATTGGCTTGACTAATGCACTTTTATTATCAAAGTAAATATATATCATCATATACAACCTTGAGATTCATTTTCTTGTGGGCATAGTCAATAAATCCATAGATTAATAACCATAACAGAATCAAAAAGACTTGGGCGTTCAACCAGAGTGCAGAAGACAACAAACTGTGCAAATACAAAAAGAAAGAAATAATAATAATGAATAAATAAATAAGCAATAAATATCGAGAACATGAGATGAAGAGTCCTTCAAAGTGAGTCCATAGGTTGTGGGAACTTTTCGATGGGACAAGTGAGGTTATCTTCTTTGGTTCAAGAGCTTGATGGTTGAGGGTAGTAACTGTTCCTGAACCTGGTGATGTGAGTCCTGAGGTTTCCCATACCTTCTTCCTAATGGTAGCAGTGAGAAGAGAGCATGTCCTGGGCGGCGGGGGTCCCTGATGATGGAGGCTGCTTTCCTGCGACAGCATTTCATGCAGATGTGCTCAATGGTGGGGAGGGCTTTACCCGTGATGGACTGGGTCATATCCACTACTTTTTGTAAGATTTTCTGTTCAAGGGCATTGGTGTTTCCATACCAGACTGTGTTGCATTTCGTCAATATCCTCTCCACCACACATCTATGGAAGCTTGTCAAAGTTTTAGATATCATGCTGAATCTCTGCAAACTCTGAAAGAAGCAGAGGTGCTGCTGGGCTTTCTTTGTAATTGCACTTGCATGCTGGGCCCAGGACAGGTCCTCCAAAATAATAACACTGAGGAGTTTAAAGTTGCTGACCCTCTCCACCTCTGATCATCCAATGAGGACAGGCTCATGGACCTCAGGTTTCACTCTCCTGAGGTCTACACTTGGTTCCTTGGTTTTGCTGACACTGAGTAAGAGGCTGTTGTTGTGGCACCACTCAGCCAGATTTTCAATCTCCCTCCTGTATACTGAATCGTCACCACCTTTGTTTCAGCCAACAACAGTGGTGTCATCAGCAAACTTGAATATCAAGACCCTTACACAAATCTCAAATATGCTTCCTGTTATAGAAGACAAGAAAATGCTTAGATGATTCCCAGGATCATATTCTAGCCTTTTGAAAATACTTATTGTTTGCAACTACCTTGAACACTTAAAAGGACTACAGAAAGTTTCCAGCCAGGATTCTGCTATGCTGGCCTTCATTCGTTATATATTCCTGGACACAGTACTGCTCCTGACCTTTGTTTTATGAATATTCAGTGACCTCACTTTTTAATGACCAGTTCGTTACTAATCTCCATTTTGTTCACAACTTCAGATACCAATCCTTCTTTTCCCATTGCCACTAAGGATATGCCAGCTTTGATTTCCTCTCTCATAAACTGGGATGACTTCCATTTATTCTCTTAAGCAGCTCAGTGGTAGACAATAAGCAGTAAATGGGCACACAGGAGATTCGGATTTCTGTGTGTGCAGGAGGTACGAGTGACAATGACCCTTTAGTACATGAATCCGTAAGAATGGAGTTTGAGGCCTAGTGTTAGGGTCCTCATCATTGGGGAGTCTGGCGTTTGAGCCCTAGTGTTCTAGATTCTGGCCGTCAGAGATCCCGGCATTCGTGGCCTAGTGTTCAGAGTCCCAGTCATCAGGGAGTCCAGCATTCGAGGCCTAGTGTTTGGGATCCTGGTCATCAGAAATTCCGGTGCTGGAGGCCTAGTGTTCGGGATCCTAGTCATCAGATATTCTTGCGTTTGAGGCCCAGTGTTCGGGCTACTCATCCAGGGTCCTCATTCATTGTCATCGGCAAATCCTGGGGTCGATATCGAAGATAGAAAGTCCAGAGGTCAAGGCCCAATGACCAAAACTCTGAGTCCATTGGGGAAATTGAAACCCAATGTCTGCGAATCTATAAGACCACTTGAGGCCTGACTTGGCCTGTCTTGTGTGTGTGGATGGGTGGGGGGACGAATGGAGCTTGTTTCGTTGTTTTCCAATTCCCATTCCCATTCCAACATGTCAGTTCATGCCACGCTGAAGCCACCCTCAGGATAGGGAAGCAATACCTTATATTCCGTCTGGGTAGCCTCCAACCTGATGGCATGAATATCGATTTCTTCTTCCAATAAAAATTTTCCCTCCACCTCCCTTCTTCTTCTGTTCCCCACATTGGCCTTTTACCTCTTTTCACCTGCTCATCACCTCCCCCCGGGTCCCTTCCTCCTTCTCTTTCTCCTATGGTCTACTCTCTTCTCCAGTCAGATTCCTTCCTCTCCAGCCCTTTACCTTTCCCACCCACCTGGCTTCACCTATCACCTTCTAGCTGTTCTCCTTCTTTTCCAGTCCTGAAAAAAGGTCTCTGCCTGAAGCATTGACTGTTTATTCATTTCCACAGATGCTGCCTGACCTGCTGAGTTCCTCCAGCATTTTGTGTGTGTTGCTCTAGATTTCCAGCATCTGCAGACTTTTTGTGTTTTTGTTTTGCTGTTGTTTATTGTGTCTTGTATTGTTCTGCCGAGCATTGTGGGTATGCTGTGTTGGCACCGGAATGCATGGCAACACTCGTGGGCTGTCGCCATCACAACTGAAGATTGTGCTGGCTGTGAACAAAAGTGATGCATTTTACTGTATATTCCAATGTAAAGTACAAAGGTAAATACGATAAATCTGAATCTTGTCTGCTAAATGATTTCCAAGTCTCTGGTTCTCTCTGTTACATCTGTGCTGTGCTGAGGATCTGTTACATCTGTTGCAATGTTGGAGGTACTTTCTTTTGGTTGGCACGTTAAACTGTGACACCGCCTTTTCCTTCTGGTGAATACACAGTACTTATATTTTAGCCTGTATTCGTGACGATAGGTCAGTAAAATATCATGGTCAAAACTGAATCTTTGCTTCCACATGTTCAGTGGTTAAAGGCTCCTTCCCTCCACCATCAGATTTCTGAATGGCCAATAAAGCAACCCACGAACACTACCTCACTGCTTTGCTCTTTCTTTGCACTACTTATTTATTTTATAGACATAGTGTGGAGTCCAGTTAACTAGGCCAGTGGTTAATCAAGGCAGCCGCATATTTGGGACAACTCTTAAAACACAAAAGTAACTGACTGAATAGCCAGGGTTCCCTTTGCTTATTTGGGACACTGTGTTGCCTAATTGAGACAGGAGATTGTTGCTGAACAGTTTCTAACTAGCGTCAGATGCATTCACTTGGGTGGTAGTTAGATACTGCACTGTGAATAGTGCGAGCAGTTTTAAAATAACATCAGTTGTGTGCGCTTGATTTTTATTGCTGATAGTTAGCGAGAAATTAGCAGCAAGACAATCCAGAACTATTTTGCTCACTGCGATTTCAAGCATTCAGGCTTGGAGAGGTCAGAAATGGCCAAGAGTGAAAATGAAACCATTTCACCACTTCAACAAGTTAGGAACAAACTTGAAAGTATCAACAATCATCTTGAATGTTACAATGAAAATGAAGATTTGGAGGTTGCAATCATTGATAGCATTATACAAAGGCAGTCAATTATCAGCCCCAGTTGCGCTGATTTTGTTCATTTACAGTCAATCAAAGGACTACATTAGTGTACACTGAATTCCTCCGTTCCTCCATTATAACTACTAGAAACTACAATTTTATAGTGCTGTAGCAGTATTGGTAGTGTTCTAATTTGTCCTGTATTTCACTTAAATATATAATTTGTTGCTCAGTTAATGGTGGTTCATCATTTTATACCTTTTTAAATTATTTCCATGAAATTTTGGTTAATTGGGGCAGTCGCTCAATTGGGATAAAATGTACTGGTCCCAATGCGTCCCAATTAACAGGAATCCACTGTATATAGTGACTTATAGTATTGTTTATGTATTGCACAGTACTGCTGCCGCAAAACAACAAATTTCATGACCACTGTCAGTGATATTAAACCTGATTCTGATTCTGATTGTATATCCAGAAGAATGGAGTTCACAGGTATCTAAGATATCCAGCAATAAGACAAACCTCTGATTAGATCATGCCTAGAATACTTAAGAACAGTTCTGGTCACTGGACCTCAAGAAGGCTATACTGGTCTTAGAGTACCTCACAGAGGGTCTATCCTGGGCCTAACATTGATGCAATCACGAGGAATGCAGGCCAGTGGCTCTCCTTCATTAAGAGATTGAGGAGATTTGGTGTATCACCAAAGGATCTTGCAAATTTCTGTCGATATACAGTGGAGAGCATTCTGGCAGGTTGCATCACTGCCTGGTAAGGAGGCTGCACTCCATAGTGTCAGAAGAGGCTAGCGAGGGTTGTAAACACAGCCAGCTCCACCACGGGCACCAGTCTCCCCATCACTGAGGGCATCTTGAAAACACTGCCTCAAGAAAGTGGCATCCATCATTAAGGACGCTCACCAGTGGGCAAATGCCGTCTTCTTGCTACTACCATCAGGGAGGAGCTATAGGAGCCCACATTCATGCACATTGGGGATGATATAGTGTAAGCAAATGACCAAAAGTCTTAGGCACATACTCAGAGATAGTGTCACGGCTGCAGAAAAGGAGGAAGTCATGGAGGGATTGTCTACGGAGTCTCTGTGGGTGGAAGTTAGGAACAGGAAAGGGTCAATAACTCTACTGGGTGTTTCTTATAGACCACCCAATAGTAACAGGGACATCGGGGAGCAGATAGGGAGAGAGATTCTGGAAAGGTGTAATAATAGCAGGGTTGTTGTGGTGGGAGATTTTAATTTCCCAAACACAGAACATAGAACATAGAACATAGAATAGTACAGCACAGTACAGGCCCTTCGGCCCACAATGTTGTGCCAACCCTTAAACCCCGCCCTCCCATATAAGCCCCCACCTTAAATTCCTCCATATACCTGTCTAGTAGTCTCTTAAACTTCACTAGTGTATCTGCCTCCACCACTGACTCAGGCAGTGCATTCCACACACCAACCACTCTCTGAGTAAAAAACCTTCCTCTAATATCCCCCTTGAACTTCCCACCCCTTACCTTAAAGCCATGTCCTCTTGTATTGAGCAGTGGTGCCCTGGGGAAGAGGCGCTGGCTATCCACTCTATCTATTCCTCTTATCTTGTACACCTCTATCATGTCTCCTCTCATCCTCCTTCTCTCCAAAGAGTAAAGCCCTAGCTCCCTTAATCTCTGATCATAATGCATACTTTCTAAACCAAGCAGCATCCTGGTAAATCTCCTCTGTACCCTTTCCAATGTTTCCACATCCTTCCTATAGTGAGGAGACCAGAACTGGACACAGTACTCCAAGTGTGGCCTAACCAGAGTTTTATAGAGCTGATTCATTACATCACGACTCTTAAACTCTATCCCTTGACTTATGAAAGCTAACACCCCATAAGCTTTCTTAGCTACACTATCCACCTGTGAGGCAACTTTCAGGGATCTGTGGACATGTACCCCGAGATCCCTCTGCTCCTCCACACTACCAAGTATCCTGCCATTTACTTTGTACTCTGCCTTGGAGTTTGTCCTTCCAAAGTGTACCACCTCACACATCTCTGGGTTGAACTCCATCTGTCACTTCTCAGCCCACTTCTGCATCCTATCAATGTCTCTCTGCAATCTTTGACAATCCTCTACACTATCTACAACACCACCAACCTTTGTGTCGTCTGCAAACTTGCCAACCCACCCTTCTACCCCCACATCCAGGTCGTTAATAAAAATCACGAAAAGTAGAGGTCCCAGAACAGATCCTTGTGGGACACCACAAGTCACAATCCTCCAATCTGAATGTACTCCCTCCACCACCACCCTCTGCCTTCTGCAGGCAAGCCAATTCTGAATCCACCTGGCCAAACTTCCCTGGATCCCATGCCTTCTAACTTTCTGAATAAGCCTACCATGTGGAACCTTGTCAAATGCCTTACTAAAATCCATATAGATCACATCCACTGCACTACCTTCATCTATATGCCTGGTCACCTCGTCAAAGAACCCTATCAGGCTTGTTAGACATAATCTGCCCTTCACAAAGCCATGCTGACTGTCCCTGATCAGACCATGATTCTCTAAATGCCTATAGATCCTATCTCTTAAGAATCTTTTCCAACAGCTTTCCCACTACAGATGTAAGGCTCACTGCTCTATAATTACCTGGACTATCCCTACTACCTTTTTTGAACAAGGGGACAACATTCGCCTCCCTCCAATCCTCCGGTACCATTCCCGTGGACAATGAGGACATAAAGATCCTAGCCAGAGGCTCAGTAATCTCTTCTCTCGCCTTGTGGAGCAGCCTGGGGAATATTCCGTCAGGCCCCAGGGACTTATCTGGCCTAGTGTATTTTAACAACTCCAGCACCTCCTCTCCCTTAATATCAACATGCTCCAGAACATCAACCTCACTCATATTGTCCTCACCATCATCAAGTTCCCTCTCATTGGTGAATACCGAAGAGAAGTATTCATTGAGGACCTCGCTCATTTCCACAGCCTCCAGGCACATCTTCCCACCTTTATCTCTAATCGGTCCTACCTTCACTCCTGTCATCCTTTTTTTCTTCACATAATTGAAGAATGCCTTGAGGTTTTCCTTTACCCTACTCACCAAGGCCTTCTCATGCCCCCTTCTTGCTCTTCTCAGCCCCTTTTTAAGCTCCTTTCTTGCTTCCCTATATTCCTCAACAGACCCATCTGATCCTTGCTTCTTAAACCTCATGTATGCTGCCTTCTTCCACCTGACTAGATTTTCCACCTCACTTGTCACCCATGGTTCCTTCACCCTACCATTCTTTATTTTCCTCACCGGGACAAATTTATCCCTAACATCCTGCAAGAGATCTCTAAACATCGACCACATGTCCATAGTACATTTCCCTGCAAAAACATCATCCCAATTCACACCCGCAAGTTCTAGCCTTATAGCCTCATAATTTGCCTTTCCCCAATTAAAAATTTTCCTTTCCTCTCTGATCCTATCCTTTTCCATGATAATTATAAAGGCCAGGGAGCGGTGGTCACTGTCCCCCAGATGCTCACCCACTGAGAGATCTGTGATCTGACCCGGTTCATTACCTAGTACTAGATCTAGTATGGCATTCCCCCTGGTCGGCCTGTCCACATACTGTGACAGGAATCTGCCCTGGACACACTTAACAAACTCTGCCCCATCTAAACCCTTGGAACTAATCAGGTGCCAATCTATATTAGGGAATTTAAAGTCAACCATGATAACAACCCTGTTATTTTTGCACCTTTCCAAAATCTGCCTCCTAATCTGCTCCTCTGTATCTCTGCTGCTACCAGGGGGCCTATAGAATACCCCCAACAGAGTAACTGCTCCCTTCCTGTTCCTGACTTCCACCCATATTGACTCAAAAGAGGATCCTGCTACATTACCCACCCTTTCTGTAGCTGTAATAGTATCCCTGACCAGTAATGCCACCCCTCCTCCCCTTTTTCCACCCTCTCTATCCCTTTTAAAACACTGAAATCCAGGAATATTGAGAATCCATTCCTGCCCTGGTGCCAGCCAAGTCTCTGTAATGGCCACTACATCATAATTCTATGTACATATCCAAGCTCTCAGTTCATCACCTTTGTTCCTGATGCTTCTTGCATTGAGGTACACACATTTCAGCCCTTCTACCTTACTGTCTTTACACCGTTTATTCTGCTTCTCTTTCCTCAAAGCCTCTCTGTATGTTAGATCTGGCTTTACTCCATGCACTTCTTTCACTGCTCTATCGCTCCGGGTCCCATTCCCCTTGCAAATTAGTTTAAACTCTCCCGAACCATGCTAGCAAACCTACCTGCAAGGATGTTGCTCCCCATCGAGTTCAGGTGCAACCCATCCAATCTGTACAGATCCCACCTTCCCCAGAAGAGATCCCAATGGTCTAAAAATCTAAAACCCTGCTCCCTGCACCAACTCCTCAGCCACGCATTCAACTACCATCTCCTCCAATTCTTACCATCACTGTCACGTAGCACTGGCAGCAATCCTGAGAACGCCACCCTTGAGGTCCTGTTCTTCAGCCTTCTGCCTAGATCCCAAAACTTACACTTCAGGACCTCATCCGTCTTCCTGCCTATGTCATTGGTCCCAACATGTATCACGACTTCTGGTTGCTTTCCCTCTCGTACCAGGATGTCGTGCACCCGGTCAGAGACATCCCGGACCCTGGCACCCGGGAGGCAACAAACCATGCGGGTGTCCTTCTCACGTCTACAAAATCTCCTGGCTGCTCCCCTGACTATAGAGTCTCCAATGGCGACAGCTCTCCTCTTCTCCGTCCCACCCTTCTGCACCACAGGGTCAGACTCAGTGCCGGAGGCCCTGCCACCGTGTCTCACACCTGGTCGGTCATCCCCGCCAACAGTATCCAGGACGGTAAACTTATGATTCAGGGGAATAGCTGCAGGGGTGCTCTGCACTACCTGTCTGCTCACCTTCGCTTTCCCCCCTCTGACTGTCACCCAGCGACCTGCTTCCGACAGCCTAGGTGTGACTACCTCCCTGTAGCTCTCATCTATGACTGCCTCATTCTCCCTTATGACTCTAAGGTCATCCAGGTGCTCCTCCAGATTCCTTACACGGTCTTCCAGATCGCCCAGCCGTATGCACTTCTGGCAGATGTGACTCTGCAGGAGAGGGGAGTTCCCCCAAGACTGCCACATCTCACATATGATTGGCATGTCCCTAGAGTGAGGGGTTTAGATGGAGTGGAGTTTGTTAGATGTGTTCAGGAAGGTTTCTTGACACAATATGTAGATAAGCCTACAAGAGGAGAGGCTGTGTTGGATCTGGTATTGGGAAATGAATCTGGTCAGGTGTCAGATCTCTCAGTGGGAGAGCATTTTGGAGATCATAATCACAATTCTATCTCCTTTACCATAGCATTGGACAGGGATAGGAACAGACAAGTTAGGAAAGCGTTTAATTGGAGTAATGGGAAATATGAGGCTATCAGGCAGGAACTTGGAAGCATAAATTGGGAACAGATGTTCTCAGGGAAACATATGGAAGAAATATGGCAAATGTTCAGGGTATATTTACGTGGGGTTCTGTATAGGTATGTTCCAATGAGATGGAAAGGATGGTAGGGTACAGGAACCGTGGTGTACAAAGACTGTTGTAAATTTAGTCAAGAAGAAAAGAAGAGCTTACGAAAGGTTCAAAAAAACTAAGTAACGATAGAGATCTAGAAGGTTATAAGGATAACAGGAATGAGCTTTAGAATGAAATTAGGAGAGCCAGCAGCAGCCATGAGAAGGCCTTGGTGGACAGGCTTAAGAAAAACCCCAAGGCATTCTACAAGTATGTGAAGAGCAAGAGGATAAGACGTGGGAGAATAGGACCAATCAAGTGTGACAATGGGAAAGTGTGTGTGGAACCAGAGGAGATGGCAGAGGTACTTAATGAGTACTTTGCTTGAGTATTCACTACGGTAAAGGATCTTGGCGATTGTAAGGATGACTTACAGCGGACTGAAAAGCCTGAGAATGTAGATATTAAGGAAGATGATGTGCTGGAGCGACGGAGGATGAGAAGTGACCTGACAGAGGTGTATAAGATGATGAGAGGCATTGATTGTGTGGATAGTCAGAAGCTTTTTCCCAGGGCTGAAATGGCTAATATGAGAGGGCACAGTTTTAAGGTGCTTGAAAGTAGGTACAGAGGAGATGTCAGGGGTAAATATCTTATGCAGAGAGTGGTGAGAGCGTGGAATGGGTTGCCGGCGATGGTGGTGGAGGTGGATGCGATCGGGTCTTTTAAGAGACTCCTGGATAGGTACATGGAGCTCACAAAAATAGAGGGCTATGAGTAACCCTAGGTAATTTGTAAGGTAAGGGCATGTTTGGCACAGCTTTGTGGGCTGAAGGGCCTGCATTGTGCTGTAGGTTTTCTATGTTTCTAATCCTTATATGATCATCTTTACATTCCCGGGATCATTCTCTAGACCTTCTCCAATGTTATGTAAGAGAGAAGAGTTAAATTATTCTAGAGTAGTTTAAAAGGCTTATTTTTTTTACTAGCAGTTTGTCTTTTGCACATTGGTTGGTTGTCAGCCTTTATGTGCAGTTTTTCATTGATTCTATTGTATTTCTTTGTTCTACCATGTATACTTATAAAAAACAAATCTCTGGGTTGTATACGGTGACATAAGTACTTTGATAATAAATTTACTTTGAACTTTGAAAATGTTGGCACAACATTGTGGGCCGAATGGCCTGTACTGTGCTGTAATGTTCTATGTTCTAAATATCCATTTTAAATTTGCTTTGCATTGGTTTAGAATTCTGTTTGTGGAACAGAAGATTCAGCACTCCTATCTTGGCGGTGAATTGTGAAGCCAATGAGCTGAATTGCTGTGTTTGAAATGGCAGAGGATATCCAAGTCTCTGTGAAACAAAAAACACAACAGTTCCTGATGGTATAGTAATCTTGCTCCAAGGACTTCAATTTTATTTTCCAGAGACTATATATTTGTCAGCAGAATAGACGGTAGTGGAAATCGAAACCCTTGTCTCCTTAAACGAACTTTTAATCCAGCATGGCATCCTCTCTTCCGCTGTCTTAAAGGGGAACCGCACTTGCGACGGAGGCTGCCGTCCGAGATTCGTCGCCTTAGAGTAGTGATAGATTTTTTGAAATGCCTTAAAACGCTGTTGCTACTGTATTGTGCATAGCTGTAGCTGTGGATTTCAGCTGTAGCAGTTTAAAATGGGAATATTTGATGATTTCCATCGGAGCAGCTGACATGAGTCATCTTCTTAATGGTGCTACCAGAAGTTATTTAATTGAACTTTTTAAATATATATACTCGTACTTTCTGTAATTTACAGTTTTTATTATTATATATTGCAATATACCGCTGCCTCAAAACAACAAATTTCATGACATATGCCAGTGATATTAAACTTGATTCTGATTCTGAACTCTACCACAGCTACAATTCCCGGAAGCTTGGCCATCTCAGTACCATAGGGATGGGTTTGACAGCCGGTCCTTAATTTCACTGCTGACTCTGCAACACTCTGAGTACAGTATAAATGAGGCTGAGTTTGGGCGCGTTTCAGCCTCCCTCAGATCCTGATGTTTGCATTTGTAATTTCAATGAAGAGTCAATTGCTCCATCATCTTTTTCCATAGATGTAGAAATCTTACTCTGACAACAATCCCTCTTTTTCTTCACTTATCAAGCACCAATAGTATTATACTGTTTATTCTTTAACTTTGTTTGTAAATGCGCCTTTTTTTTTATAGGCATCCATTAGTCTCATGACACAATGGATTTGTGCCTTGGAAGGTTTCCAGGGCGCAGGCCTGGCCAAGGTTGTATGGAAGACCGGCAATTGCCCATGCTGTAAGTCTCCCCTCTCCACGCCACCGATGTTGTCCGAGGGAAGGGCACTAGGGCTGATACAGCTTGGCACCGGTGTCGTCGCAGAGCAATGTGTGGTTAAGTGCCTTGCTCAAGGACACACATGCTGCCTCAGCCAAGGCTCGAACTAGCGACCTTCAAATCACTAGACGAATGCCTTAATCACTTGGCCATGCGCCAGCATAAATGCACCTTATTATTTGTTAATTTATTTATGGTAATATTATCTTGTGCTCAAAGTTCAAAGTAAATTTATTATCAAAGTACATTTACAACCATGAGACTCATTTTCTTGTGGGCATACTCACATGGGTGGCGGGGTGGAGATGCCTCTCTACCAAGGGAGGTGTAAGGTGCTCCTTCCCTCTGCTAGCCTACAAGGAGTAGCTCCTGTTTAGCCTTCTCCCCACCCCACCTCCAAAATCAGGGTCATGTGAAGCCACGGGAGCAGGTGGTGGATGGTCGTATGAGCAGCCGGTGCAGATCACAAGTCCTGGTTATGTGACCACTGACGCCAGGCAGACAATCTCTGAAGGGTATTGATAACGGCTGGGGTCACCCATCTTGTAAAGACACTGCCCAGAAGAAGGCAATGGCAAACTACTGGAGAAAAATTTGCCAAGAACAATCATGGTCATGCAAAGACCATGATTGTCCACATAATTTGACACGGCACATAGCAAACGAACAATACTCAATAAGTCTAACGAATAATAACCATAACAATATCAGTGAAAAATGGCACCAACTTGGGTTTTCAACCAGAGTGCAAAAGACAACAAACTATGCAAATACAAAAAGAAAAAAAAATAATAATAAATAAATAATAAATATTGAGAACAAAATAAAGAGTCCTTGACAGTGAGTTCATAAGTTGTGGGAACATTTCAATGATGGGGCAAGTGAAGCTGAGTGAAGTTATCCCCGTTAGTTCAAGCGCCTGATTGTTGAGGGGTAATAATTGTTCCTGAACCTGGTGGTGTGAGTTCTGAGGCTCTTGTACCTCCTTCCTGATGGCAGCAGCGAGAAGAGAGCACATCCTGGGTGGTGAGGGTCCCTAATGATGGATGCTGCTTTCCTGCAACAGCATTTCACCAAGATGTGCTCAATGGTGGGGAGGGCTTTACCCGTGATGGACTGGGCCATACCCACTAGCTTTTGTAGGATTTTTATGTGTTGTGTGTGGGCTATATCCAGACGAATGGTGTTTCGTTTGATCGTATACCATTGAATGACAATAAACTTGATCTTTTGTTCATTTAAGTTTGATTATTTTCAAAGTGAAAGTAAATTTATAATTGAAATATGTATACTACCTTGTGATTCATTTTCTTATAGGAAAATCACAGGACAATAAAGAATTACAATAGGAAACACCACCAGCCTCCAGGTCCAACATATTATTCTCCATAACTTACACCACCTCCAACGGGATCCCACCACTAAGCACATCTTTCCCTCCCCCCGTCTCTCTGCTTTCCGCAGGGATCGCTCCCTACGTGACTCCCTTGTTCATTCGTTCCCCCCACCATCCCTCCCCACTGATCTCCCTCCTGGCACTTATCCTTGTAAGCGGAACAAGTGCTACACATGCCCTTACACTTCCTCCCTTACCACCATTCAGGGCCCCAGACAGTCCTTCCAGGTGAGGCAACACTTCACCTGTGAGTCGGCTGGGGTGATACACTGCATCCGGTGCTCCCGATGTGGCCTTCTATATATTGACAAGACCCAATGCAGACTGGTAGATCGTTTCGCTGAACACCTATGCTCTGTCTGCCAGAGAAAGCAGGATCTCCCAGTGGCCACACATTTTAATTCCACGTCCTATTCCCATTCTGATATGTCTATCCATGGCCTCCTCTACTGTAAAGATGAAGCCACCCTCAGGTTGGAGGAACAACACTTTATATTCCATCTGGGTAGCCTCCAATCTGGTGGCATGAATATTGACTTCTCAAACTTCCGCTAATGTCCCACCTCCCCCTTGTACCCCACCTGTTATTTATTTATATACACACATTCTTTCTTTCTCTCTCCTTTTTCTCCCTCTGTCCCTCTGACTATACCCCTTGCCCATCCTCTGGGTTTTCCCCCCCCTCCCCCTTGTCTTTCTCCCCGGACCTCCTGTCCCATGATCCTCTCGTATCCCTTTTGCCAATCACCTGTCCAGCTCTTGGCTCCATCCCTCCCCCTCCTGTCTTCTCCTATCATTTTGGATCTCCCCCTCCTCCTCCCACTTTCAAATCTCTTACTAGCTCTTCCTTCAGTTAGTCCTGACGAAGGGTCTTGGCCTGAAATGTCGACTGTACCTCTTCCTAGAGATGCTGCCTGGCCTGCTGCGTTCACCAGCAACTTTGATGTGTGTTGATAGGAAACACCAATCTACGTTTTTCCTAGTATCAATTAATGTTACTGATTGCATTTGAAAGGACCTAACTAGTGAATTATTTGAACATTTTCTCTTTAATGTACTTCATTTCCAGAGTTCAAATTTCACTTCCTTAAAACATGTTTCTAGAAGTGCACAGTATTTAACTTTCTACTTCAGTGAGCAAAGATTCAAAGATTCAAGATCAAAGTACATTTATTATTAAGAGTGCTGAATGCACCTGCCTAAGACCTCCTCAGGATTCCTTTTCACAGGCAAGGAGTGGAACATGAGGGCAGGTCTTGGCAGACAGCTACAGTTCCCCACTGAAATCAACACCACATCTCTCCGCTCAGGCATAGTACAGCTTGGCACCCGTCCATGGCCACCAAGACAGTCCTCACTGGGCTAACCGTCCCATGGGAGGAAGGAGTGGAGGCTGCCCGCGTACTGAGACCTGTCAGCTGGGTGCAAGGAAGCTGCAAGACCAACATCTACCGCGTGGAGGTAAGACGTCAGGGTTTTGTCAGTACATTGACAACGAGGTTACTGCATGATATGGCAGTGACTGGAACGCGGCTCAGGAAGGCCACCAGAGAATTGGCTGAAAAGGCAGAAAAGGGCAGCTTTCGGCTGTGGCTGAGGAGGAAGGACAGAAATTGAGGGACCGACTAAATCCCATTGAAAGCTGCAGGAGGGGGGCAGGGAGACGTCCCTGCCACTGCTCCGCCACCAGGAGATGTACCAGGGCTAAGGGAGCGAATCGTCAGTGAGTGGTGGTCTCAGGCTGAGCTAAGGGCACCGTCGGAGGTGCGGCAGGTAGTAATGCCAAGCAGGAAACATCTTCCTGTAAGTCTCATTGCAGTGTATAACTCTGATGTTCTTCTTCTCGCAGACAGCTACGAAACAAGGAAAACCATGGAGCCCATTCAAAGCAAAACAAGCAAAATGCTTAAAAAAAAAAGGCTATGGAATGACTAACATCAGCTGGAATAATATTGAGTTTGGGGATGAATTTGCAAGATGAAACACCAAAATTACAACAGCAAATCTGAGCCAGTGATTCCACTTTTTGACCATAGCAGCATCTAGCTCAATTTTAAAATGTGATATCCTGTTGCTGTGGAGAAGACAATAATGAGTCATTGTTGGAGTACTGTGTACAGATCTGGTTGGATAACCACAAGAAGAATGTCTCAATATAGGAAGACATCTTAATATAAAAATATAATATTCTTGCAATATAATAATTACATTATTATACAATATATAATGATAATAATGCGTGAATATAATAATATAAGAAGGGAACTCAGAGTGTTGTGGTGCTACGTTCATTCCACACTAACAAATGGAAGCGAATGTTGGACAATATCAAATCAAAATGAGGGAAGACTTTAAAACTGCAGAAATGTGATTTTTGAGAAGAATGATGAGAAAAATGTTGTGGAAGGACAGAGTAACAAATGAGGAAATGTTGCAAAAAGCTGGAATAAGAATAGAGCTGATATCATCAATCAGGAAATGGCAGCTGAAATTTCTGGGACTTGTACTCACGAAGGAGATGCTTCAACATCTTGCAGTGACAGGAAAGAACGATGGAAGAAAAAATTGCGGTCGACAGCACATGTCATTCATGAGTTACATCAAGGGATGGATAGGCAAAAGTTTTGAAGAGCTTATTAGAATTCCTCAGATTAAGGACAGATGGAAGACCAGGATCGTCCACATCATGTAATGATAATGATGTCCACCAGGTTCAGGGATAGTTATTACCCTTCAACCATCAGGCTCCTGAACCAGTGTGTAAACTTCACACCTGAACTCTGAACTGATTCCACAACCTATGGGTTCACTTTCGAGGACTCTACAACTCGTGTTCTCAGTATTCCTTTTCTGCATTTGCACAGCTTCTCTTTTGCACATTGGATGTTTGTCAGTCTTTGATTGTGTGTAGTTTTTCATTGATTCTATTTGTGCTACTGTGAATGCCTGCAAGAAAATGAATCTTAGCGTAGTACACAGTGACATACTGTTGTGCATTTAATATTTGAGTAATCTTGTAAATATGTTGTCAATTGAGCATTCTTGCTCATTTAAATAATTCACTACAGGTTTTATGTAAAAATATATGAATGGCATACATCATGATGCTATCTCGTGCCTCGCTCTAAGTAAACATGAAATTAGACTCACATTTTGGACTCTTGTGTCTTCCTTTGAGTTAGTTTAATGTTTTGAAGTTACAAAACATAACATATACGTACTTTGATAATAAATTTACCTTGAACTTTGATTAAGCCAGAAAGGCTGCAGCCAAGATTCACGAGGATGATATGGGGACTGGAAGGCATGAGAGACAAGAAGATGCTGAACAGACTGGGAAATCCTGATGAAGGGTCTCGGCCTGAAATGTTGACTGTACTCTTTTTCATAGATGCTGCCTGGCCTGTTGAGTTCCTCCAGCATTTTGTGTGTGTTGCTTTGGATTTCCACACTGCAGATTTTTTGTGTTTGAGACTGGAAATTTTTTTTTCTGGGGCATTGGTGGTTGAGAGGTGACCTTACTGATGTTTATAAGATCATGAAGTATATCTAGATAAAATGGAAGATCAGTCTTTTTCCCAGGGCAGGGAGATTAAAAACCGGTAAAGTACCGGTTAGCGTGATACTATTACAGTGCCAGTGACGTGGGCTTCCTGTTACTGTGCTGTATCTATAAATGAAATAAAAGCAGATCAAGGTTACGGGGAAAGGTTTAAAAGGGATCTGAGGGGCAATCTTTTCTCACGGGGGGGTGGTGGGCATATGGAGTGATCAGCTAAAGGGAGCTGTAAAATCTGCTACAATTACAATGATTAAAAGACATGGAGAGAACTGATTAGACCAGGGGTTCACAACCTTTTTATGCCATGGACCAATACCATTAAGCAAGGGGATTTTGAACCCCAGGTAGAGAACCCCTGGATTACAATGCCCATAAGACAAAGGGGCACAATGAGGCCATTCAGCCCACCATGTCTGTCCCATCATTCCATCATAGCTGATTTGTTATTCCTTTCAGCCCAATTCTTCTGCCTTCTCCTCGTAAACTTTGACACCCTGATTAATCAAGAACCTATTGACGAGCCTGTGATTATGCCTCCTTTCTATCCCCCTGCCAAGTTAGTTTAAACCCTCCCTAACAGCTCTATTAAACCTGCCTAATGGGGACAAGTTCCCACTACCTATTAAATGTTTCCAATGGCATAGGCCTCAAATAGCCTCTGACAATCAAGTCCACTCCTGGCTTTCATGTGTGACATAGTTACTAAGTTTGTCCAAATCATTTCTACTGACAGGAGAAGGGTCAAAGGTGGTTTACTGGCATCTTAAAACCAATCACTTTGGGCAAATGTAGCTCATCAGCTGTGGTTGGCAGCTCATCTAGGAGAAAGAAAACTCTGATCTCAAACTTCCGTTGCCTTGCGACTATACCCACTCATTGGGAAGGCTTCAGGAGCAACCCCCAAGGAAAACTCCAGGTATGGAGGCCCTAAGGCAGTCCTACATTGAGTTCAACGCTGACTGGCAACTCCTGCGATACTGCTGGTGCCAAACTGTATCGGTTTCTGCCGTTCCTTTGGGTTCATCTGATGCGTGGAGAGGGGGAGCTTGCTATGTGGGCAACAGCTTGCTCCCTATATTGCACTGCCCTGGTTTGTATATCTAGACAACTAGGACACAACCCTGACCAATGGAGGCCTCTGACCCCTTACAACTCATGTCTAGAGTTAGAGGTCATCCACAACAGATGAGCCAAGGCAGAGTTGGAGATTGGCAGTAGTTTTCATAGTGGATTGTTCAGATTTTCCTTTTTAATTCTATTGCAGTGATGCTGAGCATAGCTGAGTCAGAGAAAATGAAATTGCTCAAAGTTCCCAAATCTGGGTGTTAACTGGAAACATCTGTAGGTCATCTGTCCATCTGTGAACACTGGGGGAAGATGAGATTGGGGATGGCTGTCATTAGAGTAACTGAGCAGTCAGCCACACAAGAGATTCTGCAGATGCTGGAAATCCAGAGCAACAAACACAAACTCATCAGGTCAGGCTGCATCTAGGGAAATGAATAAACAGTTGACATTTTGAGCCAAGACCCTTCTTTGGGCCTGGAAAGGTGGTGGGGGTGAGGGGAAAGAGTACAAGATAGAAGGTGATAGGTAAAGCCAGGTGGTTGGGGATAGAGGGATAAACTGAGGTAGGAGAGGAGAGTGGACCATGGGAGAAAGGGACGATGGAGGAGCATCAGGGGGAGGTGACAGGAAGATGAGGAGAAGAGATGAGGTAAGTGTGGGTAATGGAAGAGGAGGGAAGAGGGAGGGTGGAAGTTATAGAAGTCGATGTTAATGCCATCAGGCTGGAGGCTCCCATTCACCCAAGTCAGGAACAGCAGAGGACCACCAAGAAATGGCACTAGAGGGCACTGCAGGAAGAGTTGAGAGAGGAGGAGACAGAGGCTGCAACAAATGGATGGTTAAAAAGGTTGGAAAAAATTACAGAAAGAGCAGCAATTGCCTTGGCAACAAAGTTTGTTTCTTTCTTATGTGGAATCAGGAAGTTGAGTGCAATTCAGATTACTTCAACAAATATATATTTGCTTAATGAGGAACAGAAATTCAGCACCGTCAGCCAGCCCCATAGAAAGTAATTGTCAATGTGTTAAATTATAAATTATTCATTAATACATGTAAGGGCAGTAACCCAACATAGTTTTATCAATGCAACTCAAATGGGGCTTAAAGTGAAGTTCTGAATATTTTAGAATGTATCTTGTCTTTCACTGATAACCACCAGGAAGGAGCCTCAGGTCCCACACCACCAGGTTTACGAACAGTTATTACCCTATAACCATCAGGCTCCTGAATCAGTGTGGATAATTTCACTCACCTCAACACCGAACTGATCCCACAACCTATGGACTCACTTTCAAGGACTCTAGAACTCATGTTCTCAGTAGTATTTATTTTTTCACTTTGCACAATTTGTCTTCACATGCACATTGGTTGTTTGTCAACCTTTAGTTTTTCATAATTTCTCTAGTGTTTCTTTATCTTCCCATAAATTGCTGCAAGATTATGAGTTTTGCTTGCATTATGCACTAGGGTGCTCTCTTCAGCTGCCTGATGAGGTAACCGTAGCCCTCGGCCAGGAGCAGGTGTGGTCAGGTGGTGCCCAACCTTCAGAGAGTGTTTTGACCCTTAACCACTACACTCTCCGTTTGGCGGGTCAGCAGTGGCGGCCAAGTCACTGTCCATCTGCTACTGACATCCAGCTCAACTCCTCTCGCCTGCTCCGTATCCAGCAGAAGGCTCTTTCTGCTTCCTCCCCCATCCTGTGAGCTGCTCGGTTCTTGCTCTTTTCCTCAAGGCCGAGCATAGACAGCAACCTCCATGCTGTCTGTGGTATGGTCAATTATATGTACTTTAATAATAAATGTACTGTACATTGATTTTGATTTATATTTGTGAAAAACTACACCAAACCATTCATCGTTTTTTTTTGAGCTATAGTGGTTTGTTTCTTTTCAATTTGCTGACTAGTAACTGTGTAGGTCATTCCTGAATGATGAGTGCCTCACTTATTAATACCTGTTCATACAACAGGCGCCATAATAGTATTAAATTAAAAATTCTGATGTACGTACATGGGTTCATTCCTATGAGTGAGAGAACTAGTTTCCTGTCTTTCACTCCACTTTTAGTCAATGTTCTTTCTCATCTATCTTTTGTGTTTTGATACCATCCATTACATTACTGTGGATATATATAGTCACTGTACTGAGTGATGTTTGTGTGTTCAAGGTATTTTTATTATCAAAATATCTATACCATATAGTGTGGTAGAATGGAGATGCATCTCTGCCAAAGGAGGTGTGAGGTGCTCCTTCCCTCCTCTAACCTGCAGGTCACCCTTGGGCAAGGTGTAGCACCTGCTTAGCCCCCCCCCCCCCGATCAGGGTCACGTGAAGCCATGGGGGCAGGTGGTGGATGGTTGTATGAGCAGCTGGTGCAGATCACAAGTCCTGGTGATTCGGCCACTGACACCAGGCAGACAATCTCTGAAGAGTATTGATAATGGCCGGGGGTCACCCATCTTGTAAAGTCACTGCCCAGAAGAAGGCGATGGCAAACCACTTCTGTAGAAAAATTTGCCAAGAACAATCATGGTCATGGAAAGACCATAATCGCCCACGTCATACAACATCATAATGATGATGTCATATGACATGGCACATAATGGTGATAGCGATCTATACCTTGAGATTCATTTTCTTGCAGGCACCCACAGGAAAACATAGAAATACAATAGAATACATGAAAAACTACATATACCAAAGAGAAACAAACATCCAATGCACAAAAGAGGAGAAATTGTGCAAATAATTAAAAAGCATACAAATAATACTGATAATATGAGCTGCAGAGTCCCTGAAAATCAGTGCACAGGCTGTAGTCCTATGGACAAAGTTGACTTAAGGGCACCTGTAAAGACAGAAGCATTTGTTACTTGGGGTGGTCTGTATATGTAAAAACACAATCTCAGCTTGGAGAGTGGGCACAATCAAATGGAACTGCCCACAGTAGCGTAGTGGTTAGTGTGACGCTCTTACAGCTCGGGGCATTGGAGTTTGGAGTCATCTGTAATGAGTCTGTACGTCCTCTCTGTGGAACATATAGGTTTCCCCTAGGTGCTCTGGTTTCCTACCACGGTGCAAAGACGTACAAGTTAGTAGGTTTATTGGTCTTGGCAAATTGTCTCATGAACAGGCTGGGGTTAAGTCTGGGGTTTGGGTTAAATGGTGTTATAACTCAAAGGGCCTATTCCATGCTGTACCTCGTGATAAAAATAAATTTTTAAAAAACTGAGCTCAATGCATTGATTTAGTAGCATGGCTGTGATTGATTTCTGGTGTTGATTTAAGGAAAATGCCTTTGAATTCATTATTAAAGTTTTCAGAAACTGGATTAAAGTAAATCCAATTTATTTCAAAATTCAATGATATTTTGTCCAATTTCATCTTGATGAAACTAACACTCACATACTGTAAATTCTAACCCAGAATGTTGTAAGAACAATTAAGTTATGAACAAGGTCTATATTGTTGATTACTTCTTCCTCTTCTTCTTAAGCCCATCGCCCCTACTGGGGCACAGGTCGCTGACAGCAGCTCGCCAGAGTCTTCTGTCCACCACACGACTTATCGCCGAAAATCCTTCCACTCTGAGGGATGAGGTCTTTGGAGCTTCGGTTGGCATCTCTGTAGCTCTGGGTTTTTAAACTGGATGGGGTTGCTAGCCCAAGGCCCAACCTTTCTACTTTCACAGCCTGACTTGGGACTGTTCAGGGCAGAATTTGTTTACCACTGCCTTATTGTAAATGCTAGTGGGGTCGTGGTCAGGGATTTGGGCTGGTTTGTTCTGCTTTTGCCATGAGTCACCAACTGAAAGAGTGGCAAAACAGTTTCAGTAATTGTTTTTGAATGGTTATTAGATAAAAGGTTAGTTGGAAATTCTATGGCCTTTGGCATAAGGACAGCCTATTGTATAGTTTTTCATTAATTCTATTGTATTTCTTTGTTCTACTTTGAATGTCTGCAAGAAAATGAATCTCTGGGCTGTAGATACTGATGGCAAGACCCCGTTGCATATTGGTAATATGAAATACTGGAGGTCCAGTTCATTGGACTGACAGTGGGGGAGCCTCATGGCCCCGGTTGTTGTGCGAAGCTGTCCCCAATGCTCCTGTTCGAGCCACCCAGGGGAGGAGGCACCAGAGGCAGTTTGGGAGAGAGCAGAGGCGCGACGAGCATGCTGGAATCTGTATTGTGTTGGGGGCTGAGCCCTCCTGTCAGTGCTGCCCCCCAGTGTTCACTCCATGGAAGACAAGCTGAATTGTCTTGGCTGTCCCAGTGCAAGACAAGCTGATTTGCTTTCGTCTGTTGAATGAGAACAAGATGAAGAACTGCTGCATGCTTGTTCTTGCAGAAACATGGCTCCAGGACAACATCCCATGCCCCATCAATCTTCAGGCAATTCCACTCAGGGACTTGTGCTAATATTATTTTTTGTGACTGTATGTGCTATCATAGCTTTATGTGTTGTGTCTGACTGTATGTACTATGTTTGGCACCTTAGCCCCAGAGGAACATGTTTTGTTTAGCTGTATAGATGTGAATGTTTGAATGATAATTACATTTGAACCATAGAACCATAGAACCATAGAAACTACAGCACAGAAACAGGCCCTTTGGCCCTTCTTGGCTGTGCCGAACCATTTTCTGCCTAGTCCCACTGACCTGCACACGGACCATATCCCTCCATACACCTCCCATCCATGTATCTGTCCAATTTATTCTTAAATGTTAAAAAAGAACCCGCATTTACCACCTCGTCTGGCAGCTCATTCCATACTCCCACCACTCTCTGTGTGAAGAAGCCCCCGCTAATGTTCCCTTTAAACTTTTCCCCCCTCACTCTTAACCCATGTCCACTGCTTTTTTTCTCCCCTTGCCTCAGTGGAAAAAGCCTGCTTGCATTCACTCTATCTATACCCATCATAATTTTATATACCTCTATCAAATCTCCCCTCATTCTTCTACGCTCCAGGGAATAAAGTCCTAACCTATTCAACCTTTCTCTGTAACTGAGTTTCTCAAGTCCCAGCAACATCCTTGTAAACCTTCTCTGCACTCTTTCAACCTTATTTATATCCTTCCTGTAATTTGGTGACCAAAACTGAACACAATACTCCAGATTCGGCCTCACCAATGCCTTATACAACCTCATCATAACATTCCAGCTCTTATACTCAATACTTTGATTAATAAAGGCCAATGTACCAAAAGCTCTCTTTACGACCCTATCTACCTGTGACGACACTTTTAGGGAATTTTGTATCTGTATTCCCAGATCCCTCTGTTCCACTGCACTCCTCAGTGCCTTACCATTAACCCTTGTCAGTATTAAACTCCATTTGCCATTTTTCAGCCCATTTTTCCAGCTGGTCCAAGTCCCTCTGCAGGCTCTGAACTTGGAATACTTGATATACACTCATTGGCCATTTTATTAGGCACCTCCTGTACCCAATAAAGTGGCCACTAAGTGTATGTTCATGGTCTTCTGCTGCTGTAGCCCATTGGCTTCAGCGTTTGATATGTTGTGTGTTCAGAGATGCTCTTCTGCACACCACTGTTGTAACACATGGTTATTTGAGTTGCTGTCATCTTCCTGTCAGCTTGAACCAGTCTGACCATTCTCCTCTGACTTCTCTCATTAACAAGGCGTTTTCACTCACAGAACTGCCGATCACTGGTTGTTTTTTTTTTGTTTTTCACACCATTCTCTATAAATAGAGACTGTTTTGTGTGAAAATCACAGGAGATCAGCAGTTTGTGAGATACTCAATCCACCCCGTCTAGCACCTACAATTACAAATGTACAAATTACAAATACAAATGTCCTCTTTCTTTAAGGATCGCGGTTTCCCTTCTGCTGTCATCAATTATGCCCTCACCCACATCTCCTCTATTTCCCGCACTTCGGCTCTCACCCCATCCTCCCGCCACCACAATAGGGACAGAGTTCCCCTTGTCCTCACCTACCACCCCACCAGCCTCCGGATCCAACACATTATCCTCCGCAACTTCCGCCACCTTCAACAGGACCCCACCACTAAGCACGTCTTTCCCTCTCCACCCCTCTCCACCTTCCGCAGGGATCAGTCCCTCTGCGGCTCCCTGGTCCACACGTCCCTCCCCATGGATCTCCCACTCGACACTTACCCCTGTAAGCGTAAGTGCTACACCTGTCCCTACACCTCCTCTCTTGACACCATTCAGGGCCCCAAACAGTCCTTCCAAGTGAGGCAACACTTCACTTGTGAGTCTGTTGGGGTCATCTATTGCATCCGGTGCTCCCGGTGCGGCCTCCTCTACATCGGTGAAACCCGCCGCAGATTGGGGGACCGCTTCATCAAGCACCTCCGCTCCGTTCGCCACAACAGACAGGATCTCCCAGTAGCCAACCACTTCAACTCTGCTTCTCACTCCCAGTCAGATATGTCCATACATGGCCTCCTCTACTACCATGATGAGGCTAAACTCAGGTTGGAGGAGCAACACCTCATATACTGTCTAGGTAGTCTCCAGCCCCTTAGTATGAACATAGAATTCTCCAACTTCCGGTAATTCCCTCCCCCTCCCTTCCCCTATCCCTGTCACTCTGCCCCCTCCCCCAGCTGCCTACCTCCTCCCTCTTGGTTCCGCCTCCTTCTACTACCCATTGTGTTTTCCCCTATTCCTCCTTCACCTTTCCTGACTATCCCCTCCCTGCTTCCCCTCCCCCCACCCCTTTATCTTCCCCCTTACTGGTTTTTCACCTGGAACCTACCAGCCTTCTCCTTCCCACCTTCCCCCCACCTTCTTTATAGTGCCTCTGCCCCTTCCCTCTACAGTCCTGACGAAGGGTTCCGGCCCGAAACGTTGACCAATCTTTTCCATGGGTGCTGCCCGACCTGCTGAGCTCCTCCAGCATGTTGTGAGTATTACCTACAATTATTCCATGGTCAACATCACTTAGATACATTTCTTCCCCATTTTGAACAACAACTGAACCTCTTGACGAAGTCTGCATGCTTTTATGCATTGAGTTGCTGCCAAGGTTCCTAAGGTTGTCATAGCCGGGGTGGTAGTGGGGATAAGCTCCCATTACCTATAAAGTGCGTCACTAACAGCATCTGATAACCAAGTCCAACTCTTGGCCTTCACATGAGGCTTAGCTACTAGGCCCGGTGGAACTGTTTCTACTGACAAGAGAAGGGGCAGAGGCAGACCACTGGCACCTCAAAACCAGTTACTTGGGCAGGTGGGGCTCATCAGCCTTGGATGGCAGCCCGTCTAGGAGAAGGACAACTCTGATTTTAAACCTCCGCTGCCTTGCAGCCATAGACATCCATGGGAAAGGCTTCAGGAGGAAACCTCGAGGAAGAAATCCGGAGCCGGGATCCCTAAGGCAGTTTGATGTTGTTTACATCTTCACTCTGGCAATCTCTGCGGCGACACTGGTGCCAAGCCGTATTGGTGCTTGCCCTTCCCTTGGACTACATCAGTGACGTGGAGAGGGGGGACCCGCTGCATGGACAACAGCCAATTCTTCAAATCTTCCCGTCCAGACTTGGGCACTGGAGAGGACACAGTCCACCAGAGGCGCAAACCCATGATCCTCTGGGACTGATGGCTGCCTACTACTGCTGCCACATGATTGGCTGATTAGATAGTTGCATTAGCAAACAGGTGTGCAGGTGTACCTAATAAAGTGCCCACAGAGTGTATGTACTTTGATTATAAATGTACTTTGAACTTTGAACTCTGAGCCAACACAGGCTTAAGGGCTGAACGGCCTCCTCCTGTTCTCTATGGTGCTTTCTTACAAGTAACTACTTTTACTTTAGATCAAAAGGATAAATTCATAAGCAGAATGTAAGTATTTGCTGTATAAAAATATATTTCACCTCTCCAGCTCCAAACTTGGCTCACTGTAATTTGGATTCATGGTCGCCATGGACTGATGGGAACTGAGTACTGAAGAGATGTTCCAGGCTGGGTTCCAAACATGAAGCAAACATATTCCAGACACAAACACCCCCTGGAAGGTGGAAACACAATATAATGTTACCATGGAGCCTCCGGACAACTGCTAAACACTTCAGGCATTTTGAGCTAAACTCAGTCTCTGCTAAATCTACTAAAACAACCTATTAGAACAAGTGAAATGATGAGAATAATTGTATTATGAGCCATCAATTTCACAAGATGCAGCTGCCTTTACAACATAGAACATTACAACACATGCAGGGCCCACTATATTGTGTCAACCCTTTAAACAACTCGAAGATCAATCTAACCCTTCCCTCCCACATTGGCCTCTATTTTTCTATCATCCATGTGCCCATCTAAGTGTCTCTGTTACGAGATGCTCCCAACTCCCCTCTAACTCTCCGGAGTATGGATAGCTGGCGCGGCTCCTAAGGGCTCCGGACAGTCCTGCTAGTTGGCAATCATGTTTTGGGCACCAATAATTGAGTATTTAAGGGACACTGGAACTGAGGTTTGGTGCTCAGTTGTAAGCCCGACTAAAGATACTGTCTAGCGTTTTGGCTTTGCTTAGCTCTCATTCCAGCTTGATATTGTGTCTTGATTCCAGCCTCAGATGCTCCAGCACTTGTGTCCAAACCATCCTCATCGAGGTCTCCATGTGCCTGTCTGAGTATCTTAAATGCCCTCTAATGTATCTGCCTCCACCACCGCCCCTGGCAGCGCGTTCCACACACCCACCACTCTCCGTGTAAACAACTTACCTGTATACTTTCCTCTAATCACTTTACAATTATGCTCCCTTGTATTAGCTATTTCCACCCTGGGAAAAAGTCTCTGGCTATCCACTTGATTTTTGCCTCCAAACATCTTGTTTAGCTCTATCATAAATTTACATATTACTACTTAACTATTTATGGTTTTATTACTATTTATTATTTATGGTGCAACTGTAACGAAAACCAATTTCCCCCGGGATCAATAAAGTATGACTATGACTATGACTATGACTATCAAGTCATCTCTCATTCTCCTTTGGAGCTCATTCAACCTACCTTTGTAAGACATGCCCTCTAGTCCTGGTAAATCTCCTCCACACCCTCTCTAAAGCTTCCACAATATTTCTATAATAATGTCTTTTGATATCCCATGAGGTTCAAACCTTGATATAAAACAAAGCTACAACACGAGGTTTAATTTAACTCTGCGTATTTGCATAGAGTATTTACTATTGAGTAGCAGAGTAGCATACTGGTTAGCACAATGCTTTACAGCGCCAGTGACCTGGGTTCAATTCCCGCCACTGCCTGAAAGCAGTTTGTATGTTCTCCCCGTGATCGCGCGGGCTTCCTCCCACAGTTCAAGACATACTGGTTGGTAGGTTAATTGGTTATTGTAAATTGTTTCATGAATAGGCTAGGTTTTAATCGTGGTTTGCTGGGTGACGCAGCTCAAAAGATTGGAAGGGTCTACTCCATGCTGTATCCCAATAAATAAACAAACAAACAAATAAATAAATAAAATTTATGTGCCATAGTCTGTATTTAGTTTTCACAACAATCTTGATATCTTATTGAATTCCTAATGGAAGTTCACATAGATACTCCCTTTTCTCCAGGATTTTCCATTCCAGAATCTAGTGATTCTTGAAAGATCCTTACTAATGCCTCCACAATCTCTTCAGCCACTTCTTTCAGAACCCTAGGGTGTAGTCCATCTGGTCCAGGTGAATTATCTACCTTCAGAGCTTTCAGCTTCCCAAGCATCTTCTCTTTAGTAATAACAACTACACTCATTTCTGCCCCCTGACAATCTCGAATTTCTGGCATTCTGCTAGTGTCTTCCACAACAAAGACTGATGCAAAATATTTAATCACTTTGTCTGCCATTTCTTTGATCCATTACTACCTCTCCAGTGTCATTTCCCAGTGGTCTAATAACCACTCTTTCCTCTCTCTTACTTTTAAGAAGCAACTTAGTTCCACTCCAATTTGCCTACCTCAGCAACAGGTCCACAGCAGGTGACATATCATTGGCTCTTCACTCTACTTGGAACATGTGGACAGCAAAGGTGCATACATCAGGATGTTCTTTATTGACTACAGCTCAGCATTCAATACCATCAGCCCCTCAAAACTAACCAATAAGATCCAAGACCTTGGCCTCAATACCTCTTTGTACAATTGGATCCTTGATTTCCTCACTTGCAGACCCCAGTCAGTTCAGATTGGCAACAATATCTCCTCCATAATCTCCATCAGCACAGGTGCACCTGCTCTACTCACTTTACACTTATGACAGTGTGGCTAAGCACAGCTCCCATGTCATATTCAAGTTTGCTGAAGGCACCACTGTCATAGGCCGAATCAAAGGTGGTGATGAATCAGCAAAGAGGAGGGAGATTGGAAAACTGGCCGAGTGATGCTACAACAACCTCTTACTCAACGTCGGCAAGACTAAAGAGCTGATTATTGACTTCAGGAGGAGGAATCCAGAGGTTCATGAGCCTGTCCTCATTGGATGATCAGAGGTGGAGAGGGTTAGCAACTTTAAATTCCTCAGTGTTATCATTTTGGAGGACCTGTCCTGGGCCGAGCATGTAAGTGCAATTACAAAGAAAGCCCAGCAGCGCCTCTACTTCCTTAGGAGATTCGGCATGAGATCCAAAATTTTGACAAACTTCCATAAATGTGTAGTGGAGAGTATATTGGCTGGCTGCATCACAGACTGGTATGGAAACACCAATGCTCTTGAACAGATAATCCTACAAAAAGTGGTGGATACGGCCCAGTCCATCACGGGTAAAGCCCTCCCCACCATTGAGCACATCGACATGAAACGCTGTCACAGGAGAGCAGCATCCATCATCAAGGACCCCCACCACCCAGGACATGCTCTCTTCTCACTGCTGCCATCAGGAATGGGGTATGGGCACCTCAGGACTCACACCACCAGGTTCAGGAACAGTCATTACCCCTCAAGCTTGCAGAGGGATCTGTACCAGCTGGAAAAATGGGCTGAAAAATGGCAGATGTAATTTAATGCAGACAAGTACAAGGAGTTGCACTTTGTAGGACCAAACAAGATAGGTCTTACACAGTGATGGTAGGGCACTGAGGAGTGCTGAAGAACAAAGCATCTGCAAACACAGATCAATAATTTATTGAAAGTGGTGTCACAGGTAAATAGAGTCATAAAGGAGGCGTTTGGCACGTTGACCTTCATATATCAATGCATTTAGTACAGGAGGTGGAATGTTATGTTGAAGTTGTATAAGGCGTTGGTGAAGCCTAATTTGAAATATTGTGTGGAGATTTGGTCACCTACCTACAGGAATGATGTAAATAAGGTCGAAAGAGTACAGAGAAAATTGATAAGGATGTTGCTGGTACTGGAGGACCTGAGTTATAATGAAAGATTGAATAGCTTAGGACTTTATTCCTTGGAATGTAGAAGATTGAGGAGTGATTTGACAGAGGTATACAAAGTTATCAGGGGTATAGATAGGGTAAATGCAAGCAGGCATTCTCAACTGAGGTGGTGTGGGACTACCACTAGAGGTCATGGGTTAAGAGTGAACGGTGAAAAGTTTAAGGGGAACACGAGGGCAAACTTCTTCACCTAGAGGTTCATGAGAGTGTGGAATGAGCTGCCAGTGCAAGTGGTGCATGTGAGCTTGATTTCAACATTTAAGAGAAGTTTGGATAGGTACATGTATGGTAGGGATATGGAGGGCTATGTTCCAGTGCAGGTTGATGAGAGTAAGTAGTTTAAATGGTTCAGCACAGACTAGATGGGTTGAAGTGTCTGTTTCTGTGCTGTACTTTTCTATGATTCTATAACCATCAGGCTCTTGAACCAAAGGAGATAACTTCACTCAATTTTACTTCCCTCATCATTTTTTTTTGTAATTTATTTCTTATTGAATTTCATCATCAAACAAATATTTCCATAAAATGTATTTCAGATACTGTACATATATAGCATATAATCATATTTGTCACAAATCTCCACATGATATTTATCTGAATTATACACTTTTAGAAAGGAGAGGAAAGAAAGAACAATCAAAAGAAGAAAACTATGTATAAAGTAGGGAGTGATCTATTTTTTTTACAACATGTTCATTAACTTGTGAGAATAAAATCAGGCCTATGAGGTGTTATGTAGTTAAACCATTTTTTCCAGTATGAATCAAATTGTTCCAACTTATGATTAACAGATGCTGTTATCTTCTCCATTTTGTAAATGTCCATTGTAATTTCCATCCATACATTTAAAGTTGGGCTCTCCTGTGATAACCATTTCCTGGTAAGGGTCTTTTTACCAGCCACCAGCAGTATATTCATTAAATATTTATCTCTTTTCAACCATTCTTGAGGTATATCCCCAAAGTATATGGTCTTACTCTCTAAGGGTATTTCACATTTAAAGATGTCTTGTAGGGCATTGTGTATCCCACTCCAATAGTCTTTGATAACGGGGCATTCCCAGAAAATGTGATAATGGTTTGCATTTTGATTTCCACAATTTCTCCAGCAAACAGGGAGGTTACTATCATAATGGGATTTCTGAGAGGGTGTAATAAAATACCTTATCAAGTTTTTCCACCCGAACTCCCTCCATTTCTGTGAGCTGGTACACTTCCATTGATACCTCCATATTATTGTTCATTCTTCCTCAGATATTATTATCCCTCCTTCCTTCTCCCATTTTGTTTAATGTATGAAGTCGAATGCGTTTTAAGATTTGACAAGCTTCCCTCATCATTTAAATGTTCCCATAACCAATGGACTCAATTTCAAGGACTCTTCATCTCATGTTCTCAATATTTGCCTATCTATCTATCTATCTATCTATCTATTTATTTATTTATTATTTTTGTATTTGCACAGTTTGTTGTCTTCTGCACTCTGGTTGAGCACCATAGTTGAGCAGTCTTTCATTGATTCTGTTATGGTTATTATTCTATAGATTTATTGATAATGCCCACAAGAAAATGAATCTCAGGGTTGTATGTACTTATATGTACTTTGATAATACATTTACTTTTTAAATTTTATATATCTGAAAAATACTTTTCGTATCATCTCTTGTATTATGGGCTAGCTTACCTTCATATTTCAACTTGTAAGTTTTCATTTAAATACTTCCCAATTCTCTAGTTACCAACTAGTTTTTACCATACGCTATGCACCTGCTTCCTTTAATACTCTCGTTGGTCTTATGGACTTATAATCCTATCCGTCTTGTTAATGACCAGGTCAAAACTTTCTACTCGATTATTCAGACATGACTTACCCTTACTAAAGCCGCACTGGCACTTTATCCCAACTCTCATTCAGTTGACATTAAACTGACATATCCATTAGAACATAAGATTTTGGAGCAGAATTAGGCCATTTGGCGAAACGAATCTGCTCCGCCATTCCATCGTGACTGATCCATTTCCCTCTTAGCCCCAATCTCCTGCCTTCTCCCCGTATCCCTTCATGTCCTGACCAATCAAGGATCTATCAACCTCTGCCTTCAATATACCCAATGACTGGCCTCCACAGCCGCCAGTGGCAACAAATTCCACAGAATCACCATTCTCTGGCTAAAGAAATTCCTCTTCATCTCCATTCTAAATGGATGTCCTTCAGTTCTGAGGATGTGGCCTCCGGTCCTAGACACCCCATCATAGGAAACATCCTCTCCACATCCACTCTATCGAGGCCTTTCAATATTCAATAGGTTTCAATGAGATCCCCTTTTCCCGTCATTCTTCTGAATTCCAGTGAGTACAGGCCCAGAGACATCAATCAAGCCTCATATGGTAACCTTTTCATCCCCAAAATCATACTTGTGAATCTTCTCTGAACCCTCTCCAACGACAGCAGTTGAAAGAGTCTCTCTCCCTTTCTCCCACTCTTAAACAAATCGAGTGCTATTAACAGATGTCTCAGACAACAGCAAATCCTGAGCAACACACACAAAATACTGGAGGAACTCAGCACGGCAGGCAGCATCTGTGGAGGAAAATAAACAGTCAATGTTATGGGCCAAGACCTTTCATCAGAATCAGAATCAGAATCTAGGTTTAATATCATGGGCTTATGTCATGAAATTTGTTAACTTTGTGGCAGCAGTACAATGCATAATGATAGAGAAAGTAGAGCAGTACATAATAATAGAGAAAAAATATGTGAATTATAGTATGAATATATATATTAAATAGTTAAATTAAATGAATAGAGCAAAAAGATAGAAATAATAAAAGTGGTGAGGTAGTGTTCATGGATTCAATGTCCATTGCTGATCTCCTCCCTCATTTTGAGCTTTGAGGTGTTAATACAGGATGAATCCATGTTAACCTATCAATTCTGTTTTCCAGTTATGCACCCATGTTGTGAAACACACAAAAATGACCGAACATAGTAATTATACCTCCACAGTATTATAATAAATGGCATCAACAGCACATAATATTTAAAAGAAAGAACAATTACTAAAACTGAAGAGGGAGGAAGCCAGGTACATCATCAGACAAACTTCAGGTTGTTTCTCGCTCTCGAGCCTGGGTCCCATCGCCTCGACCCTGCTTCACCTTGGTTCTGCTGCTTCGAGTCGCCTCCAAGTCAGCTCCAGCAATGACCAAACATCGGCTCGTTCCCGGCTCTTGGGCCCAGGTATGACGTTCTCCTAAGGGTTGTCCATTGGTGGGGCACCACAGGACTTACTCTGGGATGTTAAGGTGGATTCCCTTAACAGAGAATGCCTGTGCATTACTTTGTTTAACATGGTGAGGCTGAGGCACGGACAGCCACCACATGTCCTTGGCAGAATGGAGTCCAGAAGCATGGAGTGCAAGATGACTGGGGACCGTTCGCTGCTGCAGCTTCCTCCACCTTCACTGCCATTGTGAGGTGTCATCATCTTCCAGCAGCTCCACTGATGAGGTCTTGATTGGACTGCTCTTTGTCTGGAACCTCCTCCTTGACCTTACACCTTGGGTGACCCTGCCGGGAGCTAAGCTCCAGACAGCATTACCCTTGGGATCTTAGGAACTCACAAGCCTCTCCAGCACGACAAGGTGATGATCCCCAGGGAAGATCCTGGAATACCATAATTCCAATAGCATCCTCTTCCTTGGTAAAGACTGATGAAATGTGCTCACTTAGCACCTCAGCTATGCCCTCCGTCTCAATGAGAAGATCACCTTTATCACTACTCAAATGCTGCTTAAGCACCTATGGATTCTACGAGCAGGAGCTGAGGTTATTAATCTCTTGTCTGTACTGATGAGCACTGCAAGACTGACCATGAAGTTCACAGTACTGATTGTGAAACAAGCCTCAGTGAAGAAACACTTCTCTGCCCAATTATCTTTTGTTTTTTTTTTACATTCGTTCATGGTGGAGGATTACAAATACCTGGGGATACAAATTGACAATAAACTGGACTGGTCAAAGAACACTGAGGCTGTCTACAAGAAGGGTCAGAGCCGTCTCTATTTCCTGAGGAGAATGAGGTCCTTTAACATCTGCCGGACGATGCTGAGGATGTTCTACGAGTCTGTGGTGGCCAGTGCTATCATGTTTGCTGTTGTGTGCTGAGGCAGCAGGCTGAGGGTAGCAGACACCAACAGAATCAACAAACTCATTCGTAAGGCCAGTGATGTTGTGGGGAGGGAACTGGACTCTCTGATGGTGGTGTCTGAAAAGAGGATGCTGTCCAAGTTGCATGCCATCTTGGTTAATGTCTCCCATCCACTACATAATGTACTGGGTGGGCACAGGAGTACATTCAGCCAGAGACTCATTCCACCGAGATGCAGCACAGAGTGTCATAGGAAGTCATTCCTGCCTGTGGCCATCAAACTTTACAACTCCTCCCTTGGAGGGTCAGACACCCTGAGCCAATAGGCTGGTCCTGGACTTATTTCCATCTGGCATAATTTTCATATTATTATTTAATTATTTATGGTTTTATATTGTTATATTTATACTCTATTCTTGGTTGGTGCAACTTAACAAAACCCAGTTTCCCTTGAGATCAATAAAGTATGACTATGACTATGGCTATGGGATACTAGTATCAGAGGCAGCTCTTAATTACCCTTGAATTGAATTTGCTGATGACACTACTGTGCTTGGCTGAATCAAAAGCATATAAGGAGGGAGATTGCAAATCAGGTTGAATGGTGCTACATCAATAGCCTCTCACTAAATCAGCAAATCCAAAGAGCAGATTATTGACTACAGGAGGAAGAAATTGGGTGTCCATGAACCAGTGTTCATTCGTGGATCAGTGGTGGAGAAGGTCAGTAACTTTAAATTCCTGGGTATTATTCTAGCAGAAAATCTGTCCTGGGACCAGTGTATAAATGCCATTTCAAAGAAGCCACAACAGTGCCTTTACTGTCTGAGAAGTTTGTGCAGGTTTAGCATGTGAAGAGCTAGAGGATAAGACGTGAGAGAATAGGACAAATCAAGTGTGACAGTGGAAAAGTGTGTATGGAACCAGAGGAGATAGCAGAGGTACTTAGTGAATACTTTGCTTCAGTATTCACTACGGAAAAGGACCTTGGTGATTGTAAGGATGACTTACAGCGGACTGAAAAGCTTGAGCATGTCATCGTCGTTGTGGCTATCCCTCAAGGTCGAGGATGATGGTCTTCGTTCCATTGATCTATTTATGAGCTCTCAAGGGCTTATGAGTCCAATCTTGGCTTTGAAAGTTCTTCCACATTCAGGACGGGTAGTTCCAGATGGCAGGTCGGGCTTTGGTTGTTGCTGCCTCTCTTTCCGTTTTCTTCTCTTTTCTTCTAATTCTTCACATCTGTTGGCTTGGAAAGTTGCTGTTCCTTCTCGGATGATGGCTTGCCAGAGTTTCCTGTCCTTGGCATTGGTTTCCCAATTGTTCATGTCGATGTTACATTTCTTCACGTTGGCTTTTAAGACATCTTTGAATCTCTTCTGTTGTCTGCCTCTTTTACGTTTGCCTTCTTTAAACTGGGAGTAGAAGATTTGTTTCAGCAGACATTCGTCTTTCATCCGAACAACATGACCGCTCCATCTTAGTTGGTTCTTGATGATGTAGGCTTCAATGCTTGTTGTTTTTGCTTCATTTAGCACACTGACGTTGGTTCTTCTGTCTTCCCAGCTGATATTTAAGATGTTTCGAAGACAGCGTTGATGGAACTTTTCAAGTGCCTTCAGATGTCGTTGGTATGTTATCCAGGTTTCTGATGCATACAGGAGCATTGGAATTACCACTGCTTTGTACACTAACATTTTGGTGTCTGTTCAGATGTCACTATCATGAAAGACTCTTGTTCGGAGACGTCCAAAAGCTGTTCCAGCGCATTTAAGACGATGTTGGATCTCGTCATTAAGATCGACATTGGAGGAGAGGTGACTTCCAAGATACGGAAAGTGGTCCACGTTTTCCAGGGTTGTTTCACCAAGTTGAATTGATGGTTCTATCCGATTTGTCTCAGTTGGTGACAATTGGTAATGATTTGAGTCTTCTTGGAATTGATGGTAAGTCCAAGTTTCGTGTATGCACGATTGAAGACAGTCAGAATCTGTTGTAGGTGGTTTTCTGAGAGAGCTGCGACACTGTTGTCATCTGCGTATTGGAACTCGATGAGGGAACTCGTGGTTGTCTTGTTTTTGGACTTGAGGTGGGCAAGATTGAAAAGTCTGCCATCTGTTCTGTAGACAATTTCGATTCCTGGGGGTAGGTCGTCCTTGATGATGTGGATGATTGTCGCAATGAAGATGGTGAACAAAGTTGGGGCAATCACGCATCCCTATTTTACTCCTGATCTAACTTGAAAAGGCTCACAGTTACTGTTGCTGACCATGACTGTGGCAAGCATGCCATCGTGGAGGAGTCTCAGGATTCGAATGTACTTTTCAGGGCATCCATAGGTGGATAGGACATCCCATAGGAGTTCCCTTGATACCGAGGTAAAGGCTTTGGTGAGGTCGATGAATGCCATGTACAAAGGTTGAAGTTGTTCATGACATTTTTCTTGTAGTTGTCGCATTGTGAAGATCATGTCGATTGCTCCCTGTGATGGTCTAAAACCGGCTTGTGTCTCCTGAAGGATCTTCTCAGCTAAAGGCTTGAGCCGGTTGTTCATGATGCAGGTGAGGATCTTTCCTGCTGTTGCTATCAAGGAAATTCCACGATAGTTTCCGCATTTGGATCGATCACCTTTCTTTTTGTAGCTGGTAACGATTGCTGAGTCTCTAAAGTCTGCTGGTATGTTTTCATTTATCCAGATCTTGATGAGAAGTTGATGCAGTTGACAATGAAGCAGGTTACCTCCAATTTTGTAGACCTCGGCTGGTATTCCATCGAGTCCAGCGGCCTTGTTGTTTTTCAAGGTTTTGATGGCTTCCTTGACTTCTTCAAGTGTTGGTATTTTGCTTAGGGAGTCGTCAACGGACTGTTTTGGAACCTTGTTAATCACGTTCCTGTCAAGTGAGACGGTTTGATTTAGAAGATCTTCAAAGTGCTCCCTCCATCTAGAATTGATGTCAGCATTGCTCTTCAGGATGGTTGAACAATCTTTGCTTTTGAGAGGGGCTTGACCTGTCATGGTCCGGATCTGGGTCCCTTTAAATTTACTTTGTTTATGTTACGATCCGGACTGTTGATTCCCTGTTTCCCTTTGGTTTCCTGTTTTCCTGTGTCCCTCAGCCTTGGTGATTGAAGGCAATTTACTCCCGGCTGAACTGGTAGTTTATAGTCTCCGGCTTTCAGCCGTTCGGTGCGAGAGCATCTGCAAAGTCACCAAAGGTATGGTGTGCCAATGTCATCTGGCCGGAGCAAGCCTAGTCTCTGCCGAAGCGAGTGCCGGTAATTCGCCTTTCCTCACTCGAGCAACCCTGTCAAGTTACCTTGCCAAAGCGAGCCTGCAAAGTTTCCTCACCGAGGTGGGTCTGTCAGCTAACCCGCCGGAGGGAATCAAGAACCACTATCTACTGTTCCTGGGCCGAGTCGAGAGCTCGCCACTACCCGGAGGCTCCAAGTCAAGTCCTGGCTCCAGGGGCATTCAAGTACCAAGTCAAGTCCTGGCCCTGGCGGCATCCAAGTACCGAGTCAAGTCCTGGCCCTGGCGGCATCCATGTTCTGAGTCAAGTCCCGGCCCTGGCGGCATCTAAGTTCCGAGTTGAGTCCCGACCCTGGCGGCATCCAAGTTCCAAGTCAATTCCTGGCCCTGGCGGTCTATGATTCCTGTCCTACCCCCCTGTCTGAATCCCTTCTCTGCCCCTCTTGCATCTAGCCCTCGTCTGTAGCCCTCGCCTGCACTTCGGTCTAGTTCTATCGCCGGAGCTAGATAGGTACTGCCTGGTGTTCTTTCGTGTTGGTCTTGTCTTGTCCTTGCCTCCGTGGGGTAGGTCAGGCCGTCTTGTTGTTGCCCCGCGGGGGGTCATGTCTTGTCCTGTCCCCGCCTCCATGGGGTAAGTCTGACCGTCTTGCTGTTGCCCTGTGGGGGGTCATGGTTTGTCTTGTCTTGTCCTCGCCTCCGTGGGGTGAGTCAGGCCGTTTTGCCGTTGCCCCGTGGGGGGGCATGAGTCCCAGCCCTATGTCCTGTACCCAAGGAGGGGTCCTGGCTCTCTGTTCTGTGTGTGAGTCCCGGCCCTATGTCCTGTACCCAAGGAGGGGTCCCGGCTCGCTGTTCTGTGTGTGTGTCCATGGTTCCATGTACCTGCTCTCCCGAGACCGAGGCTCTGTGTTCCTGTGTTCCTCCCCTCCCTGGCCCATGCCATGTCCTTGCCTGGTTCTGGGGTCCGAGACAGAGGCAAGACCCAGGTACTGGGTCCTTGCCCAGTCTCGGGCTCGGAGTCCATACCCTAGCCTCTTCATGTCTCCTCTAGTTCTGGGATCCAATTCCGAGTCCAAGCCCAAATCCCTAGTCCCAGCCTAGTAGTAGTCCTGAGTCCTTGTCCAGTTCGCTACTCCTGCTCCTGCCTTGCTCTACTGGTATCAAACAATAAACTAAATTGGATTAACCTCATAAGATGTGTCTTGCATTTGGGTCCACCCTTGCTCCCAATGCCCCCCCAATGTGACATGACCATGAGTGGATGGGCCAAAAATAGCTTTAGTTGCATTGAAAAGCCTCGAGTGTTGTTGGTGTCTGCTAGTTGTTGGATTTCCTGAGCTTTCTTCCTCCACCATTGGTTTTTCAGGTTTCGGGTGCTCTTCTGGACTGCAGCCTTGCATTCCTGATAGCGTTTCCTTTTGGTAGCCGATTGTTGGTCATTTTGTAAGGTGGTGAAAGCTTTTCCCTTTTCATCGATGAGTTGTTGGAGTAGTTTGTTGTTATCATCGAACCAATCCTGATGTTTTTTCATCTTGAACCCAATTGTTTCTTTGCAGGAGGTGATGATAGCATTCTTCAATTGATTCCAGTGTTCTTCTACAGATGGTGGGATTTGTTGAGGCAGTTGTTCTTAAAGATTTTGTTGGAACTTCTGTACATGGTTGATGTCTTGAAGGATGTCAACATTGAATTTCTTAATGGTGTTCTGATTTTGGTGTTTCCTTTTGGGCCGAATCTTCATTCTCATGGTGGACAAGACGAGTCAATGGTCTGTCCAGCACTCGTCAGCACCAGTAACAGCTCTTGTTATCAGTATATCTTGTTGGTTCCGAGATCGTACGATGATGTAGTCGATGAGGTGCCAGTGTTTGGAGCGTGGATGCTGCCAGGAGACTTTGTGCCTGTTTTTCTGACAAAATAGGGTGTTTGTAATCACCAGGTTGTGTTCAGCACATTTGGTGAGGAGGAGTTTTTCATTGGCGTTGACCTTGCCAACTCCTTCCTTGCTTATTATTCCAGTCCAGAGCCTATGATCTTTCCCAACTCTGGCATTGAAGTCTCCCAAGAGACTGATCTTGTCGTTGTTGGGAACAGAGGAAAGGACTTGGTCAAGCTGGGCGTAGTACTTCATCTTCAGTGTCCAGAGTTGGAGCATAGGCGCTGATGATGGTGGTGTGTTGGTTCTTGGCAAGCTGGATTCGCAGAGTCATGAGACGTTCATTGATTCCCAGTGGTTGCTCTGTCAGCTTCTGAAATGGGCTGTTTCGGATGGCAAAACCGACTCCATGGATCCTCGGTTGTTCAGGATCAAGTCCTTTCCAGAAGAAGGTGTATTGACCTTGCTCTTCCTTTAGTTGCCTTCTCCAGCTCTGCAGGTGTCACTCAGTGCAACAATGTCAAAGTTGAAATTTTGGTATTTCCAGGCAACAAAGGCAGTTCTCCTCTCTGCTCGGCCTGTGTTTGGGTTATCCATCAGAGTTCATATATTCCAGGTTCCAAATTTCATAGTTTCACTTCTCGATGTTTTTCGACTGCATGATGGTGATCCCTCTGGACGCGGCTTTCCAGACAGGATGGGGTGAAGCAGACTATTTTTAGGGCACCTTTCCTAGCCCCTTCCCAGTTCAGGGTGAGCAGAGTGGATCCTAAATAGGGCTGTTCAGACGTGAATACTGCTATTGAACAACTTTCCTGCTTCTTTCCAAAAGTTGATCAACTGAATCAAGTATTCACTGCTTTCCTGCCGGTTCTTGACCAGGAGCTCCCAGCCATCACAGTGCCTGCTCCCGTCACCCTCCCCTGATCACCGAAAGACTTGAAGAAGTGGCCCACAGAGCGAAGATGCCTGTACGTGTATTTGTTTAATGTGTACTTGATGTTGCACTCCAAGAAGCACACGATACTTCACAAATCAACCTACTGATTCCAATGGCATGGAAACCACAATGATTGGAGCTGATGGGTTTGTTGCAGCCTTCATCTGCCTTCACAGCCGTTGAGTTCGAAGTAACTTCATCCGCCTGTTCCACCATTGAGGTTTTGGTTGGATTGTTCTTTGTCAGGGACTTCACCCTCGACCTTACCACCATGGGTGACCCTACCAGGAGCATAGCTCCAGACAGCTTCGCTCTCGGGATCACAGGACCACACAGGCTTCTCCACCACAACAAGGTGACAGTCCACGGAGAAGTTGAGCATGTAGAGATTAAGGAAGAGGATGTGCTGGAGCTATTGATGCATTAAGTTGGAAAAGTCACCGGGACCAGACAAGATATACCCCAGGCTCCTGTGGGAGGCGAGGAAGGAGATTGCTGATCTTCTGGCAATGATCTTTGCATCATCAATGGGAATGGGAGAGGTTCCGGAGGATTGGAGGGATGCAGATGTTGTTCACTTATTCAAGAAAGGGAGTAGAGATAGCCCAGGAAATTATAGACCAATGAGTCTTACTTCAGTGGTTGGTAAATTGATGGAGAAGATCCTGAGAGGCAGGATTTATGAACATTTGGAGAGGCATAATATGATTAAGAATAGTCAGCATGGCTTTGTCAAAGGTAGGTCGTGCCTTACAAGCCTGATTGAATGTTTTGAGGATGTGAATAAACACATTGATGAGGGTAGAGCAGTAGATGTAGAGTATATGGATTTCAGCAAGGCATTTGATAAGGTACCCCATGCAAAGCTTATTGAGAAAGTAAGGAGGCATGGGATCCAAGGGGACCTTGCTTTATGGATCCAGAACTGGCTTGCTCAGAGAAGGCAAAGAGTGGTTGTAGGTGGGTTATATTCTGCATGGAGGTCGGTAACCAGTGGTGTATCTCGGGGATCGGTTCTGGGACCCTCACTCTTTGTGATTTTTATAAATTACCTGGATGAGGAAGTGGAGGGATGGGTTAGTAAGTTTGCTGATGACACAAAGGTTGGGGGTGTTGTGGATAGTGTGGAGGGCTGTCAGAGGTTACAGCGGGACATTGATAGGATACAAAACTGGGCTGAGAAGTGGCAGATGGAGTTCAACCCAGATAAGTGTGAGGTGGTTCATTTTGGTAGGTCAAATATGATGTCAGAATATAGTATTAATGGTAAGACTCTTGGCAGTGTGGAGGATCAGAGGGATCTTGGGGTCTGAGTCCATAGGACACTCAAAGCTGCTACGCAGGTTGACTCTGTGGTTAAGAAGGCATACAGTGTATTGGCCTTCATCAATCGTGGGATTGAGTTTAAGAGCTGAGAGGTAATGTTACAGCTTTATAGGACCCTGGTCAGACCCCACCTTGAGTGATGTGCTCAGTTCTGGTTGCCTCACTACAGGAAGGATGCGGAAGCTATAGAAAGGGTGCAGAGGAGATTTACAAGAATGTTGCCTGGATTGGGGAGAGTGCCTTATGAGAAAAGGTTGAGTGAACTTGGCCTTTTCACCTTGGAGCGATGGAGGATGAGGGGTGAGCTGATAGAGGTGTATAAGATGATGAGAGGCATTGATCCTGTGGATAGCCAGGGGCTTTTTCCCAGGACTGAAATGGCTAGCACGAGAGGGCATAGTTTTAAGGTGCTTGGAAGTAGATACAGAGGAGATGTCAAAGGGCAAGTTTTTTAAAGCAGAGGGTGGTGAGTGGGTTGAATGGACTGCCGGCGACGGTGGTGGTGTAGGCGAATACGATAGGGTCTTTTAAGAGACTCCTGGATAGGAATATGGAGCTTAGAAAAATAGAGGGCTATGGGTAACCCGAGGTAATTTCTAAAGTAAGTACATGTTTGTCACAGCATTGTGGGCCGAAGGGCCTGCATTGTGCTGTAGGTTTTCTGTATTTTTATGTTTCTATGTAACCTAAAACTCTGACAAACTTCTATGGATTCACAGTGGAGAGTATCCTGACTGGTTGCATCACGGCCTGGTCTGATATACCCCAGTCCAGCACAGGCAAAGCCCTCCCCACGACTGAGTGAGGAAGAGTGCCACAAGAAAGCAGCGTCCCTCATCATGGACATCCACCCTCCAGACCGTTTTCTCTTCCCGCTGCTACCATTGGGAAGAAGGTGCAGGAGCCTCAGGTCCCACCCCACCAGGTTCAGGAATAGTCATTAACCCTCAACCATCAGGCTCCTGAACCAGGTTGGATAACTTCAGCCACCTCAACACGGAAATGATTTCACAACCTACAGACTCACAGTTTGTCTTTTTTTTGCACATTGGTAGCTTGTCAGTCTTTATTTGTGTGGAGTTTTTCATTGATTCTATTGTATTTCTTTGTTCTACTGTGAATGCCCACAAGTAAATGAATCTCGAGGTAGTATATGATGATATATACTATACATATATAGTTAGGGTGCCTAAGACCTTTGCACAGTACTGTATGCACTTTGATAATGAATTTACTTTGAACTTTGAACTAACTGCCCTTGAGCTGAATAGCTATCACAGTGTTGTTAAGAGTCAGTCACGTTGCTTTTGGTCTGGAGTCACAAGGTAAAAAATTAGATTTGCATGAAGGATATTAGCGAGCCGGATGGCTTTTACAATAATCCAGTAGTTTCATAATCACCATTACTCAAACTGACTCTTTAATTTCAGAATTTATTTTAGTGAATTGAATTTAAACGCTCCAGCTGCTGCGGTGTTATTAAAGTCAGGTCTCGAGTTACTAATCTAATCATTTAACACAGTGCCATAATCCTCATTTTTAATAATTCTTCCCTTTTTAGATATTTCCCTATCAACTGACAAATGGTAAAATTAGGTGCCTGTTGTGTGAACGAGGCACATTTCTCATTATCATTTGTAAAGTAAATGAAATAACACAGGATTTTTAACAACCAGATATTGCCATAAATAACATCCAGATGTGGCCGGGACTGGAGGAACTGAGTTATATGGAAAGATTGACTAGGTTAGGACTTTATTCCTTGGAACACAGATAATTGAGAGGAGATTTGATAGAGGTATACAAAATTATGATATAGGGTATAGATAAGGTAAATGCAAGCAGGTTTTTTTCTGCTGAAGTTGGATGGGATTACAACTAGAGGTTATAGGTTAAGGGTGAAAGGTGAAAAGTTCAAAGGAAACATGAGGGGATGCTTCTTCACTCAGAGGGTCATGAGAGTGTGGAACGAGCAGCCAGCACAAGTGATGCATGCGAGTTCAATTTCAATGTTTAAGAGAAGTTTGGATAGGTACATGGCTGGTAGGGATATGGAGGGCGATGGTCCTGGTGCAAGTTGATGGGACTAGGCAGTTTAAATGGTTTGACATGGACTAGATGGGCAAAGGGACTGTTTCTCTGCTGTACTTTTCTATGACTCTATAACCCTGAAGTCATAGACATAGATACAGCAGGAACCAAGCCCTTCAGCCTTCTGAGTCTTGCTACCCATCAACAACCATGGAGTTATAGAATACTACAACACTGACACAGGCCCTTTAGCCCATCTAGTACATGCTGAACTGTTAATCTGCCTAGTCCTATCAACCCACACCTGGACCATAGCCCTCCATACCCCTCCCATCCATGTACTTAACCAAAAATCTCTTAAATGCTGCAATCAGCCCTGCATCTACCACTTCTTGTTCTCGTTTCGTACTTGCAGAAGACGATCCCCCTCAGGTTCCCCTTTTTTTTCACATTTTACCTTTAACCCATGACCTCTAGTTCTAATCTCACTCAACCTCAATGGGAAAAGCCTGCTTGCATTTACCCTATCTAAACCCTTCATAATTTTGTATACCTCTATCAAGTTGTCCCTCATCCTCCTACGCTCCCAGGAATAAAGTCCTAACCTATTCAAACTTTCCCTGTAACTCAGGTCCTCAAGTCATGGCAACATGCTTGTAAATTTCCTCTGCACTCTTTCAATCTTTTCTCCAGGTAGGTGATCAGAACTGCACGCAATATTCCAAAATTAGGCCTCACCAACAATTTATACAATCATCACGGCGATATTTGATTCTGCACTTTGTAATCCAGGGAGCGGGAAGCGCAGAATCAAATATCGCTGTGATGATTGTACGCTCTAGTATCAATTGTTTGGCGACAATAAAGTAAAGTAACTTCAACATAACATCCCAACTCCTGCACTCAGTGCTTTGATCTATCAAGGCCAATGTGCCAAAAGCTTTCTTTACAACCCTATCTATTTATGATGCCACTTTCAATGAATTACGGATCTGTATTCCCAGATCCCTCTGTTCTACCGCACTCCTCAGTGCCCTTCCACTCACTGTGTAAGCCCTACCCTGGTTTGTCCTCCCAAAGTGCAACATCTTACACTTGTCTGCATTAAATCCTATTTGCCATTTTCAGTCCACTTTTCTACCAGGTCCAGATCCCACTGCAAGCTTTGATAGTCGTCCTCGCTGTCCACTATGCCCCTAATCTTGGTGTCATCCACAAATTTGCTACCCAGTTAACCCATTCACACTAATCCTCCACTAAACCCATGTTCCCATAAACTCCCCACAGATTCTAACCCCACCCTCATGCTAGGGGCAAAGTGACCTACCCAACTTACTGGCTTTAGGGATGTGGGAGAAAACCAGAGTACCCAGGAGAAACCCAGGTGCTCATAGGGCAAACATGCAAATTCCACATTAAAAGCACCAGAATTCAGGATTGAACCTGCAATGCTGCTACAAGTAAGCCTTTCATTGCACCTGTGCATACATGTACTTGTGCAGATGACAGTATGTGTGACTTTGAGACCTTCCACAAATGTGCCTCTGAGATGTTCACCTTCTTTCTTAACCATGACTTACCCTCTATTATAGTTGAGAGGTTCCTTGACCACATCTTATCTAATTCTTACCTGTTGGCTCTCACTCTCTCTCCTCCTGGACTGAACAGAATTCTCCAGGTGCTCACTTTCCAGCCCACCAGTCCTACACATTCAGCAGATTATCCCTCCCAATTCCCACCACCTCCAACATTCCATGTTTTCTCCTCTGCCATTCCAGCTCCCTTCATGAATTTCTGGTCCTGCCTTGAGATACATTTTCTTGCAGGCATTTACAGGAAATAAAGGAATACATCAGAATTTATGAAAAAATACTATACATAAACAAATACTATCCAATCTGAAAAATAACACAAATTGTGCAAATATAAAATCCTAGTAATACTGAGAACATGAGTTGTAAATAGCCCGTGAGAGTGAGTCTGTAGTTTGAGTTCTGCTGAGTTGTGATGCGTGAAGTTATCTCCTCCAGCCAACCACTCCCCTTCTCACAGCTCTTTCCCATGCAGTCATAGGAATGTAACACCTCTACTTTTACCCCTTCCCTACCTCTATTGTACAGGGAACCATACAGACCCTCCAAATGGAGCTTGTTCCTCCTCCATTCTACTGTGCCATGTTCAATGTTCATTATGTGGTCTCCCCTAATGTGGAAAGATTGGATGACTACCTTGTATATCACTGCTCCCTGATCAACAGAGTTAACCCTGAGGTGTCAGTTGTCTATTAATTTAATTCTCCACACTCTGTTTGGGGCCTTGTGCTCTATTATAATGAGGGTCAGCAAAAATTTGAGGAACAGCACCTCAACTTCTGTCGGGGCATGTTGCAGACTTCCCCAGTCAAATTCGATTCAATTAATATGAAATTCAACTAAGTCGGTCAACTGACTTTCTCCATCTGCACGACAACTGGTCATAGGTCAGCCATCTGCCATGTTCAAGATCAAGATTCAAGTTTATTTGTCATGTGTGTATCAAAGCATACAGTGAAACGCTCAGTTTGTGCGAACAGCTAACACACCTGAGGGTGCAGTGTGGGGGGGAGCCCGCAAGTGTCGACATGCATTCCGTCACCAACAAAGCTCGTCAGAGCAACACAGAACCCAACAAGCCACACAGCAGTAACAGCTCAACAAGCTCCGATCCTCTCTTCACTTCCGCTGACTGACCTGCTGGCCAGTTTCTACTGCTCATACCCATATTTTAATCGCTTTTACATGTTCCTTTGTTTGTTTTCTCTCTTTCCACTGGTCCTCATGAACCTATTAGATGGTTCATTGTCAATGTATTGCCACGGCAACCAAGAAACAGAATCAGAATTAGGCATATATCATGAAATTTGTTGTTATGTGGCAGCAGTACATATATAAAAAAATAAATTAATTAAGTAGTGCAAAAAGGGAGAAAAGAAGTTGTGAGGTAGTGCTCATGGGCTCAAGGTTCAGGGTTCATTCAGAAATCTGACGGCAGAAAGGAAGAAGCTGTTCCTGGATTACTGAGCATGTACCTCCTCCCTGATGGTAGCAATGAGAAGTGGACGTGTCCTGGGTGATGGCGATCTTTAATGATGGGTGCCACCTTTTTGAGACATTGATCCTTGAAGATGTTCTGAATACTGGGGAGGGAAGTGCTCCTGCTGGAGCTGCAACTTTATGCAGTTTATTTTAATCCTGTGCAGCGCCCCCCCCCGCCATACCAGACAGTGATGCAGCCAGTTAGAATGCTCTCCACAGTACATCTGTAGAAATTTGCGAGTGTCTTTGGTGACTTCCCAAATCTCCTCAATTTTCCAATGAAATACAGCTGCTGCCATGCCTTCTTTGTAACTGCATCGATATGTTGGGCTCAGGATAGATCCTCAGAGATGATGACACCCAGGAAAAACTGTACGTTTGCCAGCAGAACAGTTATTAGTGGAAGTCGGAACTCTCTTCTTCTTAAACCAAGGGCTCCCAACCGGGGGATCATTGACCCCTTGCTTAATGGTATTGGTCCATGGCATAAAAAAGTTTGGGGACTCCTGCCTTATATAAACTTTTAATCCAGTGCAGCGGCATCCTCTCTTCCACCGTCTTAAATGTGAACCGCACTAGCGACTTCACCCTTTATCCTATCCATCACTCTCCCACCATTCCTGCAACTTAAAACCACCTTGTCTTCCATCTTTCCCTGTTCTGATGAAGAGTTTTTGACCTGACACATTGGTTTTGTTCCTCCCTGCACACACGCTGCCTGCCCTGCTGAGTGTTTCAGGCATTTAAAGATTAGATAAAGATCTGATTTATTTGTCACATGTGCATCGTAATGTACAATAAAATGCATCACTTGCATCAATTCAAATCAGAATGGATTGTGCTAGGCTAAGTGTCACCATACCTCCGGCGCCAACGTAGCACGCCTGCACCTTTGGAAGCTGGGAGGGAACTGGAGCACCCAGAGGAAGCCCACACGGTCACGGGGAGAACATACAAACACCTTACAGACAGCAGCGGAAATTGAACTCTGATCGTACAGCTGACTGTTCCGCCACTGTCACACTCTGGACAACAGAACAGTTTTATGTTGTTGGATGCCATGAAAGAAAATATCAGAAATATTTAATATTTATTTTTATTTATTTAGAGATGCAACACCCTAACAGACCATTCCAACTCAACGAGCCCGTGCCGCCTGATTACATTCACGTGATCAACTAACCTCTCAACCAGAACGTCTTTGGACTGTAGGTGGAAACTGGAGCACCCGGAGGAAACCCATGCGTTCAGGGGGAGAGGGTACAAAGTCCTTATAGACAGCGGTGGGAATTACTGGTGATGTAATAGTTTGATGCTAACCACCATGGTACCATGCTTCCCCAGGTTTTGACTGTGGCTCCCTCTGGTGTTAGGACCTTGTATATCCCTTCCCAAACTGCTCTCAATCATGTCAAGTTCAAAGTAAATTTATTGTCAAAGTACAGATACAAACCTGAGATTCATTTTCTTGCGGGCATACTCAATAAATCTATAGAATAATAGCCATGACAGAACCAATGAAAGGCCGCGCCAAACTAGGGCATTCAACCAGATTGTAGAAGACAACAAACTGTGCAAATACAAAAAGAAAAATAATAACAATAAAAAATAAGCAATAAATATGGGGACATGAGATGAAACATAGAAACAAAGAAACATAGAAAACCTACAGCACAATACAGGCCCTTCGGCCCACAAAGTTGTGCCAAACATGTCCTTACCTTAGAAATTACCTAGGGTTACCCATAGCCCTCTATTTTTTCTAAGCTCCATGTACCTGTCCAGGAGTCTCTTAAAAGACCTTATCATATCCACCTCTACCACCGTCGCCGGCAGCCCATTCCACACACTCACCACTCTCTGCATAAAAAACTTACCCCTGACATCTCCTCTGTACCTACTTCCAAGCACCTTAAAACTGTGCCCTCTCGTGTTAGCCATTTCAGCCCTGGGAAAAAGCTTTTGACTATCCACACGATCAATGCCTCTCATCATCTTGTACACCTCTATCAGGTCACCTCTCATCCTCCGTCGCTCCAAGGAAAAAAGGCTGAGTTCACTCAACCCATTCTCATAAGGCATGCTCCCCAATCCAGGCAACGTCCTTGTAGATCTCCTCTGCACCCTTTCTATGGTTTCCACATCCTTCCTGTAGTGAGGCGACCAGAAATGAGCACAGTACTCCAAGTGGGGTCTGACCAGGGTCCTATATAGCTACAACATTACCTCTCAGTTCTTAAACTCAATCCCACGATTGACGAAGGCCAATGCACCATATGCCTTCTTAACCACAGACTCAACCTGCGTAGCAGCTTTGAGTGTCCTATGGACTTGGACCCCAAGATCCCTCTGATCCTCCACACTGCCAAGAGTCTTACCATCAATACTATATTCTGCCATCATATTTGACCTACCTAAATGAACCACCCCACACTTATCTGGGTTGAACTCCATCTGCCACTTCTCAGCCCAGTTTTGCATCCTATTGATGTCCTGCTGCAACCTCTGACAGCCCTCCACACTATCCACAACACCCCTAACCTTTGTGTCATCAGCAAATTTACTAACCCACCCCTCCACTTCCTCATCCAGGTCATTTATAAAAATCACAAAGAGTAGGGGTCCCAGAACAGATCCCTGAGGCACACGACTGGTCACCGGCCTCCATGCAGCATACGACCTATCTACAACCACTCTTTGCCTTCTGTGGGCAAGCCAGTTCTGGATCTACAAAGCAAGGTCCCCTTGGATCCCATGCCTCCTTACTTTCTCAGTAAGCCTTGCATGGGGTACCTTATCAAATGCCTTGCTAAAATTCATATATGCTACATCTATGGCTGTATCTTCATCAATGTATTTAGTCACATCCTCAAAAAATTCAATCAGGCTCATAAGGCACGACCTGCTTTTGACAAAGCCATGCTGACTATTCCTAATCATATTATGCCTCTCCAAATGTTCATAAATCCTACCTCTTGGGATCTGTTCCATCAGCTTACCAACAACTGAAATAAGGCTCACTGTTCTGTAATTTCCTGGGCTATCTCTACTCCTTTTCTTGAATAATGGAACAACATCTGCAACCCTCCAATCCTCCGGAACCTCTCCCATCCCCATTGATGATGCAAAGATCATCGCTAGAGGCTCAGCAATCTCCTCCCTCGCTTCTCACAGTAGCCTGGGGTACATCTCGTCCAGTCCCAGAGACTTACCCAACTTGATGCTTTCGAAAAGCTCCAACACATCCTCTTTCTTAATGTCTATATGCTCAAGCTTTTCACTCCACTGAATGCCATCCTTTTTCGTGGAGAACACTGAAGAAAAGTATTCATTAAGTACCTCTGCTATCTCCTCCAGTTCCATACGCACTTTTCCACTGTCGCACTTGATAGGTCCTATTCTCTCATTTCTTATCCTCTTGCTCTTCACGTACTTGTAGAATGCCTTGGGGTTTTCCTTAATCCTGCTCGCCAAGGCCTTCTCATGGCCCCTTCCGGCTCTCCTAATTTCATTCTTAAGCTCCTTTCTGCTAGCCTTATAATCTTCTAGATCTCTATCATTATCTAGTTTGTTGAACCTTTTGTAAGCTTTTCTTTTCTTCTTGAGTAAGATTTTCAATAGCCTTTGTACACCACAGTTCCTGTACCCTACCATCCTTTCCCTGTCTCATTGGAATGTACCTATGCAGAACTCCACGCAAATATCCCCTGAACATTTGCCACATTTCTGCCGTACATTTCCCTGAGAACATCTGTTCCCAATTTATGCTTCCAAGTTCCTGCCTGACAGCCTCATATTTCCCCCTACTCCAATTAAACACTTTCCTAACTTGTATGTTCCTATCCCTCTCCAATGCTATGGTAAAGGAGATAGAATTGTGATCGCTATCTCCAAAATGCTCTCCTACTGACACCTGACCAGGTTCATTTCCCAATACCAGATCAAGTACAGCCTCTCCTCTTGTAGACTTACCTACATATTGCGTCAAGAAACCTTCCTGAACACACTGAACAAACTCCATGCCATCTAAACCTCTTGCTCAAGGGAGATGCCAGTCAATATTTGGGAAATTAAAATCTCCCACCACGACAACTCTGTTATTATTACACCTTTTCAGAATCTGTCTCCCTGGAGTACATCTGCCGCACCTGGAGTACTGTGTGCAGTTCTGGTCTCCATACTTGAGGAAGGATATACTGGCTTTGGAGGCAGTGTAGAGGATGTTCACCAGATTGATTCCAGAGATGAAGGGGTTAATCTATGAGGAGAGATTGAGTTGCCTGGGACTATACTCTCTGGAATTCAGAAGAATGAGAGGGGATCTTATAGAAACATACAAAATTTTGAAAGGGACAGATAAGCTAGAAGTAGAAAAGTTGTTTCCATTGGTAGGTGAGACTAGAACTAGGGGAAGTTGCCTCAAGATTCAGGGGAGAAGATTTAGGACGGGGACAAGGAGAAACTGTTTTTCCCAGAGAGTGGTGAATCTGTGGAATTCTCTGCCCAGGGAATCAGTTGAGGCTTCTTCAGTAAATATATTTAAGATTCAGTTAGATAGATTTTTACATAGTCGGGGAATTAAGGGTTATGGGGAAAAGGCAGGTAGATGGAGCTGAGTTTACGGACAGATCAGCCATGATCTTATTGAATGGCGGGGCAGGCTCGATGGGCCGGATGGCCTACTCCTGCTTCAATTTCTTATGTTCTTATCTGCTCTTCAATGTCCTTGTTACTATTGGGTGGTCTATAAAAAACACACAGTAGAGTTATTGTCCCCTTCCTGTTCTTAACTTCCACCCACAGAGACTCTATAGACAATCCCTCCATGACTTCTTCCTTTTCTGCAGCCGTGACACTATCTCTGATCAGCAGTGCCACGCCCCCACCTCTTTTGCCTCCCTCCCTGTTCTTCTGAAACATCAAAAACCCGGCATTCTTAGTAACCATTCCTGCCCCTGAGCCATCCAAGTCTCTGTAATGGCCACAACGTCATAGCTCCAAGTACCGATCCACGCTCTAAGCTCATCCGCTTTGTTCATAATAGTCCTTGCATTAAAATAGACGCATTTCAAACCATCGGTCTGAGCGCGTCCTTCTCTATCAGCTGCCTATCCTCCCTCTCGCACTGTCTCCGAGCTTTCTCTATTTGTGAGCCAACCGCCTCTTCCTCCGTCCCTTCAGTGCTGTTCCCATCCCCCAGCAATTCTAGTTTCATGAAGAGTCCATGAAAGTGAGCCTATAGGTTGTGGGAACATTTCAATGATGGGGCATGTGAAGTTGAGTGAAGTTATCTCCTTTGGATCAAGAGCCTGATGGTTGAGGGGTAATAACTGTTCCTGAACCTGGTGGTGTGGGTCCTGAGGCTCCTGTACCTCCTTCCTGATGGTTGAGGGGTAATAACTGTTCCTGAACCTGGTGGTGTGGGTCCTGAGGCTCCTGTACCTCCTTCCTGATGGTTGAGGGGTAATAACTGTTCCTGAACCTGGTGGTGTGGGTCCTGAGGCTCCTGTACCTCCTTCCTGATGGTTGAGGGGTAATAACTGTTCCTGAACCTGGTGGTGTGGGACCTGAGGCTCCTGTACCTCCTTCCTGATGGTTGAGGGGTAATAACTGTTCTTGAACCTGGTGGTGTGGGTCCTGAGGCTCCTGTACCTCCTTCCTGATGGTTGAGGGGTAATAACTGTTCCTGAACCTGGTGGTGTGGGTCCTGAGGCTCCTGTACCTTCTTCCTGATGGTTGAGGGGTAATAACCGTTCCTGAACCTGGTGGTGTGGGTCCTGAGGCTCCTGTACCTCCTTCCTGATGGCAGCAGTGAGAAGAGAGCGTGGCCTGAGTGGTGGAGATCGCTAATGGTGGATGGAAAGGAGGAACTTTCCCCTTCTTCCAGGCAGGTGTCAGGTGTCAGATGGATTCTTTCCATCCACAGCTGATGTGGACAGATTTCGATCAACAATTCCCATAATTCCCACCAAATCCCATGTAGTTCAGCTCTGGGGATGAGGCTGGCATGCCCCAGTGTAGGGCCTGGAGATCATTATTTTACAGCAATGATAACCTGTTAATGACTGCACACACACCTGACACACAAACCATGCACACACCTGACATACGAACTAAGCACACAGCTGACATACACACCACAAACATACCTGACATACACACTAAACACATACCTGACATACACACCACTCACAGACCTGACATACACACCACACACGCACCTGACACACATACTACACAAACACCTGCCATAGGTAACACACACAGACACCTGACATACAAATCTGCCATACACACCACACACACACTTGATACACACACACACACACACACACACAAGCACAGACACACCACACAGACACACACAAACACACATACACACACAGACAAAAAGACATACACACACTCAAACACACACACACACACACACACACACGCACACACACGAGAACACCCACACAAACCCACATACACCCGACGCACACATACACACACACAATACACTAACACACACACACACAAACACACGTACACACATACAGAAACACAGATACACATATAGACACAGACACATTAAATCCCCTATACATACACACTCAGATGTTCACACTGCCAGACACGCATACTCACTCACACACTCTCTCACAAACACACTTACAGCACACACTCAGATACAAAGATATACACACACTGACAGAGGCATACACACACAACACACAACAGACACACAAACAACTATCCCTACACAAAACACTTTCACACACCCACACACAAACACAAAAAATACACACACACAAATGTGCACCACACAAACTCACGCACTCATACATGCACACAGCACACACACAAACAACTCTCCCCCCCAACATAAAACACTCTCAAACTCCCACATACAAACACACATACAGACACATACACACATTCAATCACCACCCCGCACACACTAACAGGCACACATACAACACTCACATCCACAGATCCACAAATACTCCCCTCCCCCCCACACACACAAGCACACAACACACACATAAAATACTGTACACACACACACACACAAATGCACACACAACACACAAACAAACACACAGCAAACATACAAACAACCCCCACCTCTTGAAACACTCCCACACACCCCACACACAAACACACATACTGACACATACGCGCACTCAATCCACTCAGTCACGACCCCACACACACTCACAGGCACACGTACAACACACACACACACCCACAGACTATCAAATATATGCACAGACAGACACACACACAAACACAAACACACACAACACATATATACAACACTGTAAACACACAAATACAAATGCTCACACACACACACACACAACACACAACCTCCCATCTCTCAAAACACTCTTACACACCCCACACACAAACACACATACAGACACATACACACACTCAGTCACCAACCCACACACATTCACAGGCACACATACAACACACACACCCACAGACCCCCAAATACATGCACAGACACACACTCACTCAGAAACACGGACTCAGATACACTCAAACACAGTCTCATACACTTAGGGAATCCCCTGCCCCCCCCCACACACACACGCAGAGACACACACACAGACAATGCACACATACAATCCTGTACACACACAAACACAGACACAACACACACACAAATGCACACACACTCACACAAAACACACATACACACACAACAGACACACAAACAAACCCCTGTATACAAAACACTCTCACACACCCACACACAAACACACAGACACATACGCACACTCAATCACCACGACACAGCCACGCACAGGCACACATACAACACACACACCCACAGACTCCCAAATACATACACACACACACACACACACACACACACACACACACACACACACACACCCATAAATACAGACTCAGGTACATTCAAACACAGACTCATACACTTAGAGAATCGCCCCCACACACACACATTGACACAGACAGATACACACGAACAGACAGACAGACACACAGACAACACACGCATACAATCCTGTACACACACATACAAATATACACACACAAAGTCACAGACAGGCAGACAGACACACATACACATGCACTCACTCTCACACACCCACACACAAACACACGAACAGATACATACATACACTCAATCACTACCCCAAACATACACACAGGCATGCATACACCAAACAGAAATCCGCAGACCACCAAACACACACACACACACACACACACACACACACACACACACACACACACACGTGCACGCACGCAGAACACATTCTAAGCTGCACTCAAACACAGACACAGACTCTTAGAGAATTCCCTCCACACACACACAAGCACACAAACACACACATATACAATCTTGCACACACACTAACACACACAATACACACAAACGCACACACACAAACTCACTCATACATACACACACATAAACACATAATCACCACCCCTCACACACTCGCAGGCACGCATACACCACACAGAAACCCACAGACCCCCAAACACACACACACATACAACGCACTCTAAGCTGCACTCAAACACAGACACAGACACTTAGAGAATCCCTGCCACACACACACACAAGCACACAAACACATACGCATACAATCTTTATTTTCAAATCTTTTTATTATTATTATCCAAAATGTACAAAAGTACATCAAAGTAAATAACACTTACAATATCTCAAGAAAATAAACATTATTATAAAGATTGAAAAAAATTTGGTGATGAAAAAAAAGAGAAAAAAACCCTACTCGCAAGAAAAAGTGAGGAAAAAACCCGTTAGGTGTTCAACCCCGGAGCTATGCACACAGACACACACACACACACACACACACACACACACACACACACACACACACACACACTCACATCCGTACACACTTACACACACAGACACACACTCACAAAAACAAACACACACACACTCACACACACAAATACATACATAGACACACAAACACACAGAGAAACATACACACTCAGACACAGGCAAACACAGTCACAGACAGAGGGAGACACACACACAACATACGCATACAATCTTGTACACACACAAACCAAATGCACACATGCACACAAACACACTACAGACACACAAACAGCCCATCTCGTAAAGCTCTCTAACACACCTATACACAAACAAACATACAGATACCTACGTGCACTCAGTCACCACCCCACATGCACTCACAGGCACAAATACAACACACACACACACACACACACACACAAAATCTTTTACACTCACTACATACACTATACATATACAGACAGACACACATATACACACAGAGACACGCCCTCACACACACACACACTATCCTCTCCACACATACACACATAGACAAGCAGACAGACATACACACAGAGACACACAGTTAGGAACACGTGCGCACACACACAGGAACACACATACACACGGCACACAATACAATAAATTACACACACACAGAGGCAGACACACTCTCACATACACAGACTCACACACACAAGCATACACACAAACACAAACACACTCACACACATATACACAGACTTAAACACAGACTTACACAAACACACAGAACATATATACACAGACTTAAACACAGACTTACACAAACACACAGAACATATATACAGACACACTCACACATATATACACACACCACACATGAACACACACACACTAACACACAATCCCCTCCACACACACATAGACAGACGCACAGGCAGACATACACACACGGACAGGAACACATATACTCCAAGATACACACGTTAACTCACATGCAGACACGGGCACAGAGACACACAGACAGTGCCCTCCACTCACACACTGACAGACACACACACAAACACACACAGACAGTGCCCTCCACTCACACACTGACAGACACACACACAAACACACACATACACACAAACACCCAGACTCACAGACAACACATATACAGATACACACAAGACATGCGGATACAAAGCCATATACACACACAGATACACAAACACATGCACAAACATGCACACACACACACACACACACACACACACACAACACTGAGACACAGACAAAAACATATGCACATACACACACAACACACATGAAGATACAAAGCCATACACATACACACACCAACACACATTCACACACACATTCACACCCACAACACACACAGAAACACACATACAGATACAGACACATATACACACACACACGCACACACTGACACACACACACACTCACAGAGATGCACACACAAGCACACATACACACACAACACATGCATATCATCCTGTACGCACACAAATATTCACACAATTGTACACACACACACACACACAAACACGCACATACAAAGCTACATGCACATACACACACACAACACACATACACAAACAACCCCCTACACAAAGCTCTCTCACACACCCACACACAAACACACATACAGACAGATACACACACTCACTGGCACAGATACAACATACACACACCCACAGACCCTCAAATACACACACACACACACACACACACACACACACACACACAAGAACACTGAGACACACAGACAAAAACATATGCACCTACACACACAACACAAATACAGATACAAAGCCATACACATACACACTAGCACAGATACACAGAAACATAGATGCACAAACACACCCACCCACACATACACACAGTAACACACACAGTCACACACACATTCACACACACAGAAACACACATACAGATACAGACACACCCTTAATCCCCTACATACACACACACACACAAAATCACCCACACAGACACACACAAACATACCCACACACACACACACAAACACAGACACACACTCACACGCACACACTGACACACACAAACACACACACACACACACGCACACGCACACACACACTCATAGGCACACACACATACACAGGCACACCACTCGCGGACAGTGACAAACACACACACACACAACACATGCATATAATCCTGTACACACACAAACACCCACTCTCACACACCCACACACAAACACACGTGCAAATGCATACACAAACCCACAGGCACAGATACAACATACACGCACCCACAGATCCTCAAATACACACACACACACACACACACACACAAGAACACTGAGACACACAGACAAAAACATATGCACCTACACACACAATGCAGATACAAAGCCATACACATACACACAAACATACACACCTACCCACACATTCACACCCACAACACACACAGAAACACACATACAGATACAGACAGACACACACACACACACTCACAGAGACATAGACACAAACGCAAATAATCCTGTACACACACAAATACACACACAACACACACAGACATACACATACAAACTTACACACACACACACACACACACACACACACACCAAAGACCCCCCACACATATACACATAGTCACACACACACAAACACAAACAGATACACTCAAGTCTGCACACGTACACACACAAACATACCCATGTGCACACTCACACACACAATGAAACACTGCCATACACACACATAGACACCCCCACAACATCCCCCCACACACATACATGCAGGCACACACACAATCCCCTTCACACAAACATCCGAACACACACACAAACATACTCACATGCATGCTCATACACAGTGAAACACACAGACAGACAGACAGACAGACACACACACACACACAATCCCCTCACACGTACACACACAGAGACAAACACATACACACACACACACACACACATACACAGACACATTAACACGTACCTACGCACACAATGCACATAGACACCCACACAAACACACATATGTCCACACACAACACACAAATAAAGACATGCATACAGTCATTGACATAGGCACACACACACACATGCACACACACAAGCATAAACACTGAACTCCCCAACCATACACACAGACATGCACAGACACATCCACATACATACAAGCCCACAGACACAGACACACACACACACACACACACACACACTTACAAAGGCCCACATGCTGACACACACACAAAGACAATCCCCTACACACCCACACCCACACACACGCACATACACACACAAACATACCCCCACACACACTCATGCACACATTGAAACACAGACGTACACACACACAGAGAAACTGACACACACTACTCCCCCAACACATAGATACACACAAGTGCACGCATACACACACACACACACCCACACACCCCTCTCTCTCTCAGACACACACATACACACACCCCTCTCTCTCTCAGACACACACATACACACACCCCTCTCTCTCTCAGACACACACACACACACACACACACACACACCCCTCTCTCTCTCAGACACACACACACACACCCCTCTCTCTCTCAGACACACACATACACACACCCCTCTCTCTCTCAGACACACACACACACACACACACACACACACCCCTCTCTCTCTCAGACACACATACACACACCCCTCTCTCTCTCAGACACACACACACACTCTCTCTCAGACCGAATACAGCGCTAACACTGGTTGTCCGCTGCTACCGCGCTGTCCTTCCCCCTGACCTATCGGTTTGCAGTGCCCGTTCACTTCCCAGCACTGGATTTGCTGTTCACTTACTTCGCGAAATAACGAGCGTATGAAGCGCACTGAACTTTGTGTAAACACGCGGCCATCGCCCCAGACCGGTCCGCGGGCAGGTGGGGAGCGGGGTTGGTGTGTGTGTGTGTGTGTGTGTGTGGGGGGTTTACAGGTGTGAAGGCGGAAACAGGACGGTGAACTTTCCTGCACTAACCGTGAGGGGACAATTAAGTCTTGGTGCCGTGCTTCAGTGATCAGACGTTTGAGCGGACAGACACTATTTCTGAAGGGGACGCCGTGTTCTCCCGTCACCAGCAAAGGAGGGGTGCTCCGGGCTTACCCCGCGCCGGTGCCCGCGGCTGGAGGGTGGTCCACGGGACTGTCAATCAGCAGGACTCATGAATGGGTCGACTTCATGTCCTCCGTTGCCATGGCGAGCGTTCTGCTTTCATCATCTAGGCTGCACTATCTGGGAAAATATATATTAAAAAGAAATCCGCGCATTTTCCCCCGTTCAGATGCCCCAATTGAAATGGTCTTTCCCACTTTTGGATGTCTGAGCTATTTTTACCGTTTGGAATAAAAAGCAATGGTCTTGGGAGGTGTGATGGGCAGTGGGAGAGGGCTTCCTCGACGTGTTGCTTCTCCCTGTCGGAGATGGGGCTGACCTGTCAGCGACGGAGTGACGGTTCCAGCAACGCAGGTCGCCCGCCAGTTGCCGCCACAAACACTCCGGTTCTCCGTGCCTTGGGACCGCATGAATAAGTGGAGGAGTTTCCAAAAGCCACCTCATCCTACCACCCAGTTGGCCGGCAATTTGAGTGCAGCCGGCCCGCCACGACTATCGGATGTCTCTCCGAGTCGGTGCAGCTTGGGCAATTTTGACTATAATCTGAGCGGTGGAGGAAGCCACACTCTGGGCATGTCTTTGCTGGGCGCGATTCTGTACATCCACCTCGGGCTATTGTTGGGCGGGTTCGAGTTCTCCACCGCCTGGAATGTGTCCCAGATCTCCGCCTTGGCCAGGTCCCCGGGAGGCGCCTTGGACCTGGAGACATCGGACGCGGCCACTCGCTTTCTCTACACCGGAGATTCGGCCAAGCTGACGGAGGTAAACTGCACCAGGCGGGTGGAAATCAGAGGCGTGAAAGGCGAGGCAGCCGTCAGCCTTCACCCGGTGGTCCACGGCGCCGTAGACACTATGGTCCACGCCACCAACTTCCTCAACTTGGTCTTCCAGACTAATGATATCAGGGAGTCTAGCGTCCGGGAGGACATAGAGTGGTACCACGCCCTGGTCAGGAGTATCGTCGAGGCAGATCCCAAAATTTACAGGGCGCTCCTCACCCTGGACGTGCCCGCCACTCCTCTTAAATCCCAGCTGGTGATCCAGGCAACCAGAAGGCAGGGTGCGATCTTCCTGCAGGACCTGTCCAACTTGCACGACCTGGAGAACCGCACCTCGGATAGCGAATGGTTCCACCGGCTCAAGTACCAAAAGGTTCCTCACCTCAACAAAAGACTCTTAAACAATGATCTTCAGACTCTGGAGACCCCGAAATGGAGCCAAGGAGACAGCTATATGGTCAACAAAAGTCACGTCAAGTGGTCCAGTCCTTTCTTGGACTGTGTAGGCGAGAAACTGATCCCCAAGTGGATGGTGACCATGTCTACCTCGTTCTATGGATTGAAGCCCGACCTCAGCCCGGAATTTAAGTAAGTTTAAACAAGGCGTTTTGTGTTATCTGCGCTTTACTCGCCCAGTAGCCGCGATGTTACCTCTCACCGCGCGAAAAGAATGGGACCGCTTTAACAATTCAGTAAATGCCAATGCAATATCAGAGTTTGGTTATCGATTGAAATCTGACTTTTAAAACGTTTTAGTTCAATTATATTGAATCCCGCTGCTTTTGTTTTAGCGTTTAACATTTTCCCCATTCTTCCTGCGTTGTCGTTCAAGCTCCCTTAAACTTTGCTCTGCCCTTTCCACGCGTTAGGTGACTTTGATAAACACCATTACTCCGGGCAGAGACAGCACCTTCCTACCTGCCTCTCCGGGACCGCGTGTGAAGGAAATCTCCTTCAGAAACCGGTCAGAAGTTCTTACTTCGCCTCGTCATTTAGTTTTTTTTAAACGTTCAAACGGTTCAGATTTACTTCGCACTTCAAATTCAAGTTCAAGTTGATTGTCATTCATTCGTACACATGTAAACAGCTGAACGAAACAACCTTCCTCAGGGACCAGGATGCAAAACATAGTACATACAGTATATCACATACAACACATAAAATAATATTAGCACATAACATAAACAGATAAAAAAGTATTCTGTAGATGTATAAGCTGACATAAAGTGTATATATGCATATGGCTAAAACAGTATAATGCTACTGGCGCTGTCAGAAATAATGTGTACTGGGTGGTAAGTGGAGTGTTCAGAAATCTCACGGCCTGGGGGAAGAAGCTGTTACATAAGGTAACTGTAGCGAGAGAGCTATGGATGGTGGTGAACGCAAGGTCTAGAATTAACTCAAACTCAGACTCGAAATAAACAAGATGACACAACTGCAATCAAAAGGCAAAACCACAAACAGTAGCACGAGAAATGGAACTCTTACGATTGAGCACTGAGTGCTCAGCCCGAGGCCTTTAAGTACAGACTTTCCATGAAGGAATGTGATAGACAAGAATTGGCAGTCTGAGACTTAAAGGGTCAGTAGCAGCTATCCATACTCCAGGAAATTGGAGCACCAAAACTTGGATACCTGCCACAATGCAATCGCGACCATGACAGTAACAGGACTGCACTAAAGCTAATGAAATTGTCGCATTCACATATTTGGGCCATTCGTATTGCTCCCGAGCTATCTAATTTTAAGCGCCTTATATCCATTCTAAGGTTGGACTGCTTCATAAATAGCATCAAACTATGGTCACTTATGTCGTGGTGTGCACTGGCAATGTTAGAACCCAAGTGCAGAGGAAAGACAGACTGTGATGTAGAGATGGCAATGAGAGTTTATTCTTAATAATTCCAAAAGAACATTGGTGGCTCGGCCAAGTGACAGTGCGAGACGAAACATTCTCAAAACCAGCACCCCACAATTAGCGCTAATCAGGTGTCTGCTTAAAAAAGGGGAAGCCTTTTAGGACCGAGATTAGGAAAAACTTCTTCACACAGAGAGTGGTGAATCTGTGGAATTCTCTGCCACAGGAAACAGTTGAGGCCAGTTCATTGGCTATGTTTAAGAGGGAGTTAGATATGGCCCTTGTGGCTAAAGGGATCAGGGGGTATGGAGGGAAGGCTGGGGCAGGGTTCTGAGTTGGATGATCAGCCATGATCATAATAAATGGCGGTGCAGGCTCGAAGGGCCGAATGGCCTGCTCCTGCACCTATTTTTCTATGTTTCTAAAATACAAGTAACACCGAATCCCCGAGCCTATCAAAATAAACTTAACAAATTTAAACAGAAAGCAACAGGAGACCGCGTTACAAAGAGCGAGCTGATTGAGAAAAACACAAGGAATTCTAAATGATTAATCACTCTCATTAAACAACAATTAACCAATTCAGGTGCTCTTAAAACCTCGGAGCACAATGCTCTCCACACCCTGCATGGGCCTGAAGAACTCATTACAAGTTATCACCCTCCATATCTTGATGAAGGGTATCGGCCCAAAACATTGCAACACACACAAAATGCTGGTGAACGCAGCAGGCCAGGCAGCATCTGTAGGAAGAGGTACAGTCGATGTTTCAGGCCGAGACCCTTCGTCAGGACTAACTGAAAGAAGAGATAGTAAGAGATTTGGGAGGAGGAGGGGGAGATCCAAAATGATAGGAGAAGACAGGAGGGGGAGGGATGGAGCCAAGAGCTGGACAGGTGATCGGCAAAAGGGATATGAGAGGATCATGGGACAGGAGGCCCAGGGAGAAAAAAAAGGGGGAGGGGGGAACATCAGAGGAAGATATAGTGAGAGGGACAGAGGGAGAAAAAAGAGAGAAAGAAAGGGGGAAAAATAAAAAATAATAAATAAATAACAGATGGGGTATGAGGGGGAGGTGGGGCATTAGCAGAAGTTAGAGAAGTCAATGTTCATGCCATCAGGTTGGAGGCTACCCAGACGGAATATAAGGTGTTGTTCTTCCAACCTGAGTGTGGCTTCATCTTTACAGTAGAGGAGGCCGTGGACAGACATGTCAGAATGGGAATGGGATGTGGAATTAAAATGTGTGGCCACTGGGAGATCCTGCTTTCTCTGGCGGACAGAGCATAGGTGTTCAGCGAAATGGTCTCCCAGCCTGCGTTGGGTCTCGCCAATATATAGAAGGCCACATCGGGAGCACCGGACGCAGTATATCACCCCAGTCGACTCACAGGTGAAGTGTCGCCTCACCTGGAAGGACTGTCTGGGGCCCTGAATGGTGGTAAGGGAGGAAGTGTAAGGACATGTGTAGCACTTGTTCCGCTTACAAGGATAAATGCCAGGAAGGGATGGGGGGGGGGGGGGAACGACTGGACAAGGGAGTCACATAGGGAGCGATCCCTGTGGAAGCAGAAAGGCGGGGAGGGGAACATTGACTGTTTATTCCCCTCCATAAATGCTGCCTGACCTGCTGAGTTCCTCCAGCACTTTATATGTGTTATCCTGCATATCTCTTCTCTTTGAGAGGGGAACAGTTCACTTCCCTCACTTCGCCACATCCCATCACTTTCCTCCCCCCCCCGACACACACACAAAACAGGGGTACCATAGACAAAATGTGTTGCCTGAGATTTTGTTTATTTGAAGAGATGTTGTCTTCTGGCAACAGCAGTGCAGAGGCTGCGTCAGTGACGTGATTCACTCTGTACATGGCCTGACCCTATCACATGATGTCATTGCCTGGGAGCTTATACATCAGAATCAGACTCGGGTTGATTATCGCTGACAAATGTTGTGGAATTTGTTGTTTTGTGGAAGTAATATATAAATTACAATAGGAATAGACACTCAGTGCCCACTTTATTAGGTACAGGAGTGGAACTCGGTATGGTCCTCTGCTACTATTGATAGGTAGTATATATAGTAGCAATTTATGGTTATGAGAGTATAACCATAAGGCTTATTGAGTCATTACCATTCAGGACTATTCAGAAGTCTGCTGGCAGAGGGGCAGAAGCTGTCCTTCAAATGTTGAATGAATATCCTATCTCTCCTCCTTGATGGTAGTAGTGAGAAGAGAGCATGTACTGGGTAGTGAGGGTCCTTAGTGATGCATGCTGCCTTTCTGAGGCATCACCTTTTGAAGATGCCCTCAATGTTCGGGAGGCTAGTTCCCATGATGAGTTTACTACTCTCTGCATTTTTCCTGATCCTTTGCATTGGTGTCTCCATCACCAGACAGTGAAGCAACCAGTCAGAATACTCTCCATGAATTTCTTTAGTGTCTTTAGTAGCATACCAAATCTCCTCAAACTACTAATGAAATATAGCTGGTGTGCCTTCTTTGTAATTGCATCACTATGATGGGCCCAGCGTAGATCTTCAGAAATATTGACACCCAGGAACTTAAAGCTTCTCACCCTTTCTGTTACCGACCCCTCAATGAGGACTGCTGTGTGTTCTTCTGACTTCCCCTTCCTGAAGTTCATTATCAATTCCTTGGTCTTACTGATGTTGAGTGCAAGGTTGTTGTTGCAACAGCATTCAACCAGCTGATCCATCTCACTCCTGTACACCTACTCATCACCATCACGTCCCTCTCTCTTACCTGAGTATCTCCTAGCTCATTATTAAAAACTGCTTAGGGCTTTACAAAAATGATAAAAAGCCTAATACTGCATTAGCATAGATGGAGGCCATTCTTCCCCTTGAACCTGTTCTTTCTTTCAATAAAAATAGCTGATAGGTATCTTCATTGAAACCTATCAAATACTGAAAGGCCTGGACAGAGTGGACGTGGAGAGAATGTTTCCTATATTGGGGGCAGTCTAGGACCAGAGGGCACAGATAGAGTGGACGTGGAGAGAATGTTTCCTATATTGGGGGCAGTCTAGGACCAGAGGGCACAGATAGAGTGGACGTGGAGAGAATGTTTCCTATAGTGGGGGCAGTCTAGGACCAGAGGGCACAGATAGAGTGGATGTGGAGAGGATGTTTCCTATAGTGGGGGAGTCTAGGACCAGAGGACACAGATAGAGTGGATGTGGAGAGGATGTTTCCTATAGTGGGCGAGTTTAGGACCAGAGGGCACAGATAGAGTGGATGTGGAGAGGATGTTTCCTATAGTGGGGGAGTCTAGGACCAGAGGGCACAGATAGAGTGGATGTGGAGAGGATGTTTCCTGCAGTGGGGGAGTCTAGGACCAGAGGGCACAGATAGAGTGGATGTGGAGAGGATGTTTCCTTTAGTGGGGGAGTCTGGGACCAGAAGGCACAGCTTCAGAGTACAAGGATGTACCTTAAGAACAGAGATGATGAGGAATTCCTTTAGCCAGAGGGTGGAGAACCTGTGGAATTCACTGTCACAGATAGTTGTGGAGGCTAAGTCATTTGGTATATTTAAACTGGAGGTTGATAGGTTCTTGATTAGTAGGGCATCGAAGGTTACAGGGAGAAGGCAGCAGAGTGGGGTTGAGAGGGATAATAAATCAGCCATGATGGAATGGCAGAGCAGACATGATGTGCTAATTCTGCTTCTATGTCTTATAGTCTTGTTGGCTTATTAGGAGTTAACGGTAGCCAGAACAGGAACAGTTGATTGGTTCCTCTCCCTGAAGGATAATGCTCACAGTTTGCCCTGAGTAGGTCTGAGCTGACAAACTTTTGATTGCTAGTCGAGTATGATGATTACCAGAGCACCTCACACATAACCCGATATTAGCTGAGGGGTAGTGACTCAATAAGCTTTGTCAGCTCGAGGCACAAGGTTTATGTTTCAGGATTAACAGAGGCATTGACTTAGCCAAGCACAGTCCAGCCCTCAACTGATGTCTGCATGTGGACTTTTCACACCATATCTGGCCGCAGAAACAAATCTGCCACAGAGACATCAAACATCATGTTCTGTAAACCTGGGCACCTGCACGTTAATGCAAAATACCTAATCAGCCAATCATGTGGCAGCAACTCAATTCTGCTCCAATGTCTTAGTGTCTTATGATCTTATTATGAATAGGAGGTCTGTAGGTTCAACTTCTTAACAAAAATGGCATCATCACATTTCATTTGAGTTTCATGCCCTTTTTGGCACGGAGAGTTCCAAACCTCTACTGTCATTATGTGAAACAAATCTTGCGCACTGTGAGGATGATGCACCGAGTCTCAAGGACGTGTTAAAAATGTTGGAGGAGTGTGGAAAATACATGGCTCACTCACTCAACTGTCCACCAGGAAGACCACAATCTTGTCATAATTTGGAGGCTTGCACACCTCAATGACCTGGAGAGCTATGGTGGCTGGAGGCAGGGATTTATGCTTTGGCTCTTGGTCGGGTGACCCATGCCAAACAGGTCAAAGGGCAGAGGCCAGACTAAGAGTGGTCCACCGGTCCTCCACGTTCGAGGGTTCAGCTCAGGGCTAACAACCCTGACTGGTCAAACAAAACTGTTACAGAAACAGCAACGGAGGACCCTTCTGTTTCTGTGTGTGATGATATTCCTGAGTCTCCATCCAGGACTTGCATGGCTGACAGTAGTGAAAGCCGAGAAAAAGCTACTGGCACAATGAAGGAAGCCCTGAACACCACCAGAGATGGAGGAGCTTTTTTGCTGCCCTCAACGCCAGAGGTGTAACAGGCAGTAAGCAAGTAAGTAAGCAGTCTACTGTGGGTAGATGGGAAGTTTTTCATTTTGGCAGGGAAAGGAGTAGGGAAAATAGTCTGAGTGGTGATAGATTGGAAAAAATTGGTGCACAGAGGGATCCATGTCCTTCTGCACCAGTGCACCAAACAGTCAAGACGGCAAATAGTCTGTTGGCCTTCAGTGCAAGATTTAAAACGATTAGCATGATTTGTCACAGGTAAATGAAAACGTCAAAAACCTACAATCAAATGTGTCATTGGCATCTACACAGTCCGAGGATATGCTGGGGTAGCCCACAAGTGTCGCTACAATTCCAGCGCCAATATAGCATGCTCACAATATATTAACCTTGACCCGCAGGTCTTTGGCATGTGGGAGGAAATGGGTGCAACAGGAGGAAATCCACAACTCCTTCCAGACAGCACCAAGAGTTGAACTCCAGTCGCTGGCTCTGTACCATGCTGCCCCACTTTCACTTTGTGTGCAAGAGCCCCACAGGGAGACCACGTCAAGTGTATTGCGTCCAGTTTGGATTGAGTACGCTTTTTGAAAGAATATACTTGCTATGCAGCGAGTGCAATGATGGTTGGCCGGACTGTTTCCTGAGATGCCAGGATTGCCATATACGAAGAGACTGGGAGGATTTGGCCATGATTTATTTAGAGTAGGGGTTCCCAACCTGGTGTTCACAGACCCCTTTCTTAATGGTATGACAAATGGACAACATAGCATAAAACAGTTTGTGAACCCCTGATTTGGAGGAACGAGAATCAGGCACGCGGTGGCATAGTGGTTAGCATCATTGCTTTGCAACACCAGATCGTGGTTCAATTCCAGCTTCTCTCTGTAAGGAGTTTCTACGTTCTCCCTGTGACTGTGTGGCTTTCCTCCGGGTGCTTCCACGCTCCTAGTTAGGATCAGTGAGTTGGGTTGAAAGTTCAAATTAAATTTATTAACAAAGTACATATACGTCACTGTATACAACCCTGAGATTCATTTTCTTGTGGGCATACTCAATAAATCTATAGAATAATGATCATAACAGGATTAATGAAAGACTGCACCAACTTCAGCATTCAACCACAGAGCAAAATACAACAAACTATGCAAATACAGAAAGAAAGAAATAATAATATGAAATAAATAAGAATTAACTATCAAGAGAATGAAATGAAGAGTCCTTGAAAGTGCTCAGTTGGCGGCAGAAGCAAGGGAACACTTGTGAGTTGTTCAGCATGATTGTTGCTGATTTGATTTGACACAGACAATGCATTTCACTGTATGTTTCGATGTACATGTGACAAATGAAGCTAATCGCATTTGAACCATATAAAACTCTGACATCGCTCAACAGACTGAGTGCAGGGAGAATCTTTCACATGGCTCAGGCATGTGCAAATACCAGTCTCAAGCTGCAGAGTAAGAACCGAGATGAAGAGAAATTTTTCGGTCAGTAGATGGTGAACCTGTAGGATTTTCGACCACACGGGGCAGTGGATGCAAAGTCACTGAGTATACTTAAGAAGGAAATCAATAGATTTCTACACAGCAAAAGACATCAAGGAAAGTTCAAAGTTCAAAGTAGCTTTTCTGCAGCCTATCTGGCTTATTCAAAGTTCAAAGTAAATTTGTTATGAAAGTACGTATATGCCACTATATACAACCCTGAGATTCTTTTTCTTGCAACAAATAATAATCATAATAAATAAATAAACAGATAGATAAATAACTAAAAATGTTGGGAACATGTGTTGTAGAGACCTTGAAAAGTGAGCCTGTAGGCTGTGGAGTCAGTTCGAAGTGAAGTTATCCACGCTGGTTCAGGAGCCTGATGGTTGTAGGATAATAATTGTATGGGCAGGATGGGGAGGTTATGGTTTTGAGATAGCTAAGATTAATTAGAACTGCGAAGAGGAGGAACTTTTTCAGTCAGAATATGGAATTCATTGTCAGAAAGGGCTCTGGAGGCCAAATTTATTTAGGATAGATACTTGATTATTAAGGGGAGGGGGATGATGGTTATGGGGAGAAGACAGGAGAATGGGGTTGAAAAAAATTAGCCATGATTGAATGGCAGAGCAGACTTAATGGGCTGATTGGTTTAAATCTCCTTTAATACCTTATATATACACATATATAATGTATACACACACATTTATATAAATAATAATAAAAATATATCTATACACACAAACGGTACTGCACAAAAGTCTTAGGCATATATAAATAGCTACGGTGCCAAAGACTTTTGCACAGTACTGTATTTTTCAATGTGGAGCAGAGAGCAAGTTTGTAAATCTGGTGGGAGGAAAGGATGTTGGGAATGGCAAGGGTGGAATGCTGCGGGAGGGGTGTAGGACAGATGGCAGAGAAGGGGTTCCGGGGTGGGGGTGTTGCGGGTGCAGACGCACCCAGTCCTGAGACGCCAGGCAAGGTCATTTGATTCCAAACAATTGGTGTATTGATCATTACAGAATGTCTCTCTGGTGCTTCCCCCTCCCTCCCCTCTCCCTTTCTCTTTTCCCCAAACACGATTCCCCTCTTCCTGCCCTCTTCCCACTCTCAGTCCACAGTAGAGACCCGTATCAGAATCAGGTTTATCATCATTCACGTATCTCATGTAATTTATGTTTTTTGTGGCAGCGGTATAGTGCAATACATAAACTTACTACAGTACTGTGCAAAAGTCTTAGGCTCTCTAGCTATATATATGTGCCAAAGATTTTTGCACAGTACTGTATATGTAAAATAAAACTTATATATATTATTAATTATATTAAAAAGTAGGTACAGGAGGAGCAATGAATCATTAACTGTGGCTTCCTGAAACCCTTCAGCAATTTAAAGTGACTGCTGTTCAGAGGCAGGTTAAAGACACACACATGGTACATAACAACACACATATGTGTGTCCTTAAGGTACTCAGTGAGTACTGGCCAGTGGTATACCTCAGTTTATTACATCCCTGCTGTCCGACCACCAGTATATTTCCAACAATTTTAGTCGTTATATTTTTTGAAAAAGCCCATTGTAGCATAACGTTAGTGCAACACTCTACAGAGCCAGCAACACAGATTTAAATCCCACTGCTGTCTGAGAGGACTTTGTGCATTCTCCCCGTGACCACATGGAGCTCCTTCAGGTTGTCTGGTTTCCTCCCACATTCCTAAAGATGTTTGAGTTAGGGTTAGTGAGTTGTGGGCATGCTATGTTGGCGCTGGAAGCATGGTGACAATTGTGGGCTGCCCCCAGCGCATCCTCGGACTGTGTTGGTCGTTAGTGCAAGCAATGTATTTCCCTCTATGTTTCGATGTGCACGTGACAAATAAAGCTGATTTTATCCCTCACCTTACAATCTAAAAACAAACAGAAGTTTCCAAAAACTTTAAAAGCCAATATGGAAAGGCAGAAGTTAGTAGGACGAGAACAAAACTTAAATGTAATGATGGTGAAAAAGAATTGGGGGGGGGGACTCATTGAAATCTATTGACTATTGAAAGGCGTGGAGTGGATGTGGAGAGAATGTTCCATTTAGTAGGGGAGTCTAGGACCAGAGTGCACAACCTCAGAATAGAAATATGTCCCTTTAAAACAGAGACGAGGAGGAATTTCTTTAGCCAGAGAGTGGTGAATCTGTGGAATTCATTGCCACAGAAGTCACTGGGTATATTTAAAGTGGAGGTTGATAAGGTTCTTGATTAGTCAGGGTGGCAAAGGTTATGGGGTGAAGGCAGGAAAATGGGGTTGAGATGGATAGTAAGTCAAGAGCCACGAGGCTCTATAAAACTCTGGTTAGACTACACTTGGCATATTGGAAGCTTTAGAAAAGGTGCAGAGGAGATTTACTAGGATGGTGCCTGGACTTCAGGGCTTATCTTATGAAAATAGGTCGAGAGAGCTGGGGCTTTTCTTTTCGGAGCAAAGGAAGATGAGAAGCGACTTGATAGAGGTAAATAAGATGATAAGAAGCAAAGATCAAGTAGCTAGCCAGAGATTTTTTTCCTCCAGAGTGGAAATGGTGAATGCAATGGGGCATAATATTATAAACAAGGGAAAATCTGCAGATGCTAGAAATTAAAGCAACACACACAAAATGCTGGAGGAACTCAGCAGGCCAGGCAGCATCAATGGAAAAGTGTACAGTCGACATTTTGGGCCGAGACCCTTCGGCAAGACTGCTGAAGGGTTTTGGGCCGAAATGTCAACTGTACGTTTTTCCACAGATGCTGCCTGGCCTGCTGAGTTCCTCTAGCATTTGTGTGTGGAGCATAATGTTAAGCTGTTTGGAGGAAAGGATAGGGGTGGGGTGAAGTCAGAGGTAACTGCAAGTTGTGGTGGTAGAGGCAGACACATTAGGGGCATTAAAGAAGCTCTTAGATAGGCACATCACCAATCAACCTACCTGTAATGCCACTGGTGTTTAGGGCAGTGATGAAGGTCCTTCATCTCTGGTGGTGCTCAAGGCTTCCTTCATCATGCCAGTAGCTTCCTTGTGGTTTTCACTACTGTCAGTCATGCAAGTCCCTGGCGGAGACTCAGGAATACTGTTGCATTCAGATATAGAAAAATTCTCCATTGCTATAACAATTTTGTTTGACCAGTCAGGATTGTTAGCCCTGAGCTGAAACCCCAGACCTGGAGGACCGGTGGACCACTCCTACCCTGACCTCTACCCTTTGACCTGTTTGGCATGGGTGACCCTACCAAGAGCCAAAGCACAACGCCCTGACTCCAGTCAACATAGCTCTCTGGGTCATTGAGGGACATAAGCCTCCAAACTATGATAAGTTTGTGGTCCTCTTGGAGATAGATGGGCATATGAATGATAGAAAAATGAAGGCTGTGTAGGAAGGAAGATTAGATTGACCTTAGAGTAGGTTAAGAGGTCAACACAACACAGTGGACTGAAGGGCCTGTGGTATACTGCTCTATGTTCAAAATCAGGTATGATCAAATGGTGTAGCAGACTTGATGGGCCAAATGGCTCCAACGTTTTCTGGTGGCTCCACTCAAGATGATCAGAGACAACTGCCGTTGCTTTCCTTCTGCATCTGATCTTCATCCCCAAAGGCTGCTGCATCCAGTCATGTCTTCCGATCCTTTCACACAGGGGCTGCATCTCCGAACCGTCACTCCGGGCATCAGACAGATGAATCATTTACTTTCACATCAAAGTCATTTTTATATTTAATTAATGAAGATGCCCTAATTGCTGCCAAGGTCACTTGCAGAGGTGAAATTAATAATTGCTCAGAGATATATACAGGTATAGTCATGTCCCAGAGGCAGCATGGTTCTATCATTCTATCATTTTTCTGTATGGGAGAGGAAAACAGTTTACTCATGTGGATAAAATATCTTCCCAGTTCTTTCATTTTAAATCATCACTCCAATTGCTTAACACTGTACCTTGCCTACAAAACAAAAAAAGAGGAATATTGTATTTCTATGGCTTCCTTTATGCGCTATTCAGATGCTTCAAAGCATGATGCAGCTGATTAAGTATTTTTGAAATGCAGTCACTGTTTGAAAGCATTGTAGCCAATTTGCACACAACAGCACCCACTCACAGCAATGTGGCAATGATCAAATAATTTGTTTCTTCAATAACATTAAATGGGGGATAAATATTGGGCAGGGAAAGCAAGACAGCTCTTCCTTCAGAATAGTGTCATAGCTCTTTTATTTTTATTTAGAGATACACCATGGTAACAGGCTCTTCCGGCCTAATGAGGCCGTACCGCCCAATTACACCCATGTGACCAATTAGCCTACTGACCCATCTGTAGGTTGTTGGAATGTGGGAGGAAACTGGAGTACCCGGAGGAAACCCACACGATCGGGGGATAATGTACTGCACAAACTCTTTACAGAATTGAACCAGGGTCACTGGGACTGTAATAATGTTACATTAACCACCATGCTAACATGCTGCCCCTGAGAGGGTCAATGTAATCCTGATATAATATGAACTTTGATATCAGCATTATTGAACCCAGAGAGCAGAGCCTGCAGAAGAGATCACCACCACCTGTAGACTCAACTCTGAAACTCACACACTCCTGGAATACAGAATTGATGGCCCTGTGACAAAGTTTGAATACAATACAAAAATAGGTGAAGGGGACAGGTCGTGTTGAGGAAGCATGCAGTCTGCAGAAGGACTTAGACAGATTAGGAGAATGGGCAAAGAAGTGGCAGATGGAATACAGTGTAGAGAAGTGTATGGACATGCACTTTAATAGAACGAATAAACGAGTAGACTATTATCTGGACGGGGAGAAAATTCAAAAATCAGAAGTGCAAAGGGACCTGGGAGTCCTGGTGCAGGAATCCCTAAAGATTAAAAGAGATTTGACCAGTAGCTAATCCAGACGTCGGAAGTTTTGAGGGAGGGGATTTCAATCGGGTCCACTGCCTGAGGATAAAAGGCAGCAACAGGTTGCTACAGCGAAAGAGAGCTTTGACCAGTGACCAATCGGCGTTTGAGATTGATTAGCAAGAGCAGATTAAGGGAAGGCAGGGGCAGGGGCAGCGGCCATCGTTTGAGTCGACAGAGTCAGAGTGGTGATCTTGAGGCTTCAGCTCTCAAGGCTTCAGTCAGAGAAAGCAAAGGAAAGAAAAGCTCACATTTTTCCTTCTCTTCTTTATATCTGCTCAGCCGGAACAGTAGAGATGCCAGGCAGGATAGTGGAATGCTCCTCTTGCAGGAAGTGGGAAGGCAGGGAGACTTTCAGTGTCCCTGATGACTACAACTGTGAGAAGTGCATCCAGCTGCAGCTTCTAATAAATCGCATTAAAGAGTTCGGGCTGGAACTGGATGAACTCTGGCTCATTCGAGAGGCTGAGGGGGTGATGGATAGGACATATGGAAAGGTAGTGCAAGACACAGGAAACTGGGTGACAGTCAGGAGCAGGAATGGGGTTAAGGAGCCAGTGCTATGGTGATAGGGGATTTGTTAGTTAGGGGAATGGACAGGAGGTTCTGTGGGCGAGGACGAGATTCCCAGGTGGTATGTTGCCTCCTGGGTGCCAGGGTCCAGGATAACTCAGATCGAGTCCTTAGCATTCTTAAGTGGGCAGTGAGCAGCCAGAAGTCGTGGTCTATATAGGTACCAATGAGATGGGTAGGATGAGTGATGGGGTTCTGCATAGGGAGTACAGGGAGTCAGGTGCTAGGTTAAAGAGCAGGACCTCCAGGGCTGTGATCTCAGGATTGCTACCTGTGCCATGTGCTAGTGAGGCTACAACTAGGAACATTATACAGTTTAACATGTGGCTAAGGAGTTGATGTAGGAGGGAGGGCATGAGATTTTTGGATCATTGGGCTCTCTTCCAGGGAAGGTGGGAGCTGTACAGAAGGAACGGTTTGCACCTGAACTGGAAGGGAACTAATATCCTCGCGGGAAGGTTTGTTAATGCTGCACGGTGCGGTTTAAACGAGAGTTGCAGGGGGACGGGAGCCAGGGTGCCAGAACGGTTCGTGGAGAGGTTGTGGAGACAGGTTGTAAGTTCTCAGACAAGGTTAGGAATCGAAAGGTTGAACATGGTATGACTAGTGTCCTGTGTTGTCTATATTTCAATGCAAGAAGTATCGTAGGAAAGGTGGATAATGGTGCTGAAGATGAGGTAGCTGATTTACAAACAGAGGCAATGTGTAGTGAGGAGAGGCAAAAAGGATGAATACAGGACTGAAGATGTTGTATCTGAATGTGCACGGTATATGGAATAAGGTAGATGAATCTGTAGCACAGTTGCAGATTGGCAGGTATGATGTTGTAGGCATCAATGAATCGTGGCTGTAAGAAAATTATAGCTGGGAGCTTAATGTCCAAGGATACACATTGTATCAAAAGGACAGGCAGGGAGGGGGTGGGGTTGCTCTGTAGGTAAAATGTGAAATCAAATCATTAGAAAGAGGTGGCATAGGATTGGAATGTGTTGAATCACTGTGGATAGAGCTAAGGAACTGCAAGGGTAAAAAAGACTCTGATTGGAGTTGTATACAGACCCCCAAACAGTAGTAAGGACATGGCCAACAAATTACAATGAAAGATAGAAAAAGCATGCCAAAAGGCACCCAGGAGGCAACATACCATCTGGGAAAATAAGGTTGGTGCCAAATTCCTGGAGGGTGAATTTCTAGAGTGCTTACGAAATGGCTTTTTAGAGCAGCTTGTGGTTGAGCCCACTAGAGGGATCAGCTATTCTGGACTGGGTGCTGTGCAATGAACCAGAATTGATAGAGAGCTGAAGGTAAAAGAACCCTAAGGGAAAGTGATCATAATATGTCTGAATTTGCCCTGAAATTTGAGAAGGAGGAGCTAAAGTCAGATGTAACAGTGTTACAGTTGAATAAAGGGAATTACAGAGGCATGAGAGAGGAGTTGGCCAGAATTGATTGGAAAAGAACACTGGCAGGGATGACGGCAGAACAACAATAGCTGGAATTTCTGGAAGCAATTCAGAAGGCACAGGATATAGACATCCCAAAGAGGAAGAAGTATTCTAAAGGAAAGATGACACAACTGTGGCTAACCAGAGAAGTCAAAGCCAACATAAAAGCCAAAGAGAGTGCATATAATTAAGCAAAAAGTTAGTGGGAAGTTAGAGGATTGAGAAGCTTTTAAAAACCAACAGAAGGCAACTAAAAATGTCATTAAGATAAAGATTGAATACAAAAGTAAACTAACCAATAATATTAAAGAGGAATCCAAAAGTTTCTTCAGATACATTAAGTGTAAAAGAGAGGTGAGGTAGATATCAGACTGCTGGAAAACAATGCTGGAGAGGTAGTAATGGGAGAGCAAGGAAATGGTGGATGAACTGAATAAGTATTTTGCATCAGTCTTCACTGTGGAAGATGCTGGCAGTATGGTGGAAGTTCCAGGTGTCAGGGGTCATGCAGTGTGTGAAGTTACCATTACTAGAGAGAAGGTGCTTGGGAAACTGAAAGGTCTGAAGGTAGATTAGTCACCTGGACCAGATGGTGTATACCCCAGGGTTCTGAAGGAAGTGGCTGAAGAGATTGTGGAGGCATTGGTAATGATCTTTCAAGAATCACTAGATTCTGGAATGGTTCTGGAAGAATGGAAATTTACAAATGTGACTCCACTCTTCAAGAAGAGAGGCAGAAGAAAGGAAATACTAGGCCAGTTAGCTCTGACCTCAGTGGTTGGGAAGATGTTGGAGTGGATTATTAAGGACGAGGTCTCAGGGTACTTGGAAGCACATGATAAAATAGCCCAAAGTTAGCATGGTTTCCTCAAGGGAAAATCTTGCCTGACAAATTTGTTGGAATTCTTTGAAGAAACAGCAAGCAGGATAGGCAAAAGGAGAATTGGTTGATGTTGCATATTTGGATTCTCAGAAGGCCTTTGACAAGGTGCCACATATGAGGCTGCTTAACAAGCTATGAGCCCATGGTATTAAAGGAAAATTCTAGCATGGATAAAGCAGTGGCTGATTGGCAGGAGACATAAGAGTGGGAATAAAGGGAGCCTTTCCTGGTTGGCTGCTGGTGACTAGTGGTGTTCCACAGGGGTCTGTGCTGGGACCGAATCTTTTTACATTATATGTCAATGATTTGGACGATGGAATTGATAGCTTTGTTGCAAAGTTTGCAGATGATATGAAGATAGGTGGACGGGCAGGTAGTTTTGAGAAAGTAGAGAGGCTGCAGAAGGACTTAGACAGATTAGGAGAATGGGCAAAAAACGTCAGATGGAATATAGTGTTGGGAAGTGTATGGTCATGCACTTTGGTAGAAGAAATGAAAGGGTTAACTATTTTCTAAATGGAGGGAAAATAGAAAAAAACTGAGATGCAAAGGGACTTGGGAGACCTTGTGCAGGACTCTAAAGGTTAATTTGCAGGTTGAGTCTGTGGTGAGGAGGCAAATGCAATGTTGGCATTCATTTGAAGAGGACTAGAATATAAAAGCAAGGATCTAATCCTGAGGCTTTATAAAGCACTGGTGAGGCCTCACTTGAAATATTGTGAGCAGTTTTGGGCTCCTTATCTTAGAAAGAATGTGCTGAAACTGGAGAGGGTTCAAAGGAGGTTCACGAAAATGATACCAGGATTGAATAGCATGTCATATGAAGAGTGATGGTTCTGACGCTGTATTCACTAGAATTCAGAAGAATGAGGGGTGACCTCATTGAAATCTATTGAATAGTAAAAGGCGTTGATAGAGTGGATATGGAGAGGATGTTTCCTATGATGGGAGAGTCTAAGACCAGAGGACACAGCCTCAGAATACAGGGGCATCCTTTTAAAACAGAGATGAGGAGGAATTTCTTTATCCAGAGAGTGATGCATCTGTGGAATTATTTGCCACAGGCAGCTGTGGAGGCTAAGTCTTTATGCATATTTAAGGCAGAGGTTGATAGATTTGTGATTGGTCAGAGCATGAAGGGATACAGGGAGAAGGCAGGAGATTAGGGCTGAGAGAAAAATGGGATCAGCCATGATGAATTAGCAGAGCAGACTTGAAGGGACAAATGGCCTGTTTCTGCTCCTCTATCTTATGGTCTTAATTTGCAGGTTGAGTCGCTGGTGAGGAAGGCAAATGCAATGTTAGCATTCATTTTGAGAGGACTAGAATATAGAAGCAAGAATTTAATGCTGAGGCTTTATAAGGTATTGGTCAGACCTCACTCAGAGTATTGTGAGCAGTTTTGGGCCCCTTATCTAAGAAAGGATGTGCTGACATTGGAGAGGGTCCAGGGGAGCATTACAACAATGACCCTGGGAATGAAAAGGTTAAAGTATGAGGAGCGATTGATGGCTCTGGACCTGTCCTCACTGGAGTTTAGAAGAATAAGATTCAAATTTGCTTAAGATTTTGATTCAGAATTGTTTAATACCATTTCCAGTACACAAGTGCAAAGGAGAACAAAATAGTTGCTACTCTGGATCCAGTGCAGCGCAAAAAAATCACAATAAGATAAGGAACACAATAATTAAAAAAACAATAAATCTAAATATGTAAGATAGCTTAGATGCATAGATTGATTGTATGACCATAAAGTGACGCTAGGCACAGGAGTGTCTGTACATAAGGTGACTGACAGGAAATGATAAAGTAATAATGGTTGGGGTGTGGAGAGGTGAGGTAGTGGGTGGAGGTGTTGATCAGCCTCACTGCTTGGGGAATCTCATTGAAACCTATCAAATATTGAAATGCCCAGATAGAGTGGGTGTGGAGATGAGTAGGGAGTCTAGGACCAGAGGGCACAGCCTCAGAATACAAGGAGGTCCCTTTAAAACAGAGATGATGAGGAATTCCTTTAGCCAGAGGGTGGAGAATCTGTGGAATTCACCGTCACAGACGGCTGTGGAGGTCAAGTCATTTAGTATATTTAAACTGGAGGTTGATAGGTTCTTGATTAGTAGGGCATCGAAGGTTACAGGGAGAAGGCAGCAGAGTGGGGTTGAGAGGGATAATAAATCAGCCATGATGGAATGGCAGAGCAGACATGATGTGCTAATTCTGCTTCTATGTCTTATAGTCTTGTTGGCTTATTAGGAGTTAACGGTAGCCAGAACAGGAACAGTTGATTGGTTCCTCTCCCTGAAGGATAATGCTCACAGTTTGCCCTGAGTAGGTCTGAGCTGACAAACTTTTGATTGCTAGTCGAGTATGATGATTACCAGAGCACCTCACACATAACCCGATATTAGCTGAGGGGTAGTGACTCAATAAGCTTTGTCAGCTCGAGGCACAAGGTTTATGTTTCAGGATTAACAGAGGCATTGACTTAGCCAAGCACAGTCCAGCCCTCAACTGATGTCTGCATGTGGACTTTTCACACCATATCTGGCCGCAGAAACAAATCTGCCACAGAGACATCAAACATCATGTTCTGTAAACCTGGGCACCTGCACGTTAATGCAAAATACCTAATCAGCCAATCATGTGGCAGCAACTCAGTGCATAAAAACATGCAGACATGGTCAAGAGGCTAAGTGACTTTGACTTTGGAATGAGTGATGGTGCCAGACGGGGTGGTTTGAGTATCTCAGGAATTGCTGATATCCTGGGATTTTCACACACAACAGTCTCCAGAGCAGTGGTTCCCAACCGGGGTTCACAGGAACCTCTGCTGTAGAGCTTACAAAGATTGGTGCAAAAAAAAACAAATTTAAAAATTCATTCAGCAGTGAAAATGCCTTGTTAATGAGAGAGATCAGAGGAGAATGGCCAGACTGATTCAAGCTGACAGGAAAGTGACAGTAACTCAAATAACCACACATTACAACAGTGGTGTGCAGAAGGGCATCTTGGAATGAAGAACACATTGAACCTTGAAGTGGATGAGCTCCAGCAGAAGGAGACCACAGGTATATACTCTGTGGCCACTCTATTAGGTACAGGAGGTATCTAACAATGTGGCCATCGAGTGTAATTATATGAACACGTTAACAGGAAATTATTTCTGAACAGAAAGAACACTGATGGACTTCTGTGGTCAAGTCATGAGATCTGCTATGACTATTCTAGAAAGCAGAAGAGGCCCTCATGTAGTGTCTCAACAAGGTTCCCTCTGTGGATTCTGTCTATACTTCTTGCAGCTTCAGTAAAATAGCCAACATAATCAGAGATCCCACCCAGACATTCTCTCTTCTCCCCTCTCCCGTTGGACAAAAGGTACAAAAGCCTCAAATCATGTACCATCAGGCCCAAGGACAGCTTCCATCCTAGTTATCAGACTCTTGAACAGACTTCTTGAATGGACTCTTGACCTTACAATCTACCTCATTATAATCTTGGAACATGATTGTTTTTCGCACACTGCATTTTCTCTGTAGATGTTACACTTTATTTTGCACTTTATTTTACCTTGCATTGTGTAATGATCTGATCTTTATGAAGAGTATGAAAGACAAACTTGACACATGTGACAATAATAAACTCATAACTAATACCAAAAGAATCAGAAGAAGTTTCAATATCACTGACATACATTGTGAAATTTGTTGTAAGTTGGCCACGGAGTGTATGTTCAATGTTCCTATCTCTAATTCCTATCCTGCTCCAGGATATCAGAAATGAATGTATAAGCAGGAGCCATCTAGATCTTCCAGCTATTTACCACTTTAATTCTCCATCTTATTCCTTCTCTCATTATCATCATCGTGATGTGAATAAATCAAGGAAGGTAGTGCACCCGTGGCTGACAAGAGAAATTAGGGATAGTATCAATTCCAAAGAAGAAGCATACAAATTAGCCAGAGAAAGTGGCTCACCTGAGGACTGGGAGAAATTCAGAGTTCAGCAGAGGAGGACAAAGGGCTTAATTAGGAAGGGGAAAAAAGATTATGAGAGAAAACTGGCGGGGAACATAAAAACAGACTGTAAAAGCTTTTATAGATATGTAAAAAGGAAAAGACTGGTAAAGACAAATGTAGGTCCCCTGCAGACAGAAACAGGTGAATTGATTATGGGGAGCAAGGACATGGCAGACCAATTGAATAATTACTTTGGTTCTGTCTTCACTAAGGAGGACATAAATAATCTTCCAGAAATAGTAAGGGACAGAGGGTCCAGTGAGATGGAGGAACTGAGTGAAATACATGTTAGTAGGGAAGTGGTGTTAGGTAAATTGAAGGGATTGAAGGCAGATAAATCCCCAGGGCCAGATGGTCTGCATCCTAGAGTGCTTAAGGAAGTAGCCCAAGAAATAGTGGATGCATTCGTGATAATTTTTCAAATTCGTTAGATTCTGGACTAGTTCCTGAGGATTGGAGGGTGGCTAATGTAACTCCACTTTTTAAAAAAGGAGGGAGAGAGAAACCGGGGAATTATAGACCGGTTAGCCTAACGTCGGCGGTGGGGAAACTGCTGGAGTCAGTTATCAAGGATGTGATAACAGCACATTTGGAAAGCGGTGAAATGATCGGACAAAGTCAGCATGGATTTGTGAAAGGAAAATCATGTCTGACGAAGCTCATAGAATTTTTTGAGGATGTAACTAGTAGAGTGGATAGGGGAGAACCAGTGGATGTGGTATATTTGGATTTTCAAAAGGCTTTTGACAAGGTCCCACACAGGAGATTAGTGTGCAAACTTAAAGCACACGGTATTGGGGCTAAGGTATTGGTGTGGGTGGAGAATTGGTTAGCAGACAGGAAGCAAAGAGTGGGAATAAACGGGACCTTTTCAGAATGGCAGGCGGTGACTAGTGGGGTACCACAAGGCTCAGTGCTGGGACCCCAGTTGTTTACAATATATATTAATGACTTGGATGAGGGAATTAAATGCAGCATCTCCAAGTTTGCAGATGACACGAAGCTGGGTGGCAGTGTTAGCAGTGAGGAGGATGCTAAGAGGATGCAGAGTGACTTGGATAGGTTGGGTGAGTGGGCAAACTCATGGCAGATGCAATTTAATGTGGATAAATGTGAAGTTATCCACTTTGGTGGCAAAAATAGGAAAACAGATTATTATCTGAATGGTGGCCGATTAGGAAAAGGGGAGGTGCAACGAGACCTGGGTGTCATTATACACCAGTCATTGAAAGTGGGCATGCAGGTACAGCAGGCGGTGAAAAAGGCGAATGGTATGCTGGCATTTATAGCGAGAGGATTCGAGTACAGGAGCAGGGAGGTACTACTGCAGTTGTACAAGGCCTTGGTGAGACCACACCTGGAGTATTGTGTGCAGTTTTGGTCCCCTAATCTGAGGAAAGACATCTTTGCCATAGAGGGAGTACAAAGAAGGTTCACCAGATTGATTCCTGGGATGGCAGGACTTTCATATGAAGAAAGACTGGATGAACTGGGCTTGTACTCGTTGGAATTTAGAAGATTGAGGGGGGATCTGATTGAAACGTATAAGATCCTAAAGGGATTGGACAGGCTAGATGCAAGAAGATTGTTCCCGATGTTGGGGAAGTCCAGAACGAGGGGTCACAGTTTGAGGATAGAGGGGAAGCCTTTTAGGACTGAGATTAGGAAAAACTTCTTCACACAGAGAGTGGTGAATCTGTGGAATTCTCTGCCACAGGAAACTGTTGAGGCCAGTTCATTGGCTATGTTTAAGAGGGAGTTAGATATGGCCCTTGTGGCTACAGGGGTCAGGGGGTATGGAGGGAAGGCTGGGGCGGGGTTCTGAGTTGGATGATCAGCCATGATCATAATAAATGGCGATGCAGGCTCGAAGGGCCGAATGGCCTACTCCTGCACCTATTTTCTATGTTTCTATGTTTCTATGTTTCTATGATTGTTCTTGACAAATTTTTCTACAGGAGTGGTTTGCCATTGCCTTCTTCTGGCCAGTGTCTTTACAAGATGGGTGACCCCAACCTCCAGCCATTATCAATACTCTTCAGAGATTGTCTGCCTGGCGTCAGTGGTCGCATAACCAGGACTTGTGATATTCACCAACTGCTCGTACGACCATCCACCACCTGATCCCAGGGTTTCACATGACCCTTATCCCGGGGGTGGGGGGAGGGGGCGCTAAGCAGGTGCTACATCTTGCCCGAGGGTGACCTGCAGGCTAACAGAGGGAAGGAGCACCTCACACCTCCTTTGGTAGAGATATATCTCCACCTCACCACCCACACAAAGCAATACAACACAGAAACTGGCCCTTTGGCCTACCTAGTCCGTGCCGAACTGTTATACTATCTAGTCCCATTGTCCGCACCTGGACCATAGCTCGCCATACCTCTCCCTTTCATGTACATATCCAAACTCGTCTTAAACGTTGCTGTCGAACCTGCATCCACCACGTCTGCTGGCAGTACGCTCCACGCCCGCACCACCTTAGTGAAGGCACTCCCTCTCATGCACTCCAAATAAGGAAGCCTCAGTGAAATGTGGAGCAATGTCCCCTGTAAAAGCCTCAAACTAATTCACAGCTTCAGAAAATACCCCCAGGACTCTAGCCACTAATGTAACTCACCTGGACAATGGTTTCTCTTACGTAAGAATGCTGTTCAATATGATCATTCTTCAGATGCTGGTGAGTAAACTGTCCTTGTTGGGTCTCAACACCTCTCTCTGTGACTGGATCTTGGGCTTCTTGATGGAGAGACCTCAGACAGTTCGTGTTGGAAGCAACACCTCTATTACATGTGTAGTTCCCTGGTAAGCCTCAGGCTCGCTCAGCTCGCTCTCGTGCAGGGGGAGCAGCCTTCAGCCCCGCCAAACTGGGTAATCAAGTTTGTGTGGATGCTGTGTGATGTACCCCACCCTGCCAAATAACAGACAGTACACCATATGCAATTAAATGATTACACTTTATAGATATTACTGGAACATGTAATTAATAGAGATACAATATAAAAGAAACGTAAAAGGCGCCAAACTTACCAAAGTTCAACCATTTCGTGCACAACAGTTGGAGCTCAATTAATGGGGTCCTCTTTCCACCATGCGATCTCCTCCGACCTCCTCGACCCGCCGCCTGGGACCAACCACGGTTGTCGACCAGACACTCCACACGAGACTGTCCTCGTTTCCTCTCCTCGCCGAAGACCCTGGGCCTTGGACTCCCATGTGGAGTCCATTCCGTCGCCCAGCTTACAGCATCTCTCTCCTCGCGTCTCCTCTCTCTGTCCCCATCGCGCCTTCTGCCCCAAAGCCCGCGAAAACAAGAGCTTACAGACACACAAGAAAGAATAACATCTATCCCAATTGGTTAACAAATGAATACAATTCTCGAATCAGTAATATAACCCAAACAAGCTGCTAGAGAGAGAACCACTGTCTCAGCAGTAAACATCACAGAGAAGCCATTTTATTTTTAACATAACAAAGAAGCCATTTTATTAGCCTTAGCAGATAACATAAGAGAAGAAACCCCTTACACATGTGATATATGAACTGCAGTGTTTTGCATCTTTGTCCCTGAGGAATGTGGTTTTGTTTGGCTGTATACATGTGTACAGATGAATAACAATAAACTTGAACTTGAACTACACACGCAAAATGCTGGAGGAACTTTACAAGTCAGGCAGCATTTATGTAAGTGAATAAACAGTCGATGTTTCAGGCTGAGACCCTTCATCAGGACTGGAAAGGAAGGGGGAGTATGCCAGAATAAAAAGGTGGGGGGAGAAGGAGGAGAGCTAGAAGGTGATAGGTGAAGCCAGGTTGGGTAGGAAGGGTCAAGAGCTGGAGAAGAAGGAACCTGATAGGAGAGAAGAGTGGGCCATGGGAGAAAGGGAAGAAGGTGGGGCACCAGGGGGAGGTGACAGACAGGTGAGGAGATGAAGTAAGAGGCCAGAGTGGGGAACAAAATAAGAGGGGAGGGGGAAGGAGTTTTTTTTTTACCAAAAGGAGAAATTGATATTCATGCCATCAGATTGGAGGCTACCCAGACAGAAAATAAGGTGTTGCTCCTCTACCCTTGGCACACGAGGAGGCCATGGACCGACATGTCAGAACGGGAATGGTAATAGGAATTGAAATGTTTGGTCACCGGAAAGTGGTCCCCCAATTTACGATGGGTTTCACCAATGTAGAGGAGACTACATCAAGAGTACCAGACACAATAGACGACCCCAGCAGATTTGCAGGTGAAGTGCTGCCTCACCTGGAAGAATTGTTTGGGGCTCTGAATGGAGGTGAGGGAGGAGGTGAATAGGTAGGTGTAGCACCTAGGCTGCTTGCCAGGAGGGAGATTAGTGGGGAGAACCACATAAAATTGCAGAAGTAGCCGTATTAAAGCACTGGAGAGTAGTTGAGTTAATTCAGGACAAATCTGTCTTTTGTAGTCACTAATAATGTCAATCTTTTAATCAGTCTGAAAATTAGGCACACAACAAACATTGATTTTAGAATCAAACTAGTTTTCCTCTATTGATATGATCAACAGAACTTCACACTATTATAACTGATTACTGGTGGCTGTGCCATCAAGAGGAAAGACATATTCTCAGGAACATCAGCTTAGCGGCTAGCACAATCGCTTTACAACACCAGCAATTTCCAAACGGGGTTGGATTCCCACCACTCTTTGTAAAGATTTTGTATATTCTTCCCATGACCATGTGGGTTTCCTCCAGGTGCTCTGGTTTCCTCCCACATTCCAAAGACGTATGGGTTAGGATTAGTGAGTTATAGGCATGTATGCTGGTGTGGGAAGAATGGCGACATGTGTGGGCTGCCCCTAGCACATCTTCGGACTGCGTTGGTTGTTGACACAAACGTTACATTTCACTATATATTTCGATGTTTTAAGGTACATGTGACAAAATAAGTAACTGTTATCTTTAAATTTCCTCTAAAATGCTGCTGGAATCTACCCCAGCCAATGACATAACTGCTTGTTCTTGTTTTGGCTTTGTGTAAGTTTTTGATTGGCTACAATCCTGTAGTCTCTTGAGTTATGTTTATGTTGAAGATGCAAAACTCACACATCTTGAGTGAGGACTTGAATGAAATGGTTGAGTGAGTTCTGAGCTGGGCTCACCCTTTCCCTTCAGAAGATGGTGAAGGCACTTCAAGAAAGCAGCATCCATCCGTAAGGACCCCGCCACCGAGGACTATCCCTCTGCTCGGTACTACTATGAGGGTGGAGGTACAGGAGCCTGAAGACACAAACTCAACATTTTAGCAACAGTTTATTTCTCTCTGCCATCAGATTTCTTAAGACCATAAATGGTCCATGAACCCATGAACATTACCTCAATATTTTTGCTGCCATTTTGCACTACTTACTTTGTATTTCACATTATAATTTGTATGTATAATTTAATGTTTTCCTCTCTGAGGATCGTCACCTTGTCATGGTGGAGAGGCTTGTGAGTTCCCGAGATCCCGAGGGTGACGCTGTCTGGAGCTTAGCTCCTGGTAAGGTCACCCGCGGCTGTAAGGTCAAGGGTGAAGTTCCAGACAAAGAGCGATCCAACCAACACCTCAGTGGTGGAGCTGACACATCACAATGGCAGTGAAGATGGAGGAAGGCTGGTGCAGTGAAGGGTTCCCAGTGGCCTTGTATTGAATGCCACTGGATACTGACACCAACCTGTCAAGAACCGTGTGGTGGCAGCCCGTGCATCAGCCTCTCCATGTGAAGCAAAGTCCTGCAAAGTTCTCCGTTAAGGGAATCCACCCCAACATCCCAGTTTTGTGGATCCAGGATCGGCCTCTACAGCCACCTGAGGACTCACCAATAGACAACCCCTGAGGAGATCATCGTACCCAACTTGAGTGATGGCACAAAAAAATTAATGTATTGCACTGTACTGCTGCAAAACAACAAATTTCATGAAATGCAGTACTGTGCAAAAGTCTTAGGCATATATTTAGCCAAAGTGCCGAAGACTTTTGCACAGTACTGTCGTAAGTTTATGTATTGCACTGTACTTCTGCTGCAAAAAACCCCAAATTTCACGAAATATGTGAGTGATGATAAACCTGATTCTGAAATGGGTCTCTCTTGTGGACTGAGAGTGGGAAGGGGGCAGGGAGAGGGGAATCATGGTTGGGAAAAGGGGAAGGGAGAGGGGAGGGAGAGAGAAGCACCAGAGAGACATTCTGTAATGATCAATAAACCGATTGTTTGGGATCAAATGACCTTGCCTGGTGTCTCAAGACTGGGTGTGCCTGCACCCGCACCTCCCCCCTCCCTGCCCTGGCGCTTTTTCTCTGCCACTTGTCCCACACCCCTCCCACAAACTCCACTCTCGCCATTCCCAACATCCTTTGTTTCCACCAGATTTACAAACTTGCTCTCCGCTTCATGTTGACAAATATGGTACTAACCCCTATTGACATCAATGGACCTGGGGTTGAGAGGGTGAACAGCTTTATGTTCATTGGCATACAAATCATCGAGGACCTCTCTTGGTCTGTACATACTGGCTGTGTGATGAAAAAAGCACAACAATGAAGAAGTTCAGCACGAGTCCCCAAATCCTAAGAACTTTCTACAGCGGCACAACTGAGAGCATCCTGACTGGCTGCATCACTGCCCGGTATGGGAACTGTACTTCCCTCAATCACAGGACTCTGCAGAGAGTGGTGTGGACAGCCCAGTGCATCTGTAGATGTGAACTTCCCTCTATTCAAGACATTTACAGAGACAGGTGAATTAAAAAGGCCTGAAGGATTATTGGGAACCCGAGTCACCCCAACTTCAAACTGTTCCAGCTGCTACCATCTGGGAAATGGTAGGCAGCATAAAAGCCAGGACCAACAGGCTCCGGGACAGCTTCTTCCAGCAGGCCATCAGACTGATTAATTCACACTGATACAACTGTATTTCTATGTTATATTGATTGTCCTGTTGTACATACTATGTATTACATATTACTAATATTTATGTATTGCACATTCAGACAGCGACGTTACGTAAAGATTTTTACTCCTCACTTATGTGGAGGATGTAAGAAATAAAGTGAAATCAATTCAATACTATGCAGAAGACATCCTAGCTATATATATATGCCTAAGAGTTTTGCACAGTACTATATGTGAGTGATAATAAACCTGATTCTGATTCTATGACACTTCTCTTTCTGATGAAAGGGGACCTTTCTGTACTGTAAGGACCTGACATGAAATGTTGCTGATGCCACAAATGAGTCACTTACACCCACTGCACATCGCTGCTCATTGAGACTGCATTTATGTTCTGTTATGGGAAATGGAAATGACAAATGATAAAGTAAAAGACTGCCTCATGAGTTTGAAACACAAGAGATTCTACAAATGCTGGAAATGCAGTGCAACACACACAAAATGCTGGACAAACTCAGCAGATCAGGCAGCTTCTCTCGAAATGAACTCTCGGTACCCCTCCTCCCACCTTGTTTTCCTAGTGTCTTCCCCCTTCCTTGCTAATCCATTAAGAAGAGTCTCGTCCCGAAACGTCGATTGTTTATTCATTTCCATGGACGTTGCCTGACCTGCTGAGTTTCTCCAGCATTTTGTGCTTGTTGCTTTGGATGATAAGGATTTGGAGGGCTGTTGTCTGGTGCATGTCGATGGGATTAGGCAGAATAACAGTTTGGCACAAACTAGATGGACCAAAGGGTCTGTTTCTGTGCTGTAGTGTTCAATGACTCTATGATGTGGACACAAAACTGGAGAGCAGTGATCATTCTTGGAAGGTGGCCTATGCTTTATTGTTCACAGAAATAAGATCAATAAAAGGAAGTGACATATTCTACAGTCTACAATCCATGTTCCTGTATTCAATCTATTCATTCATTGATTCATTATGTGTCGTGTCATATGACGTAAGCAATCGTGGTCTTTCCATGACCAGGATTGTTTTTGGTCATTTTTTTCTACAGAAGTGGTTAGCCATTGCCTTCTTCTGGGTGACCCCAGACATCATCAGTACTCTTCAGAGATTGTCTGCCTGGCGTTAGTGATCACATAACCAGTGATATACACTGACTGCTCATATGACCATTCACCACCTGCTCCCATGGCTTCACGTGACCCTGATCGGTTGGGGGGGGGGGTGGTGGCAAAGCAGACGTTACACTTTGCCCAATGGTGACCAGTGACCTGCAGGCTAGCGGAGGGAAGGAGTGCCTGACACCTCCTTTGGGAGAGACATATCTCCACCTCACCACCCTTTTTGATCCATTTTTCATTTTATTTAATTGATGAAAATAATACTTAGAGTCAATGAACACTACAACACAGAAGCAAGCCCTTTGGCCCATCTAGTCTGTGCCAACCTGTTTCTCTGCCTAGTCCCATTGACCTGCACCTAGACCATAGCCCTCCTTAGATGGTCATTTACCAATTCTTCAAATGGGTCATCCTGTTGCTGGCTTTGATTGGCCAACAATATTCTGGCAGTGTATGACACTTGTTCGGCTTGTTCGCGGTAATAAGAGAGCTTAAGGTTAAGGAACCCTTAGGGAACAGTGATCACAATATGATCGAGTTCGCATTGAAATTTGAGAGGGAAAAAATAAAATCCAATGTGTTGGTAATTCAGTGGAATAAAGTAAATTACAATGGCATGAGAGGGGAACTGGCCGAAGTTGACTGGAAAGAGATATTTGCAGGAAAGACAGCAGAGCAGCAATGGCTGAAGTTCCTGCGAAAAGTGAGGGAAGTGCAAGACAGATATATTCCAAATAAGAAGAAATTTTCAAAGGGAAGAAGGACACTACCGTGGCTGACAAGTGAAGTCAGAGTCAAAGTAAAAGCAAAAGAGAGGGCATACAAGGAAGCCAGAACTAGTGGGAAGATAGAGGATTGGGAAGCTTTTCAAAACTTGCAGAAGGAAACTAAGAAGGTCATTCAGAAGGAAAAGATGAATTATGAGAAGAAGCTGGCGACTAATATCAAAGAAGATACTAAAAGCTTTTTTAAGTATATGAAGGGTAAAAGAGAGTTGAGGGTAGATATAGGACCAATACAAAATGATGTTGGAGATATTGTAATGAGAGACACAGAGATGGCAGAGGAACTGAATGCATATTTTGCATCAGTATTCACAATTGAAGACGCCTGCAGTATAGTGGACATTCAAGAGTGTCAGGGAAGAGAAGTTTGTGCAGTGAAAATTACGACTGAGAAGGTGCTCAGGAAGCTTAATGATCTGAGGGTGGATAAATCTCCTGGTCCTGATGGAATGCACCCCCGGGTTCTGAAGGAAGTAGATAGAGAGATTGCAAAGGTCTTAACAATGATCTTTCTAGAATCGATAGATTCTGGCATTGTACCGGATGACTGGAAAATTGCAAATGTTACTCCACTATTTAAGAAGGGTGGGAGGCAGCAGAAAGGAAACTATAGACCTGTTAGTCTGACATCAGTGGCTGGGAAGTTGTTGGAATCGATTGTTAGGGATGAGATTACAGAGTACCTGGAGGCACATGACAAGATGGGCCAAAGTCAGCATGGTTTCCTGAAAGGAAAATCTTGCCTGATAAACCTACTGTAATTCCTTGAGAAAATTACAAGCAGGGTAGACAAAGGAGATGTAGTAGATGTGGTGTGCTTGGATTTTTAGAAGGCCTTTGACAAGGTGCCACACATAAGGCTGCTTAGCAAGATAAGAGCCCACGGAATTACAGGGAAGTTATTAGTGTAGTGGAGCATTGGCTGGTCGGCAGAAGACAGAGAGTGGGAATAAAGGGATCCTATTCTGGCTAGCTGCTGGTTACCAGTGGAGTTCCACAGGGATCAGTGTTGGGACCGCTGCTTTTCACAATCTGATTTGGATTACGGTATTAATGGATTTGTGGCTAAATTTGCCGATGATACAAAGATTGGTGGAGGAGCGGGTAGTGTTGAGGAATCAGAGAGACTTAGATAGTTTTGGGGAATGGGCAAAGAAGTGGCAAATGAAATACAATGTTGGAAAGTGGATGGTCATGCACTTTGGTGGAAGAAATTAACGGGCAGACTATTATTTAGATGGGGAGAGAATTCAAAATACAGAGATGCAAAGGGACTTGGGAGTCCTTGTACAGGATACCTGAAAGGTTAATCTCCAGGTTGAGTCGGATGTGAAGAAGGCAAATGCAATGCTGGCATTCATTTCTAGAGGTATAGAATATAAGAGCAGGGATGTGATATTGAGGCTCTATAAGGCACTCGTGAGACCACACTTGGAGTATTGTGTGCAGTTTTGGGCTCTTTATTTTAGAAAGGATATAATGACATTGGAGAGGGTTCAGAGAAGATTCATGGGAATGATTTCAGGAATGAAAGGGTTACCGTATGAGGAACGTCTGGCAGCTCTTGGGCTGTATTCCCTGGAGTTCAGGAGAATGGGGCGGGGGGGGGGGAAATCTCATAGAAACATTCAGAATGTTAGAAGGGCTGAACAGATTAGATATGGCAAAGTTATTTCCCATGGTAGAGGATTCTAGGGTAAGAGGGCACGACTTCAGGATTGAAGGATGTCCTTTTCAAACTGAGATGTGGAGAAATTACTTTAGTCAGAGGGTGGTAAATCTTTGGAATTTGTTGCCACGAGTGGCTGTGGAGGCCAAGTCATTGGGTGTACTTAAGGCAGAGATAGATAGGTTCTTGATTAGCCAGGGCATCAAAGGGTATGGGGAGAAGGCAGGGGAGTGGGGATGACTGGAGGAATTGGATCAGCCCATGATTGAATGGTGGAGCAGACTTGATGGGCTGAATGTCCTACTTCTGCTCCTGTATCTTATGGTTTTATGGCTACTGAGAGAAGAACGTGATGCTTATGGAAGTGAAACAGCTTGTGATGTACAATGACTAATTCCCATTCTCCTGCCTTCTTCCTGTAACCTTTGACGCCCTTACTAATCAAGACTCTATCAACCTCTGCTTTAAATATACCCAATGACTTGGTCTCCACTACCATCTGTGGCAATAAATTCCACAGGTTCACCATCCTCTGGGATGAAGAAATTCCTCCTCATCTCTGTTCTAAAGGGTGTCCTATTCTGAAGTTGCGCCCTCTGGTCCTAGACTCCCCCACTATAGGAAACATCTATCTAGGCCTTTCAACATTCGATAGGTTTCAATGAGATCCTTCCTTATTTTTCTGTTACAGGAGCTCATGGTTAACTGGCAGCCTAAGGCTTGTATCTTGCACCACAGGGGGAGGCCACTCGGCCCATCCCAGCTGCTTTGCTTTTGTGAAAGAGCTATCCATTTCTTTCGGTGGCAATGGCTACTATTGGAGACATTCTTTTAAGAAGAGTGGAGAAAAGTTTAGAGGAGATGTTAAAAGTAGATTTTTAAAAAATTTATATAGAAAGTTGTAAATGCCTAGAATGCATTATTGGGGGTGATGGTGGAGGCAGATAGATTAGGGACTTTTCAGAGACTTTTAGATAGACACGTGGATGAAAGAAAAACAGAGGGCTATGTGGAACGGAAAGGTTAGATTCAAGATTATTTAAGATTCAATATTCAAGATTCAACATTCAAAATTCAAGATTGTTTAATGTCCCAGCACACAATGTAAAGGAGGATGAAATAATTGTTCCTCTGAGTCTGATGCAGGACAAAAAAAAACACAATAAGATGAAGAGCACAATAATTTAAAAAAACACAAGATAGCTTATATACATAGATTGATTGCATGTCCATAAAGTGACGTTAGGCACAGGAGTGTCTGTACATAAGGTGATTCTGACAGGAAATGATAAAGTAGTGGTGGTTGGGGGTGTGGAGTGGTGGGTTTGTGGGAGGAGGTGTTGATCAGCCTTACTACTTGGGGAAAGTAACTGTTTTTGAGTCTGGTGGTCCTGGTGTGGATGCTACGTAGCCTTCCTGATGGGAGTGGGACAAACAGTCCTTGAGCAGGGTGGGTGGGATCCTTCATGATGATACTGGCCTTTTTCCAGCTCCTTTCCATATATATGTCATTGATAGCATGTAGATTGATCTTGGAGTAGGTTAAAATGTCAGTACAACATCACGGGCTGAAGGGCTCATTCTGTGTCATGTTCTATATTAATCCCAAATCCTACTCTTTCCCTAGAAGTTTGATCCAATGATCCAATTTCTATTTTTAAACTAAATTTGTTTCAGTCACTCATTTAGGTAGCCTGGTGATTCACTGTAAAAAAAAAAATTCTCATTTCCCCTCTTATTTGTATGCCCAATCTTTACCACTGGACACCAACTCTCAGAAGTTTTGCCCCTGTTGTCTCAATCAAAACATCTCACTCTCGCGGCCAACAACAACTTCAGGCTACCTTGTGGCAGAGCCTAAACAAAGCTTCCTATCTACTTAAAGTGCCGAATATGCCTGCTGCGGCTTAGCGGGCAAATGTCTCCTGCTTCTGAGTAGCCCTCTGAGTAGGCAAGTCCCACTCGCAAGCAAATAATCTAGGCCAGCAGTTTCCAACTGTTTTTATGCCATGGACCCCCTTGTCATTCCAGCGAAACCTATAGACCCCTTCACAAATAAAGTACATAGGATTACAAACCAATTATATTACAGTTAATACAGCTATCAAAATATATTTTTAAAATTGTAGTCTAGTGATATATGTGCTTCTGTATTAATGTATTAAATAACAAGTAGTGGTAAATGATATTTTCAGATATTTGCAACAATTGTAATGTGATATGAAAATATCTGTGATTTCTGTTGGTGATGAAGTCACAGTTACTGCCAATACTACTGTGGTTTACTGCCTACATTCATAATTGAAGGAAATGCTAAATTTCAGTTAGAGGTTGTTGAAAATAAAGCTTTTTTTCATATCCAAGTTTATGGACCCCTGGAATCTATCCACAGACCCCCGAGAGGTCCATGGACCCCAGGTTAAGAACCCGTGTTCTAGGTTGGCACTCCAGTGCAGTAATGAGGGAGTGCTGTACGCTCTGAGGTGCCATTTTTTAATACAATTTTTTCCCTTGTGAGGGGATCCAGGAGTGCCCCGATTAACTGTTTGGAAAGGAGAGAGAGAGAGAGAGAGAGAGACAGTTATTTTCCACCGATATGTTGCTTTTGAAAGGAGAGAGAGAGAGAGAGAGAGAGAGAGAGAGAGAGAGAGATGAAGATTAATGGTTGGACTGTCACTTTAAGGCATTGGAAGTAACTTTGGATTTTTACTGAGTTTGGAGTTGGAGACAGCACCGAGCAGCTTGTAAGTTGCTATGGTGACCGAAGACGGTGTTATTTAATGGACACTCGATGTTGTGATTTTCAGCAGGTTGTTGATATTTCTTCAAGGTCTTGTTCGCCTGCTTGTGCATTTCTTCACAGACCAAGGAAGGAGGGACTCTTTGAATGACAGGTGATGCTCAGCACAAAGAAATAAATAGGAAGTCAGATGATACAGACCTCAGACACATGATCTGGACACTGAATGAACATTGTTGTGTCCGCCGAGAAAGCGGGTTTTGGAGGATCGATCCAAATTGCTATTCCAACGGTAAAGAAGGGGTTGACTGGTGGGGAGTTGTCTATGTGTCCACCCTTGCCAGGGTGATAGCTCCACCACAGGAAAACCGGTCCCCCTGGTTAAAGTCACAGTCGATGACTTGTAAAGGATTTCAGAGGACGACGAGAAGATCGACAGCATCAGCTCACCTGAAGACTCAGCTCACTCTCTCTCTCTCCCCCCCCAACACATCACTACTCAACTAAATACCACGAACTGAACTGAACTGAACTTTACTCAACATCATTAAGACTGTATCTTTTTACCCCTAGACTTAAAGAAGCTTGGTTTTCATACATATGTATTCCACACTTACTTTTATATATAATCATTGCTAACCTGTTTGATTTGTCTACATTTATATTACTGTATTGCGTAGTTACTAATAAATATTAGTAGTTTATAGCAATACGAGACTCCAAAGTGGTTTCTATTTCTGCTGGTTCTTTATTTCCGTCACGGGGTACGTGACACCCTCACTATCTTTTTTCTCTTTTTTGCACTAGTTATTTAATTTATTTTTGACATGTACTTATTGTAATTTACAGTTTTACAGTTAGTATTGCAATGTACTACTGTAGCAAAACAACAAATTTCATGACACCTGTCAGTGATATTAAACCTGATTCTGAATCTTGTGGTATCGGTTTACTGGTTTATTATCATCACAGTACCGCGATACAGTGAAAAGCTTGTATTACACACAGTTCATCCAGATCAAAGCATTACACCGTGCATTGAGGTAGAAAAGTACAAAAGTACAGTAAATTTTATTATTAAAGTACATTTATGTCACCATATACAACCCTGAGATTCATTTTCTTGTGGGCATACTCAATAAATCTATAGAATAATAACCATAAAAGAATTAGTGAACGACCCCCAAACTAGGTTATTCAACCAGACTGCAGAAGACAGCAAACTTTGCAAATACAAAAGAAGAAGCAATAATATTAATAAATAAGCAATAGATATTGAGATGAAGTGTCCTTGAAAGTGAGTCCATTGGTTGTGGGATAATTTCAAGGATGAGGAAAATGAAAATGAGATCTAGTGCTTTCCCGGTGTATATGATAAATAAGATCTTCTCGGGCTTTGCGCCGGGTATAGTTATCGATTATAACCAATGTTTCAATGACAAACTCTGTCATCTTCTTCAAGGATGATGCCTGGGTAAGTCTAGTCTGGAGGAATACAGGGGCATACCTTGCCCAGGCATCATCCTCGAAGAAGATGGCAGAGTTTGCCAATGAAACATCAGTTATAATCGCTACCTGTACCTGGCTTGAAGCCCGGGGACAGTTTATTCGAAGATAAGTGAAGTTATCCCCTTTCGTTCAAAAGCCTGATGGTTGAAGGGTAGCAATTGTTCTTGAACCTGGTGGGGTCAGTCCTAAGGCTCTAGTACGTTCTTTGATGGCAGCAGCAAGAAGAGAGCATGTCCTGGGTGGTGGGAGTCTCTGATGCTGGATGCTACTTTTCTGCAACAGCATTTTATGTAGATCTACTCAATGGTTAAAACAGTTTCAGAATGCAGAATAAAATGTAACAGATACAGAGAAAGTGCAGTGCAGGTAAACAGTAAAGTGCAAGATCACATCGAGGTAGATTGTGAGGTCAAGAGTTCATCTTATCATTCAAGAAGTCTATTAAAGTGTCTGATAACAGGATAGAACTGTCCTTGAGCCTGATGGTATGTGATTTGAGGCTTTTGTACTTTTGGGAGAGGGGAGGGGGAGGAGAGAGAATGTCTGGGGTGGGTGGGCTGTTGATTATGCTGAGGCAGCAGGAAGTATAGACAGAGTCCACAGAGGGAACTTTGTTGAGACACTAATGTGGGCCTCTTCTGCTTTCTAGAATAGTCATAGCAGATCTCACGATGTGACCAGAGAAGTCCATCAGTGTTCTTTCTGTTCAGAAATATTTCCCTGTTAACATAGATCACCAATATACTTATACTCAGTGGCCATTTTATTAGACGCCTCCTGTAGCTAATAGAGTGGCCACAGTGCTTGTTTGTGATTTTCTGTTGTTGTAGACCATCCACTTCAAAGTTCAACATGTTGTGCATTCAGAGATGCTCTTCTACACACCACTGTTGGTTAATTGAGTTACCTTCAGCTTCCTGTCCGCTTAAACCAGTCTGGCCATTCTCCTCTGTCCCTCTATTATCAAGATGTTTTTGCCCACAGAACTGCCGCGCATTAGATGTTTTTTTTTTGTTTTGGCACCATTCTCTGTAAACCCTAAAGACTGTTGTGCGTGTAAATCCCAAGAGAACTGCAGTTTCTGAGATACTCAAACCACCCTGTCTGGCACCAACAATAGTTGGATGCATCAGCAAGGGAGATGAGGCTGAGTACAAGGCTACGGTAGGTAAGTTTGTCACATGGTGTGAGCAGAATTATCTGCAGCTTAATGTGAAAAAGACTAAGGAGCTGGTGGTAGACCTGAGGAGAGCTAAGGCACTGGTGACCCCTGTTTCCATCCAGGGGGTCAGTGTGATTACAAATACCAGGGGATACGAATTGACAATAAACTGGACTGGTCAAAGAACACTGAGGCTGTCTACAAGAAGGGTCAGAGCCATCTCTATTTCCTGAGGAGACTGATGTCCTTTAACATCTGCCGGACGATGCTGAGGATGTTCTATGAGTCTTTGGTGGCCAGTGCTATCATGTTTGCTGTTGTGTGCTGGGGCAGCAGGCTGAGGGTAGCAGGCACCAACAGAATCAACAAACTCATTCGTAAGGCCAGTGATGTTGTGGGGATGGAACTGGACTGTCTGACAGTGGTGTCTGAAAAGAGGACGCTGTCCAAGTTGCATGTCATCTTGGTCAATGTTTCCCATCCACTACATAATGTACTGGGTGGGCACAGGAGTACATTCAGCCAGAGACTCATTCCACCGAGATGCAGCACAGAGTGTCATAGGAAGTCATTCCTGCCTGTGGCCATCAAACTTTACAACTCCTCCCTTGGAGGGTCAGACACCCTGAGCCAATAGGCTGGTCCTGGACTTATTTCATAATTTACTGGCATAATTTACATATTACTATTTAACTATTTATGGTTCTATTACTTAAAGAGGGGTAACTTTGAAGGTATGAGACGTGAATTAGCTAAGATAGACTGGCAAATGACACTTAAAGGATTGACGGTGGATATGCAATGGCAAGCATTTAAAGGTTGCATGGATGAACTACAACAATTGTTCATCCCAGTTTGGCAAAAGAATAAATCAAGGAAGGTAGTGCACCCGTGGCTGACAAAAGAAATTAGGGATAGTATCAATTCCAAAGAAGAAGCATACAAATTAGCCAGAGAAAGTGGCTCACCTGAGGACTGGGAGAAATTCAGAGTTCAGCAGAGGAGGACAAAAGGCTTAATTAGGAAGGGGAAAAAAGATTATGAGAGAAAACTGGCAGGGATCATAAAAATGGACTGTAAAAGCTTTTATAGATATGTAAAAAGGAAAAGACTGGTAAAGACAAATGTAGGTCCCCTGCAGACAGAAACAGGTGAATTGATTATGGGGAGCAAGGACATGGCAGACCAATTGAATAATTACTTTGGTTCTATCTTCACTAAGGAGGACATAAATAATCTTCCAGAAATAGTAGGGGACAGAGGGTCCAGTGAGATGGAGGAACTGAGCGAAATACATGTTAGTAGGGAAGTGGTGTTAGGTAAATTGAAGGGATTGAAGGCAGATAAATCCCCAGGGCCAGATGGTCTGCATCCTAGAGTGCTTAAGGAAGTAGCCCAAGAAATAGTGGATGCATTAGTGGTAATTTTTCAAAACTCGTTAGATTCTGGACTAGTTCCTGAGGATTGGAGGGTGGCTAATGTAACTCCACTTTTTAAAAAAGGAGCGAGAGAGAAACCGGGGAATTATAGACCGGTTAGCCTAATGTCGGTGGTGGAGAAACTGCTGGAGTCAGTTATCAAGGATGTGATAACAGCACATTTGGAAAGCGGTGAAATGATCGGACAAAGTCAGCATGGATTTGTGAAAGGAAAATCATGTCTGACGAATCTCACAGAATTTTTTGAGGGTGTAACTAGTAGAGTGGATAGGGGAGAACCAGTGGATGTGGTATGTTTGGATTTTCAAAAGGCTTTTGACAAGGTCCCACACAGGAGATTAGTGTGCAAACTTAAAGCACACTGTATTGGGGGTAAGGTATTGGTGTGGGTGGAGAATTGGTTAGCAGACAGGAAGCAAAGAGTGGGAATAAACGGGACCTTTTCAGAATGGCAGGCGGTGACTAGTGGGGTACCGCAAGGCTCAGTGCTGGGACCCCAGTTGTTTACAATATATATTAATGACTTGGATGAGGGAATTAAATGCAGCATCTCCAAGTTTGCAGATGACACGAAGCTGGGTGGCAGTGTTAGGTGTGAGGAGGATGCTAAGAGGATGCAGGGTGACTTGGATAGGTTAGGTGAGTGGGCAAATTCATGGCAGATGCAATTTAATGTGGATAAATGTGAAGTTATCCACTTTGGTGGCAAAAATAGGAAAACAGATTATTATCTGAATGGTGACCGATTAGGAAAAGGGGAGGTGCAACGAGACCTGGGTGTCATTATACACCAGTCATTGAAAGTGGGCATGCAGGTACAGCAGGCGGTGAAAAAGGCGAATGGTATGCTGGCATTTATAGCGAGAGGATTCGAGTACAGGAGCAGGGAGGTACTACTGCAGTTGTACAAGGCCTTGGTGAGACCACACCTGGAGTATTGTGTGCAGTTTTGGTCCCCTAATCTGAGGAACGACATCCTTGCCTTAGAGGGAGTACAAAGAAGGTTCACCAGATTGATTCCTGGGATGGCAGGACTTTCATATGAAGAAAGACTGGATGAACTGGGCTTGTACTCGTTGGAATTTAGAAGATTGAGGGGGGATCTGATTGAAACGTATAAGATCCTAAAGGGATTGGACAGGCTAGATGCAGGAAGATTGTTACCGATGTTGGGGAAGTCCAGAACGAGGGGCCACAGTTTGAGGATAGAGGGGAAGCCTTTTAGGACCGAGATTAGGAAAAACTTCTTCACACAGAGAGTGGTGAATCTGTGGAATTCTCTGCCACAGGAAACTGTTGAGGCCAGTTCATTGGCTATATTTAAGAGGGAGTTAGATATGGCCCTTGTGGCTACGGGGATCAGGGGGTATGGAGGGAAGGCTGGGGCGGGGTTCTGAGTTGGATGATCAGCCATGATCATAATAAATGGCGGTGCAGGCTCGAAGGGCCGAATGGCCTACTCCTGCACCTATTTTCTATGTTTTCTATGTTTCTATGTTTCTATTTATTATTTATGGTGCAACTGTAACGAAAACCAATTTCCCCCGGGATCAATAAAGTATGACTATGACAATCATTCCAGAGTCAACGTCACTTAGATCAGATTTCTTCACCATTCTGCTGTTTAATCTCAACAACAAATGACCCTCTTGACCATGTCTCCATGCTTTTATGCACTGAGTTGCTACCACATGATTGGCTGCTGAGATATTTGCATTAACAGGTGTACCTAATAAAATGGCCACTGTGTGTAGATCGGCTGGTCATTATAACATTGCTCTTTGTGGAATTTTGCTGCACAAGGCTTTTCTACCCCTGTGGAAAGGTTTCATTCTAAGCTATTCTGAGCTTGTGATGACTGCTCGATAAAAACACGTCTGCCTGTTAATTGCTTTTAATGTATTGACTTTTCAGACTATCCTGATGCATTTTCCATCTGTAATGACATTATGGCCAGCTGGCTCATGGAGTGCTTACAGCAACCCTCTGTTTAATCAATATTGAGGTATTACACTTGTTTATCCTCAATCATTTTATGGGATAAAGATTGTACGTCCACATCTGATTATTGCATTGACAGAATAAATGAATTTTTATTTTATTTTTATTTAGAGGTGCAGCGCGGAACAGGCCCTTCTCATCCAATGAGACGTGCCACCCAGTAAACCTTAGATTTAACCCTAGCCTAATCACAGGTCAATTTCGTCATCATCATTATGTGCCGTATCCTATGATGTGGACAATCATGGTCTTTCTATGACCAAGATTGTTTTTGACAAATTTTTCTACAGAAGTGGTTTGCCATTGCCTTCTTCTGGGCAGTGTCTTTACAAGATGGGTGACCCCCCCCCCCACCCCAGCAGCCATGATCAATACTCTTCAGAGATTGTCTGCCTGGCATCAGTGGTTGCATAACCAGGCCTTGTGATCTGCACCGGCTGCTCACATGACCATCCAGCACCTGCTCCCATGGCTTCACGTGACCCTGATCTAGGAGCTAAACAGGTATTTCACCTTGCCCAAGGGTGATCTGCGGGCTAGCGGAGGGAAGGAGCACCTCACACCTCCTTTGGATTTGCCCCACCGCCCAACAGGACGATTTACAATGACCAATTAGCCTACAAACCAGTATGTCTTTGGACTGTGGGAGGAAATCCATGCACATATGGGAACAAAGTGCAAACGTTCTTACAAAGGACAGCAGAATTGAACTCTGAACTCCGATGACCCAAGCTGTAATAGTATCACGGTAACCACTACACTACTGTGGCACCCAAAGCTCACCCTACCAGACTCCAGCCAACTTTTTACACATAATCCTCAATCAAACTTTTTTTCCCTTTGGAGCCAACTGCAAACAATCGGATTTATTGAACTAGACCTATAAATCCTTTCATGCCTGATGTGTTTTAAAGGAGGCCTAGTCCTTGTTTTGAACTCAGTAGCAAACCGCTAGTGTGATATAATGGTCTTCTACAAATTGAACAAAGACTGACCTGGTGTTGAAGTAGTGTGTGTGTGTGTTTATTGAAGTGTTTATATATGTCACCATATACAACCCTGAGATTCATTTTCAGCAGATCTATAGAACAGTAACTCTAACAGGATCAATGAAAGGTCAGCCAGAGTGCAGAAGACAACAAACTGTGCCAATGTAAATATAAATAAATTGCAATAAATAAAAAGAACATGTCATAATGAGATAAAGAGTCCTTAAAATGAGATCATTGGTTGTGGAAACTCACAATGATGGGGCAAGTGAGTGTAATTATCCCATTTTGTTCAAGAGCCTGATGGTTGATGTGTAGTAAATGTTCTGCCAGCTGGTGTGAGTCGTGAAGCACCTGTACGTTCTACCTGAAGAGAGCATGTCCTGGGTGGTGAGGATCTCTGCTGATGGATGCTGCTTTCCTGCGACAGTGTTTATGTAGGTGTGCTCAATGGTTGGGAGGGTTCTACCTGAGGTGTACTGGGCCAAATCCACTACCTCTTGTAGGATTTTCCATTCAAAGGCATTGGTGTTTCCATACCAGGCCGTGATGCAGACAGTCAATATACGAGAGGTGATTGATAAGTTCGTGGCCTAAGGTAGAAGGAGTCAATTTTAGAAAACCTAGCACATTTATTTTTCAATATAGGCCCCTCCTACATGTACACACTTAGTCCAGTCCAGCGGTCGTGGAGCATACGGATCTTGGACCTCCAGAAAGTGCCCACAGCAGGGGTGATTGATAAGTTTGTGGCCTGAGGTAGAAGGAGATGAGTTATACAGCTCTCGTTACATGCACATGCAGTTCAACACTTTGAGTGATTATGCAGAAAGTTTGAGGTTAATAACTCATCAGGGGTGATTGATAAGTTTGTGGCCTGCGGTAGAAGGAGGTGAGTGCTGGGTCCAGGACAGGTCCTCTGAAATAGTAACACCCGGGAGTTGAAAGTTGCTGACTGCCTGCATCACTGATCCTTTGATGAGGAATGGCTCATGGAATGATGAGCGAGTCTCTCCTGAATTCTATATTCAGCTCCTTGGTTTTGCTGACTTTGAGTGAGAGGTTGTTTTTGTGGCGCCACTCAGCCAGAGTTTCAATCTCCCTCCTATGTGCAGATTTGTCACCACCTTTGATTCGTCCCACAACTCTGGAAATCCAGAGTTAACACACAACATGCTGGAGGAACCCAGCAGGCCAGGCAGAGTCTATGAAGAGGATGTAATGAGTTCTTCGGGCAGGAAGCCCAAGAGTGTGGAACTCCGAGGGTTTTAGAGTCCCCGAATAGGTTAGTTGCTGTTTAATGAGAATTGTTAATCGTTTAGAGTTCCTTGTGTTTCTCTCAAGTGACCTGCTGTCCCTAATGCGGTGTTCTGGAGCTTTCTGTTTAAGCTTGTTAAGTTTATTTTAATAGGATTGGGTTTTTGTGTTACTTGTATTATTTAAACGGATGCCTGATTGCAGCTAATCACGGGGACGGGACCTAGTTTGGAAACGTTACTTCTCACCATGTCACTTGGCCGAGCCACCGATGTTCTTTTGGAATTAGTACGTATAAACTCTCATTTCCATCTTTACGTTGGAGTCTGCTTTTCCTTTATTGCCAATATTGCCAGCGCACATCATGACAGGGAACTAAAGAGACAGCGTTTTGGACCAAACCCCTTCATCAGGACTGAAAAGGAAGGGGGAAGAAGCCAGAATAAGAAGGTGAATGGAGGGGGGAGGAGTACGAGCTGGCAGGCGAGAGATGAGACCAGGAGAGGGGCAAGGTGGGAATGAAGTGAGAAGCTGGGAGGTGAGAGGTGTGAAAAAGTAAAGGGCTGGAGAAGCAGGAATATGATAGGTGAGGAGAGTGGACAATAGGAGAGGGGGAAGGAGGAGTGGCACCAGAGTGAGGTGGTAGGCGGGTGAAGAGTAGGGGGGAGCCAGATGGGGAATGGAAAAAGAGAGGAGCAGGAGGGGAGGAGGGGTGATTTATTGCTTGTTGCGTTCTGTGTTGTTCTGCTGAGCATTGTGCCATGTTATGTTGGTGCCAGAAGCATAGTGACACTTGCAGGCTTCCCCCATCATCATTAGTTTGTGTCTCAACTCACACAAAATGCTGGAGGAACTCAGCGGGTCAGGTAGCATCTATGGAAAAGAGTAGACAATCGATGTTTCGGGTCAAGACCCTTCTTCAAGACTTTAGGTTTGTGGTGGCTGTTGACGGAAACAATGCATTTCACTGTATGTTTTGAATCTGAAAACTGTCGTAGTGGAACAAGTGGAGGGAAAAATAGACTGATGGGGTGAGAGGAGATATAGGGAGCAGCTAAGCAGGGGCTCTGGGGCAGGTAGTAAGGTTGAGGCCTTGAATTGTGGGCTATGAGCTGAAGAGAGAGTAAGGGTATCAAAGGATTTTGGGCAGGAGAGCTCAAGAGTTGGACCGGGACACCGAGGGTTGAGGATGTGTTGGGTGGAGGGTTTGGAAAAACACTAGGTCTGGGATCAGGTAGCGAGGAGTGGATAGAAATGCTTGAGCATGAGGCTTGAGATGGAGTGTAAGAACTCCAACAGCAAGTAGTGATAGCAGCCAACAGTAGGAAGGTGGTAGTCAAGAGTCAGTGGTAAGTCATAGTCATAGTCATAGTCATACTTTATTGATCCCAGGGGGAAATTGGTTAAGGAAGGCAAATTTAGTGTTAGCATTCATTTCCAAAGGACTAGAATATAAAAACAAGGATGTAATGTTAAAGCTTTATAAGGCATTGGTCAGTGCAAACTTGGAGTATTGTGAGCAGATTTGGGCCCCTTATTTCAGAAAAAAATATGCTTTCATTGCAAAGGATCCAGAGGAGGTTCGTGAGAATGATTCTGGGAATGAAAGGGTTAATGTATGAGGAGCGTTCAATAGCTCTGTACTCACTGGAGCTTAGAAGAATGAGGGGGATCTCATTGAAATCCATTGAATATTAAAAGGCCAAGATAGAGTAGGCCAGGATGGAGAGGCTGTTTCCTATAGTGGGGAAGTCTAGGACCTGAGAACACAGCCTCAGAATAGAAGGATGTCTCTTTAGAACAGAGATGAGGAGGAATTTCTTCAGCTGGGTATCGTTAATCTGTGGAATTCATTGCCAGACAGCTGTGGAGGCTATCATTGGGTATATTTAAAGTGGAGGTTGATAGGTTCTTGATTAGTCAGACGGTGTCAAAAGTTACAAGGAGAAGGCAGGAGAATGGGGTTGAGAGGTATAATAAATCAGCCCTGAATGAATAATGGAGCAGGCTCGATGGGCCAAATAGCCTAATTCTGCTCTTATGTTTTATAAAGAAGTCCCTCTGACGAGGTCATCAGGTCAGATACAGTGACCATAATCCAAAATCCAGACAGTTCTCTTAAAATAATGCAGATAGCTATCCTTCTCAGTCTTGTTAAGGTTTGCATTTATGTTACCGTCACCATGGTTAAACAAATTAAACTTGTTAAGTGACATCACTCAGATGACTAACATCCTCCAAGCAAACGTGACTCAAATATGGAAATTCGGAGATATATTTGGCCATCTGCTTGATTTGCTGACGGAAAGTGAAATAGCCAGGAGCGCTGACAATGACAGTACACAGGCTATCAGTCTGACAGCCTCACCTCCATTTTACTGGAAGACTGCTGGATTACTAATTCGGACTTTAACATCAGAATCAGAATCAAGTTTGTTAGTACTGACATAAGTTGTGAAATTTATTTGTTGTTTTGAGGCAGCAGTACATTGTAATACACAAAAATTACTAAATGTTACAATAAAAAATATTTTTTAGAAGTAGAGCAAAAAGAGAGCAAAAGGTGAGGTGGTGATCAGGGGTTCATGTGCTATTCAGAAATATGATTAAGAAGATGTTCCTAAAACATTGAGTGTGTGGCTTCATTCCTCCCTGATAGTAGTAATGAGAAGAGGGCATGTTCTGGACAGTGAGGATCCTTCATGATGGATGCTGCCTTCTTGAGTCATCCCCCTTAGAAGATGTCCTCAATGGTTAATCAACTGCAGATAGTGATGGTATTTCAGTTTAAATTCATTTGCCTAGCTTACAAAAGATCTCCAGAATACTTATCCAGTATTAAGTACTAAATCTCGAGCTGTCTCAGATGAGCATAGTTTGTCAGAATGGCAGGCCGTTTGACTATGAAGAGGATTTCACTAAGAGCCTTGTTGCATGTTCACTCTATGGTCAGGAATGAAGGTGTCTACCTGCTACATTGCGGGGCATTTTAAAGATTGACGTTAGCCCTCCCTGCTACTCCAAAGCAGACGTGGGTCACTGGAATAACACATACAAAATGCCAGAGGAACTCAGCAGGTCAGGCAACATCTCTGGAAAGGAATAAGCAGTCGACAATTTGGGAATGACCCTTCGTCAGGACTCAGCCCGAAGAACGTTAACCGTTTATTCCTCTGCATAGATGCTGCCTGAGCTGTTGAGTTCCTCCAGCATTTTGTTCAGTAGGTTCAATAGGTACATTTAATGCCAGAGAAATGTATACAATTTACATCCGGAAATTCATTTTCTTCACAAACATCCATGAAAATAGAGGAGTGCCCCAAACAATGAATGACAGTTAAATGTTAGAACCCCAAAGCACCCCCCCCTTTCCCACACACAAGCAGCAGCAAGGCAACGAACCCGCTCCCACTAGCAAAAAGCATCAGCGCTCCCCACCGAGCACGCAAATATGCAGCAAAGCATCAATAAAGACACAGACCTGCAGTGCCCCAAAAGCTACTCGTTCACCCGGTAATTCGACATACCACAGGCTCTCTCTTTCTCTCTCCCTAATAAGGGAAAAAGAGGTGACCCCGTTTGTATGTGTTACTCTGGATTTCCAGCATCTGCAGAATCTCTTGTGCTTATGGTGAGGCATCATTCCCATGAGGTTGCCAGCTGAACTTGGATCCGATGCATCATTGGGGATGTAGGCCTTGTAATGCCTTGCTGGGAAAATGCTGATGGCGCCTGGTGAGATTAATGTTCAGGGATTACCCTGCTGATAAGTCACAGATAAGTAACACCACAGTGAGAACAGTTTTGTTTTGGAGATACCATAAAACATAAGAGCAGAATTAGGCCACTTGGCTCATTGAGTCTGCTCTACCATTCGATCATGGCTGATGTATTATCCCTCTCAATCCCATTCTCCTGCCTTCTCCCCGTAGCGCCTGGTAAAGGTGTCTAGCCAGGTGTCACCACACTGTAAATGCTATATAAATGCAGAATATTGTTATATACAAAACTGTGAGGGGTATTATAACAGTTTTAAGGAGAGGTTTAATATGTTAGGAATTTACTGCTTGGAGCATCGGAGAATGGGGGGAAGATTTGATAGAGGTATAGATAGAATAAATGCAAGCAACACACATAAAAGTTGCTGGTGAACGCAGCAGGCCAGGCAGCATCTCCAGGAAGAGGTACAGTCGACGTTTCAGGCTGAGACCCTTTGTCAGGACTAACTGAAAGAGAGCTAGTAAGAGATTTGAAAGTGGGAGGGGAAGGGGGAGATCCGAAATGATAGGAGAAGACAGGAGGGGGAAGGATGGAGCCAAGAGCTGGATAGGTGATTGGCAAAAGGGATACGAGAGGATCATGGGACAGGAGGCCCAGAGAGAAGGAAAAGGGGGAGGGGGGGAAAAACCCAGAGGATGGGCAAGGGGTATAGTGAGAGAGATAGAGGGAGAAAAAGGAGAGAGAGAGAAAGAATGTGTGTATAAAAATAAATAACGGATGGGGTACGAAGGGGAGGTGGGGCATTAGCAGAAGCTTGAAAAGTCAATGTTCATGCCATCCGGTTGGAGGCTACCCAGACGGAATATAAGATGTTGTTCCTCCAACCTGAATGTGGCTTCATCTTTACAGTAGAGGAGGCCGTGGATAAACATATCAGAATGGGAATGGGATGTGGAATTAAAATGTGTGGCCACTGGGAGATCCTGCTTTCTCTGGTGGACAGAGCGTAGGTGTTCAGCAAAGCAGTCTCCCAGTCTGCGTCGGGTCTCGCCAATATATAGAAGGCCACATCGGGAGCACCGGACGCAGTATATCACCCCACTCACAGGTGAAGTGTCGCCTCACCTGGAAGGACTGTTTGGGGCCCTGAATGGTGGTAAGGGAGGAAGTGTAAGGGCATGTGTAGCACTTGTTCCGCTTACACGGATAAGTGCCAGGAGGGAGATCAGTGGGGAGGGATGGGGGGGACGAATGGACAAGGGAGTTGTGTAGGGAGCGATCCCTGCGGAATGCAGAGAGAGGGGGGGAGGGAAAGACGTGCTTAGTGGTGGGATCCCGTTGGAGGTGGCGGAAGTTACGGAGAATAATATGTTGGACCCGGAGGCTGGTGGGGTGGTAGGTGAGGACCAGGGGAACCCTATTCCTAGTGGGGTGGTGGGAGGATGGAGTGAGAGCAGATGTGCGTGAAATGGGGGAGATGCGTTTCAGAGCAGAGTTGATGGTGGAGGAAGGGAACACAAGCAAGCTTTTTCTACTGCATTTGGGTGAAACTAGAACTCGAGGTCATAGGTTAAGTTTGAAAGTTGAAATATTTCAGGGGAACCTGAGGAGGAGCTTCTTCATTGAGGGTTGTGAGAGTGTAAAGCGAGCTGCAAGAGGTGGATGCGGGTTCAAGTGCAACATATAAGAGAAGTTTGGATAAATACATGGATGGGAGAGTTATGGAGGGCTATGGTCCAGGTGCAGGTCGATGGGACTGGGCAGGCTAATTGTTCGGTATGAACTAGATGGGCTGAAGGGCCTGTTTCTGTGCTGTAGTGCTCTGTGACTCTGTGACATAGGAAATGGTCAATCAGAAGTCCAGTGATCAAGGCTCAATTGTCAGACCCCTGAGTCAGTGAACCGCGGGGAAATCGAAGGCCCAATGCTTGTGTAAGGCCTGTTTCTGGGCTATGGTGTTCTATGAATCCCCCTAGAAAGAGAAGTTAAATTCATTGGGGAAGTATGTATTCCTGAATCATATTTCAAATTAGGCCAAAGCAATGGGAGATAATTTTAAATTGATTAAAATTAGGCTGAAAAGGAAATGTTTCTTCACTCAAGTGGATTTGGGATATTCTAAATGCACCTGGATGTTATAATGAAAGAATCAATGTGACTCAAATGATGAACATCAGCATCCCTGTGGCTTTTCCTCAAGTTATTAGATCTTATGGATTTAATTATGAATCTTCTACTTATTGCTTTAATCATTGCTGTAGTGGGTGGCAGGGTGGCGATACACCTCTACCAAAGGAGGTGTAAGGTGCTCCTTCCCTCTGCTGGCCATTGGGCAAGGTGTAGCACCTGCTTAGCCCCCCGATCAGGGCAGGGTCACGTCAAGCCATGGGAGCAGGTGGTGGACGGTCGTATGAGCAGCTGGTGAGCTGATGCATATCACAAGTCCTGGTTATGTGACCACTGACACCAGGCAGACAATTTCTGAAGAGTATTGATAATGGCTGAGGTCACCTGTCTTGTAAAGACACTGCCTTTATAAGAAGAAGACAATGGCAATCTATTCCTGTCGAAAAATTTGCCGAGAGCAATCATGGTCATGGATAGAGGGAAGACCATGATTGGCTACGTCATACGGCACTTGATGATGATGTGGCAAGCCAAAACCCAATCACAATCATCACACCAAAGCTCCAAAATCTAATTAATCTCAGTTTAAACTCACACCATTGTTCCTGTAGCATATATTTTCTGTTTAATCTTTCTATTTGATCAAAGATTACAGTAATTCAAATGATTAAATCTGTATCTTCAATTACCAGACTTGATGGCTTTTCACTAGGTAACCTCTCCTCTGCAAAAACCTATCAATTTCTGGTTTGAACAGGTGGCAGAGTGGTCAAAATGCAGAATACTTGTGCTGAACATCCAGAACCTTATGCTCAAAACCCACCAGAGACTGATGGAGTTAGTTCACCAGAGCATAGAAAGCAGAATGATACAGCACAGGATCAGGCTATTTGACTCACTCTATCAATACAGAAGTACACTAACCCCTTCTACCTGCACATCAGAATCTGGCCCATTGCCGCAGACGGCTGTGTAGGCTAAGCCACTGGGTATATTTAAAGCAAAAGTCATTATGTGCCGCATCATATGACGTGGGCGATCATAGTCTATCAATGACTATGATTGTTCTTGATTAATTAGAGCACCAAACGTTACAGAGAAAAAGCAGATGAGTGGGGTTGAGAGGGATAATAAATTAGCCATTAATAAATCAGACAGAGCATACTCGATGGGCTGAAAGGCCTAATTCTGCTCCTATGTCAATGGTTTCAGAATCAGAATCGGGTTTAATATCATTGGCATATGTCGTGAAATTTGTTGTTATGCAACAGCAGTACAGTGCAATACATAGTAATAAAAACTAAATTACAGTCAGAAGTGTATATACATTTAAAAAGTTAAATTAAATTAGTGCAAAAAGAGAAAAAACAGTAGCGAGGTAGTGTTCATGGGTTCAATGTCCATTGCAGAGCGGAAGAAGCCTATGTCAAGCTATTCCAAAGTCTTATTATCACTGACCCAGTGGCAGCAGTATGGTGCAAGACTTAAAAATTGCTATAAGTCACAAAATTAAATAAATAAACAGCGTAAAAGACAAATAACAAGGTAGTGTGCATGGATTGTACAGGAATTCGATGGTGGGCGGGAAGAAGCTCACTGAGTGTTGCTCTTCAAACTCCAGTCCCTCCTCCCTGACGGTTGCAATAAGAATGTATGTCCTGATGGTGGGGCTCTTTAATGATTGATGCCACCATCTTGAGCTGTAATTCTGATTCCCCTTCCCATTCTGACATGTTGGTCCATGGCCTCCTTTTGTGCCAAGATGAAGCCACCCTCAGGATGGAGGAGCAGCACCCTATATTCCATCTGGGTAGCCTCCAACCTGATGGCATGAATATCGATTTCTCCTTCTGGTAAAAAAATCCCTCCTTTTCCCCTCTTGGCCTCTGACTTCGTCTCACCTGCCTATCACCGTGCCCTGGATCCCCTTCTTGTTCCCTTTCTCCTATGGTCCACTTTCCTCTCCTATCAAATTCATTCCTCTCCAGCTTTTTACCTTTCCTACCCACCTGGCTTCACCTGTCACTTCTAACTATCCTCCTTCTCCTTCCCCACCGTTTTATTCTGGCATCTTCCCCCTTCCTTCCCAATCCTGAAGAAGAGTCTCAGCCCGAAATGTCAACTGTTTATTCCTCCCCATAGATACTGCCTGACCTGCTGAGTTCCTCCAGCATTTTGTGTGTGTTACTTCTTGAGGCATTGTCTCTTGAATATGTCTTCGATGGTAGGGAGGCTAGCGCTGGCTGATTCTGCGGTCCTCTACAACCTCTTTCCATCCTGTGCATTGGTGACAGTGATGCAACCAGTCAGAATGCTCTCAACCATACATCTGTAGAAATTTGCAACAATCTTGTGGTTATGTACACATCATGATCCATAGCCATCTATTCTGCTATTCTATTATTGGATGATCAGCCATGATCATAATAAATGGCGGTGCAGGCTCGAAGGGCCGAATGGCCTACTCCTGCACCTATTTTCTATGTTTCTATGTTTTCTATTCTCTGCATAGTCATGTTCAAAGTTCAAAGTTCAAAATACATTTAGTATCCAAGTACACATATGTCACCAGATACAACTCTGAGATTCATTTTCCTGTCGGCATTCACAGTAAATATAATTAAAATAATAAAGCAATAAATATTGAGAACATGAGATGAAGGGTCCTGAAAGTGAGTTCATATGTTGTTGGAGCAGTTCATTGTTCAGTGAAGTTGAGTGCAGTTATCCCCTCTGTCCAAGAGCCTGATGATTGTGGGGTAGTAACTGTTTCTGAACCTGGTGGTGTGTCCAGAAGCTCCTGTGCTCACTTTGTGATGGCAGCAGTGAGAAGAGAGCACGGCCTGGGTGCTGGTTGTCCTTGATGATGGATGCTGCTTTCCCGTGACAGCGCTTTGTGTAGATGGGCTCAATGGTGGGAGGGCTTTACCCGTGATAGGCTGGGCTGTATCCACTAGTTTTTGTAGGCTTTTCCATTCAGGAGCATTGGTGTCAGGATGTCTTTCTGGTGCTTCCTGCTTCCTCCCATCTCCCTTTCCCTTTTCCCAACCATGATTCCCCTCTTCCTGCCCCCTTCCCACCCTCAGTCCACAATAGACACCCACATCAGAATCAGGTTTATCATCACTCAGATATGTCATGAAATTTGATTTTTTTGGTGGCAGCAGTACAGTGCGATACATAAAATTACTACTGTGCAAAAGTCTTAGGCACCCTAGCGATATATATGTATGTGTATGTCCACACTCAATAGATATTTGCACATTGTGTTTTATAGGATTGCTTTTATATTTATATATTTTATGCTTACTGTGTTTTTATGCTGCATTGGATTCAGAGTAACAAACATTTCACTCTCCTTTACACTTGTGCGCTGAAGAATGACAATAAACAATCTTGAATCTTGAATTGGGATTGGTTTATTACTGTCACATGTTACCGAGTGAAAAATTGCCTTGCATATTGTTCATACAGATCAAATCATTACACAGTTCATTGAGGTAGAACAAGGTAAAACAATAACAGAATGCAGAATAAAGTCTAACAGCCACAGAGAAAGTGCAGTCCAGGTAGACAATGAGGTGCAAGATCATAACAAGGTAGATTGTGATGTCAAGAGTCTAGCTTATCATACTAGGGAAACATGCAGTAGTATTATAACAATGGGGTAGAAGCTGTCTTTAAACTTGCTGGTTGGTGCTTTCAGGCTTTTGTATCTTCTGCATGATGGGAAAGGGGAGAAGGGGGAATGTCTGGGGTGGGTGGTGTCTTTGATATTGCTAGTTGCTTTACCGAGGCAGAGGCCATGGAGGGGCAGCTGTGTCCATAACTCTCTGCAGTTTTTCACAGTCATGGGCAGAACAGTTGCCTTACCAAGCCGTAGGAAGTGCCGATCCCTAGGGGGAAGGGGTGGAGAATGGGATTCGTTAAATTGTTCTTGGATGGAGCCAGATGACACTCAATGGTTTGAAAGGCACCCTTCTGGCCCTTTAACAATTCTATGATCCTAGTGAGAGACATGGCTAACAGAAAACGTCAATCACCCAGAGAAAAGCAAACTAAAATCTTGGAATAATTGCAACTAAAGATATATACACAGACACCTCGTCCCCTGCCAAAAATGTTAATTAGTTTTATGTGTAATTGGTACATTATTAGATTCACTATTAATTATATAAATCACATTCTTGATGTCAATTTTTGTAACAGGCAGTAAATTTTGTAAACAAATTCCTATACTGATTGCCTAATTAATTGTGCAATTAAAATTCCATTTCCAATTAAAAACATCAGGATGCCTGAGTTGTAATTACTCAAACAATAAAAGATAGTTTGCCTTTTGTGAATGGGAGAGAAGCTGTACCGGGAACGGTTTGACGTGGCACAGTAGGGTACTGCTATTACGGCAGCAGTGACCCAGGTTGAATTCCTGCCGCTACCTGTAAAGAGTTCGTATGATCTCCCTGTGACCGCGTGGGTCTTCCTCCCATGCTCTGGATTCCTCCCATATTCCGAAGACATCCAGGTTAGTATGCTAATTGGTCACATGGGTGTATTGGGTGGCATGGGCTGGCTGGGCCGGAAGGGCCTGGCACCATGGTGTATCTCTAAATTAAATAAAGAAACAGCATTTCACATTGCCAGGTCTCACTCCAAAACAGCAGCTGAATGATGTTGGACGTTATTTATAAAATAAGAGCATTAATTAGTTCCAAAAATACTTAAAGATTCTTGATGCCCACTAATCCATTCAAATTGTGCAGAGAAAATTTACAAGGATGTTGCTGGGACCTGAAGACCTGAGTTATTGTGAAAGATTGAATATGCTAGGACTTTATTCCCTGGAATGTAGAAGAATGAAGGGAGTTTTGATAGAGGTGTATAAAATTATGAGAAGTATAATTACTTCTATCCTATAAGACACAATGTGCAAATATCTGTTGAGTGTGGACATACACATATGTAGCTAGGGTGCCTAAGACTTTTGCACAGTACTGTAGTAAAAAGGATACTGATTGTGGATGGTCAGCCATGATCACAGTGAATGGAGGTGCTGGCTCGAAGGGCCAAATAGCCTACTCCTGGACCTATTGTCTATTGTCTATTGTATAGATAGGATAATGCAAGTAGGTTTTTTCCACTGAGGTTGCATGAGACTACAACTAGAGGTCATGGGTTAAGGGTGAAAGGTGAAATGTTTAAGGGGAACTTGATGGGAAGCTTCTTCATTCAGAGAGTGGTGAGAGTGTGGAATGAGCTACCACCACAAGTGGTGAATGCAATTTTGATTTCAACATTCAAAAGTTTGGATAAGTACATGTATGGAAGAGGTATAGAGAGCTATAGTCCAGATGTAGGCAGATTAATGGTTTGGCACAGGCTGGATGAGCCAAAGGGCCTGCTTCTCTGCTGTAGTGTTCCATGACTTTATGACTCCTGATGGTTTCTAGATGGAATCCGTTCAGTGTTGGGGTGAGTGAAGTTATCCACTCTGGTTCAGGAGCCTGGTGGTTGATGGGTAATGACCCCTTACCCCACAAACATGCCAAACAAAGAGCATTTCCAAGAAGGAAGTGTCTTCCATCTACCCCTGGCAGTCAAAGGCCCTCATCTTCACTAAGCAGAACCTCTCAGAGGCACACCTCAAGGATGTGTGCTTAGCTTACTGCACTGCTCTCTCTGGAGCCTGCCAAATAAATGGCAAACTCGGTGTAAGCAGTTCGCATGATGAAATGGCAGAGCAGACTTGATGGGCTGAATGGCCTAATTCTGCTCCTATGTCTTATGGAATAGTCAACCAAAGGTCCATCAGCTGCCCAGGTCCTGACCAAGGTCTGTGGCCAGCATGTCAGCCAGGTTAGGTAGGGAGTGAATTCAGTTTCAGATTAGAAGAAGTCCTGAGACCAGGGATGTTTTCAGATGGGGGAAGGAGAAGTGAAGATATCACAGCGAAGAGGTGGTAGACACATAATCTGTCTTTGAAATGTTGAAGGGCAGAGCAGAGCTCTCGGCTACAACTGGTAAAATATTCATCGTGACCCATTTCACTCTTCATTAGTCTCAGCCAAGCGGTTCTGACAGTCTTTCTCATTGCATCTGTGAATGTACCAATCACTCCTGTCTGCTGCTTTGAACAGTAACTCTGGGCAGTTCAAATCCCTCTGCTGTATGGGTAATGTTTACCTTGCCCATCATGTTAAAAGTCCCTCGAAAATAAATAATAACTTTTTAATAGGAGCTCATTGGCATTAATGTTTCATGTTTCTCTGCTACCATAACTATGTGCTATGTGCTGTGGGTGCTGAGTGTGACCGTTGGTACTGTGTTTTGCATTTGGCCCCGGAGGAATGCTGCTTCCTTTGGCCGTATTCATGTGTATGGTTGAATGACAATTAAACTTGAACTTGATTTAATGATCCTGTTTAAAGATGTTCTTTAAAGCTGTGACATGCAGACTTCTTCCCTTTCTATTTCTTTCCCCATCAGAAGTTACTTCACGTCCTCTCTCGGTACTCCCGCCACTGCACTGATTTCCAGTAACAGCAGTTGTGGGCAAGGCTTGCAGTCTGCCCCAGCACAATCCTCACTGATTTGGTTTTGCGCAAATGACACCCACCACTAAACATATCTTTACCTCCCCAACATTCTGGTAAAAAATGCCCCTCCCATCTTCTTCTATACCCCACTCTGACCTCTTCTCACCTGCCAGTCACCTCCCCCTGGGTCGCCTCCTCCTTCCCTTTCTCCTATGGTCCACTCTCCTCTCCGATCAGATTCCTTCCTGTCCAGCCCTTTACCTTTCCCACCCACCTGGCTTCACCCATCACCTTCTAGCTATTCTCCTCCCCCTCTCCACATCACTTTATTCTGGCATCTTCCCCCTTTCTTCTCAGTCCTGATGAAAGGTCTCAGCCTGAAACACCAACTGTTTATTCATTTCCATAGATGCTGCCTGATCTGCAAAGCGCCTCCAGCATTTTGTCTGTGTTAAATTTCCTATTGTATGTTTTGATATGCACATGATAAATAAATGAACCTGAATCTGAATCAAACGAGTAATGAATTATAGCCACTGGTGTGTCTTCCTCATGAGTGCAGCAATATTTTTGCCCCAGTATAGAATTTCTGAGATGTTGATGTCCAGAACTTGAAGCTGCTCACCCTTTCGACCTCTGACCCCTCTTCTGCACTATGTTTTTATTCTTGTTTATTGAAAATGATCATGCCTGCTCTGTACTGGTGCCACAAAGCGACAAACTTCACGACTTGTCAGTGACAATAAACCTGATTCTGCTATTGGAGGGTTGGGTGGGGAGAGGGAAAGAACATACCATTGTAAACACAAGAGATTCCGCAGATGCTGGAAATCCAGAGCAACATGCACGCAAAATGCTGCAGGATCTCATCAGGTCAGGGCAGTACCTATGGAGGGAGATTTCTCGGTGGCCAACCATTTTAATTCCAATCCCCATTCTCATTCTTACATATTCATCCATGGCCTCCTCTAATGCCATGATGAGGCCACTCTCAGGCTGGAGGAGAAACACCTTATATTCTGTCTGGGTAGCCTCCAACCTGATGGCATGAACATCGATTTCTCCAACTTTTAGTAACTTTTCCCCGTCCCCATTCTTTAATTTCCCTTCTGCAACCCCCACTTACCGCTTCTCTTCTCCTCAGCTGCTGATCTCAAGGACTCTTCATTTCATGTCCTCAATATTTATTGCTTATTTATTTATTATTATTATTTCTTTCTTTTTGTATTTACACAGTTTGTTGTTTTCTGCACTCTGATTGAATGCCCAAGTTGGTGCAGTCTTTCATTGATTCTGTTATCGCTATTATTCTGTAGATTTATTGAGTATGTCCACAAGAAAATGAATCTCACAGTTGTATGTGGTGACATATATGTACTTTGATAATAAATTTACTTCGAACATCCCCCTGGTGCCCCTTCTCCTTCCCTTTCTCCAATACTCCAATCTCCTCTCCCATCAGATTCCCCTCCATAGATACTGCCTGACCTGCTGAGTTCTTCCTGCATTGTGTGTGTATTATTCTCCCTTTGGAACTGATTATGAAGATCCAAGGTGGAAAGAGTTGTTTTCCAATGTAATGTGTGGAGATGGAGGCCGTAGCGAGACCAGGGCGTTGTTTAGGTCACACCCATTCACTTCTAAGAGGCTATATTAATTTTGTACTGCAGCAATCAAATTTACAGCCATTAGGTTCTCACCAAGTTCCTGAAGGTTGTTCTAGACGGGGTGGTAATGAGGACAAGCTCCCACTACCTATTAAATGCTCCCAATGGTGAGCGCATCAAATAGCCTCTGACAACCAAGTCCAGCTCCTGGACTTCACGTGTGGCTTCGCTACTAAGCCCAGTGGAACCGTTTCTACTGACAGGAGAAGGGACAAAGGTGGGTTACTGGCACCTTAGAACCAGTCGCTTCGGGCAGATGGGGCTCATCAGCCGTGGTTGGCAGCTCAACTAGGAGAAGGAAAACTCTGATCTCAAACTTCCGCTGCCTCGCAGCTATACCCATTCATGAGGAAAGCTTTGGAAGTAAACCCCGAGGAAAAAATCTGGAGCTGGGGTCCCTAAGGGCAGTCTTACGTTTAGTTCAACGCTGACTGGCAACTCCTGCGATGCTGCTGGTGCCAAACTGTATCGGTCTCTGCTGTTTCTTTGGATTCACCAACTGCATGGAGAGAGGGAGCTTGTTACAAGGGCAACAGCTTTCTCAGCCTATTGTATTGCGCTGGCTTGCGTATCACATAGACAGCTGGGATGCAATATCCATGGTCGACCTTGACCAACAGCAGGCCTCAGATTCGCACCCTAACTTTGTCATAGACTAACAAATGCAAAATACAAAGGTAATTTATTAACAAGGTACATATATGTCACCATATACAACCCTGAAATTAATTTTCTTGCAGGCATTCACATTCAGTACAGAGAAACAAAAAAAATGCAAATTAAATAATAATAATCAATGAATATGTGAACATGAGATGAAGGGTCCCTGAAATTGAGTCCATAGGTTGTGGGAATAGTTCAGTGATGGGGCAAGAGAAGTTGAGTGAAGTTACCCCCTCTGGTTCAAGAGCCTGATGGTTGAGGGGTAATAACTGTTCCTGAACCTGGTGGTATGAGTCCTGGGGCTCCTGTAGCTCCTTCCTGATGGCAGCAGTGAGAAGAGAGCATGGCCTGGATGCTGCAGGTCACTGATGATGGATGCTGCTTTCCTGCAACAGCTCTTCTTGTAGATGTTCTCAATGTTGTGTTGTGTTTGTGACTCAAAGTTAAAATTGCCATCTTTGAGATAACAAGCTGTATCACGACCAGAGTGCTACAACCTGGCGGGATGGTGGGATTTGCTCACCAGACCATCATAAATCCATGCTGCTGAATTCCCTAAATTCAAAGACATTGCAGTGGAAAGAGATAGCTGGAGTTCTAGCAAATCTCACTGGAAGAATCAAGTAAAATTGTAGGAAAAAACCCCACTGCCAGGTCATTCTCTGGTGTAATTTGATAGCTGTCTAACATTTCTGTATAAAAATTGCATCTTCTGTTCAGCACATGGTAGCTGTCAGCTTAACACTTTGTAGCGCCAGCATTCAGAAAGCTGGGTTCAGCTCTTGCCAGGGTTTGTACATTCTCCCTATGGCTGTGTGGGTTTCCTCTGGGTGCTCCAGTTTCCTCTCATATTACAATGGCGTACGGGTTCGGGTTAATAAGTTGTGGGCATGCTATGTTGGTGACACTTGCGGGCTGTCCCCAACACATTTATTTTTTATTTAGAGACACAGCACAGAGTAGGCCTTCCAGCCCTTCGAGCCAGCATCCCCCGACAACCCCAATTTAACCCCAACCTAATCATGGGACAGTTTACAATGATCAATTAACCTGCCAACTGGTACACCTTTATACTACGGGAGAAAACCAGAGCACCCAGGGAAAACACACGCATTCCACAGGGAGGACGCCAAAATCGAAATCTGAACTCCAACGCTCCAAGCTGTGCTAACCAATGCTTGCACTATGCTGGGTGTTGACTCAAATGACACATTTCACTGTATGCTGCAATGCTCGGATGTACACGCGACAGATAAAGCGAGTCTTTAAAATCTTTATATTTTGACTCTAATGAGAATTGATTGACCTATGGATGAGATTGTCCTTCTGCTTACTGCTGGGTGACCATTTTGAAATTATTGAAGCCTGGTAGGCAACTGATGAATAGATTCAGCAATATTATTGTAGCATTTTGAATTCTCATGGTTACAGTCCATCATTTATTTTATTTGGTTATAAAGCAGAGATTAAAGCATTTTGTATCATGCCCATTTGACAACAATTTCCAGATCATGTACAGTACTGTTCAAAAGCCTTTGGCACATAAATCTAGCTAGGGTGCCTAAGACTTTTGCACAGTACTGTAGTAATTTTATATATTACACTGTACTGCTGCCACACAAAAAACAAATTTCATGACATATGTGAGTGATGATAAGCCTGATTCTGATAAGGGTCTGTCTTGTGGACTGAGAGCGGGAAGGGGGCAGGGAGAGGGGAATCATGGTTGGGAAAAGGGGAAGGGGGAGGCGAGGGAGTGGGAAGCACCAGAGAGACATTCAGTAATGATCAATAAACCAGTTGTTTGGAATCAGATGACCTTGCCTGGTGTCTCAGGACTGGGTGTGTCTGTACCTGCACTGCCGCACCCCCCCTTCCGCCCCCCACCCCTGACACTCCTTCTCTGCCACCTGTCCCACACCCCTCCCTTGGCACTCCACCCTCGCCATTCCCAACATCCTTTGCCCCTGCCAGATTTACAAACTCACTCACAATATGCTGGAGGAGCTCAGCAGGCCGGGCAGTACCCGTGGAAAAGATCGGTCAACGTTTCGGGCCGGAACCCTTCGTCAGGACTGTAGAGGGAAGGGGCAGAGGCCCTATAAAGAAGGTGGGGGGAGGGTGGGAAGGAGAAGGCTGGTAGGTTCCAGGTGAAAAACCAGTAAGGGGAAAGATAAAGGGGTGGGAGAGGGGAGGCAGGGAGGTGATAGGCAGGAAAGGTGCAGAAAGAATAGGGGAAAACACAATGGGTAGTAGAAGGAGGCGGAACCATGAGGGAGGTGATAGGCAGCTGGGGGCGGGGGCAGAGTGAAACTGGGATGGGGGAAGGGAGGGTATGTACCGTCTGGGTAGTCTCCAGCCTCTTGGTATGAACATAGAATTCTCCGACTTCCGGTAATTCCCTCCCCCTCCCTTCCCCTATCTCTATTTCACTCTGCCCCCTCCCCCAGCTGCCTGTCACCTCCTTCATGGTTCCGCCTCCTTCTACTACCCATTGTGTTTTCCCCTATTCCTTCTTCACCTTTCCTGACTATCCCCTCCCTGCTTCCCCTCCCCAACCCCTTTATCTTTCCCTTTACTGGTTTTTCACCTGGAACCTACCAGCCTTCTCCTTCCCACCCTCCCCCCACCTTCTTTATAGGGCCTCTGCTCCTTCCCTCTACAGTCCTGATGAAGGGTTCCGGCCCGAAACGTTGACCGACCTTTTCCACGTATGCTGCGCGACCTGCTGAGTTCCTCCAGCGTGTTCTGAGTGTTGATCTGACCCCAGCATCTGCAGATTATTTTGTGTTTACAAACTCACTCCCTGCTCCCTGTTGACAAATACAGTACTGTGCAAAAGTCTTTGGCACCCTAGCTATCTATATGTGCTAAGACTTTTGCACAGTACTGCACAGTGAATTCTAATATGGAGTAAAGCTCTCTCCACTAGCCCTAATACTGTAGCTTAATGCCTCCCACAGAATCAGGAGGAAGATTCCATCTCCTGATACTTTTATATTAATTTCTAATATTAATATCGCACCTTTCATAATCTCAGAGGTCCGAATGCCCTTTAAAATATAACCTCTATTTCAGAGTAATGAGATGTGGCTGCCATTATGTCCATAGTAACCCTCCACAAATAGCAGTACCAAATTGAGTCACATTTCAGACTGAGACCTTTCATCATGATTCAACTTGGATAAATCATGAGATCTGCAGTCTGCTGAAGGCCAGATCTGAGGCATTCAGGTCTGGTGACCACCTAAGATACAAGAGGTCTAAGTCTGAGTTCTGGAAAACCATCTCATGGGCAACGTGGCAATTCCAACTAAACTTGAGTCAATGACGGATGCTGGACAGCTGTGGCAGGGCTTGAATGCAAAGTGAAATCAAGCGACATAGGTGACAACAGAGCTTCACTCTCAGACGAACCGAATGCCTTCTATGCTCGCTTTGGCCAACAAAACGCCCAAACTCCCACAGCCCCTGATGACCCTGTGATTTCAGTCTCTGAGGCTGACGTGAGAACGACCTTCAGGAGGGTGAACCCACAGAAAGCATCCGGCCCAGATCCGGGTACTAAAGTTTTGTGCTGATCAACTGGCTGGAGTATTCACTGATTCCTTAACCTCTCAGTTCAGCAGTCTGAGGTACCCACCTGCTTCAAGCAGACTTCAATTATACTGGCACCTCAGAAGAACGTGGTGACCTGCTTCAATGTCTAACGCCCAGTGACACTCACTTACATCCACCGAGGTGAAGTGCTTTGTGAGGTTGATGATGAAGCATATCAACTCCTGCCCAAGAACTGACTTGGATCCACTCCAATTTGCCTACTGGAACAACAGGTCTACAGCAGATGCCATTTCATTGGCTCTTCCTCAACCCTGGAACATCCGGACAGCGAAGATGCATACATCAGGATACTCTTTTCATCAACTACAACTCAGCATTCAATACTATCATCCCCTCAAAACTAATCAATAAGTTTCAAGACCTTGGCCTCAATACCTCCTGTGCAATTGGATTCTCAATTTCCTTTCTTGCAGACCCCAGTCTCTCCGGATTGGCAAAAACATCTCCTCCTCCACGATCTCCATTAGCACAGGTGCACTACAGGCCTGTGTGCTTAGTCCCCTGCTCAACTGGCTTTACACTTATGACCATGTGGCTAAGCACAGCTCCAATGTCATATTTAACTTTGCTGACAACAAAACTGTCATTGGCCAAGTCAAAGGTAGTGACAAATCAGCATACAGGGGAGAGATTGAAAATCTGGCTGAGTGGTGCCACAGCAACAACTTCTCTCTCAATATTAGCAAGATCAAGGAGCTGATTATTGACTTCAGGAGGACAAAACCGGAGGTCCATCAGTAAGTCCTCATTGGGGGATCAGAGGTGGAAAGGGTTGGCAACTTAAATTACTCAGTGTTATCATTTCAGAGGACTGTCTTCAGCTAAGCATGCAAGTGTCATTATGAAGAAAGCTTGGTAATGCCTCTACTTCATTACAAGTTTGTGAAGATTCAGCATGACATCTAAAACTTTGACAAACTTCTGTAGATGTGAGGTGACTGGCTGCATCACAGCCTGGTATGGAACACCAATCCCTTGAATGCAAAATCCTACAGAAAGTAGTGGATATGGCCCAGTCCATCTCAGGCAAAACCCTCCCATCTCCCATTGAGTAATAGTTATTGCAGGAAAGCTGCATTTGTCCTCAGGGACCCCCACCACCCAGATGCTTCTCACTGCTGAAAGCAGGAAGAAGGTACAGGAGCCTCAAGATCCACACCACCAGGTTCAGGAACAGCTATCACCCCTCAACCATCAGGAAGGAGGTACAGAAGCCTCAGGACCCACACCACCAGGTTCAGGGACAGTTATTACCCCTCAACCATCAGGAAGGAGGTACAGGAGCCTCAGGACCCACACCACCAGGTTCAGGAACAGTTATTACCCCTCAACCATTAGGCTCTTGAACCAGTTGGTAGAGCATACTTGATGGGCTCTTGACCTTCACTTAAACTTACTTGCCCCAACACTAAACTGTCCCCACAACCGATGGACTCACTTTCAAGGACTCTTCATCTTGTGTTCTCGATATTTATTGCTTATTTATTTATTATTATTTCTTTTTTTCTTTAGTATTTGAAATGTTTGTTGTCCTTTGCATATTTTTTGTTTGTCTGTCCTGTTGGGTGTGATCTTTCATTGATTCGATTATGGTTCTTGGACTTACTGAGTATGCCCACAAGAAAATGAATCTCAGGGTTGCATATGGTGATGTGCATGTACTTTGATAATAAATTTACTTTGACCTTTGAACTTTGAGAGTCAACTGTTTATTCGCTTCCACAGATACTGCCTGCCCTGCTGTGTTCCTCCACCATGTTGTGTGATTTCCAGCATCTGCAGAATATCTGGTGTTCAGCAGTGGAAAATTCATCCCATATCTGTTGTTTATTGGTGCTTTAGGATAAATGTAGACCAGCAAAATGTCCTGGCAATGAGTTTATTTGCTTATTTAGCTAGAGATATAGTCTGACACCAGGCCCTTCTGGCCCAATTGGTTACACACATGTGACCAATTAACCTGCTAACCCACACATCTTTGGAATGCAGGAGGAAACCAGAGCACCCAAAGGAAACCCACAAGTCACAGGGAGCGCGTACAAACTCCTTACAGGCAGTGGTGGGAATTGAACCCGGGCCGCTGGTGCTAACCACATAACAACTCTCTAGTATTTGATCTAGCCCTCTCCTCATGTCCTTCTCAACTGGTTTGGCACATAGTAATCCATAGAACTAGACCCTCAACATCAGTAGTATCACCTGCTGAATATTTACACAAGAAAACCCAAGTCCAGGTTTCAGGCCCAAAGACCTTCCCGAGGCTCGTTGTGGATTCTGGGCTCCATTGATTTCAATAGAGTTCAATGCAATTACATTATTATGCCACACATTCAGAGTGGTAGATGAAGTCGCCCATCTCAAACACTATGTTGCCAATGAAACCAAACTAAACGCAGCACAGGATAGACCACACCAGACAATAACTTTGCCCATGAACCGTATTTCTTCAGTAATCACGATTAATTTTTACAAATTCAAAGATTCAAATCAAACTTCATTGAACTCTTTGGTTACACAGCAGTTTAATAACCTCTGAAAGCCATTAATCTATTTAGATTAGGGTTAGGTTGCTGGAGTTTAATAGAATGAGAGGGGATCTCATTGAAACCTATTGAATATTGAAAGGCCTAGAATGGATGTGGAGAGGATGTTTCCAGTAGTGGGGGAGTCTAGGACCAGAAAGCACAGCCTCAAAACAGAGGGACATCTATTTAGACCTGAGGTGAGGAGGAATTTCTTTCGCCAGAGGGCAGTGAATCTGTGGAATTCATTGCCGTAGGTGGCTGTGGAGGCCAAGTCATTGGGTATATTTAAAGTGGAGGTTGATGGGTTCTTGATTAAGTCAGGCTGTCAAAGGTTACAGGGAAAAGGTAGGAGAATGGGGATGAGAGGGAAAATAAATCAGCCATGATGGAATGGCGGAGCAGACTCGATGGGCCAAAAGGCCTAATTCTGCTCCTGTGTTTTAAGAGACAGGAGAAGAATGAGGCCATTCGGCCCAGTGAACCTCCTCCACCAGAGGGATAATAAATCAGCCATGATGAAATGGCAGAGCAAACTCAATCAGCCTAATGGCCTAATTCTGCTCCTAATTCTTACGATTATGATTATAATTAATTGGAGCAGTAGCATAACAGTCAGTGGAGCATTTTACAGCATCAGTGGCCCAAATTCAATTCCTGCCGCTGTCTGTAAGGCGTTTGTACATTTTCCCAGTGACCATGTTGGTGCTCCACTTTCCTTCGACAAACGTACATCCTGAAGATATACAGTTAGTTTTAGTCGGTTGTGGGCATGCATTTTGGCACTGGAAAGGTGGCACGTCCTTGGATTGTGTTGGTCACTGACACAAATGAAGCATTTCACTGGATGGTTCGATGTTCTGATGTACAGTATTGTGTAAAACTCTTAGTACTGTAGTAATTTTATATATCTCACTGCACTGCGACCACAAAATAAACACATTTCATGACATGTGTGAGTGATGATAAACCTGATTCTGATACGGGTCTGTATTGTGGACTGACAGTGGGAAGGGGGAGAGGGAGAGGGGAATCATGGTTGGGGAAAAGGGGAAGGGAGAGGGGAGGGAGCAGGAAGCATCAGAGAGACATTCTGTAATGATCTATAAATCAATTGTTTGGAATCAAATGACCTTGCCTGGTGTCTCAGGGCTGGGTGTGTCTGCACCCCCCCCCCCCCCGGCACTCCTTCTCTGTTTCCTGTCCCACATCATTCCCAACATCCTTTGCTTGCACCAGATTTATAAACTCCCTCTCCGCTCCACATTGATAAAATACAAAAGTAATGTACAAAAGCCTTGGGCACATGTATATAGCTAGGGTGCCTAAAAATTTTGCACGGTGCTGCTTTACAAGAAACAACATTCAAAGTGTCTCGCACTTTTCAGGGTGTGTAAAAATTTCCTGCTCTGAGCAATGCTTGGTCTGTGCAATTGTAAAAAGATAGGGAGAGCGTTGCTTGTATTTAGTTTTTCTTAAGCTTCTGAACTATATTTTATATATCAATGCAAATTTTACTTTGTTTTTATTTTTAACAAGAACTGTTTCACCCAACCCTGAGAATAAATAACTCAGGGATTTCGAATAAATAGGTCACAGTGTCACCTCAGCAGTGATGCCGGAGTAATTTTCAATGCATAAGCACACCAGCGATTTGATCAGAGGAGCTTCACTTCATTTGACATTCGCCAGAGTTGTTCAGTCTCCCAATTAAAGATAAAGATTAGCTTTATTTGTCACATACACACCGAAACATGCAGTGAATTGCATTGTTTGCATCGAAGCAAATCAGCGAGCATTGGGCTGGGCTTGCAGTGCCTACGTTAATGTGCCCACTAATCCTAGCCTATACGTCTTTGGAATGTGGGAGGAAATCCGCATGGTCACATGGAGAACGTACGTTGGCGGGAATTGAACTCCAATCAGTGATTGCTGGCTATCAGTGATCAGTGATACCCTTTTGCACAGTACTATTCATATTTTGATAATAAATTTACTTTGAACTTTAAGCTTAGAACTTTGAACTTGCCTTTCTCTCTTTCAGGGGTGTGGTTCGGATCGACATCAACCTGGAAAGCCTGGATATTGACCAGTGTTCCACCGGGAATGGGTGGTTTGCAGATTCCCATTGGTGTGATGTCAACACCACAGAGGTAGGGCAGCTGAAACCTGGAAATGGAAGTCTGCGGCAGAATCAACTATGTGATTCAAATTAAAATGTGATGAAGTTTTCACAAAGCATTCAAAATGGTGCTGAGCTGCATTGTCCATTGGGTTCGTGGCTCAGGCTTAACTTCTTAGGTTCGTAGGGATGGTTTTTGGGGACAACGCAGGGAGTTAGGGGTCGGGTAAGGAGTAGGTACAAGGGTGAGGGGAGTGAGAGGTCGGGGCAGTAAATGAAGAGCTTGGGGAAGGAGCCAGAGGTCAGAGTTCAGGTTAGAGCGCTCCAAAGTTGGTGGCCATAATCCCCGAGTAAGGATGTCCAAGGTCCTGTAGGCCCCGAGAACCAGGCCAGACGATCCCTGAGGTCGGTGAGTGCTGGAGTCAGAGGTATGAGGTCCGCTGGCTGGTGATCCCTGAAGTCAATGCGTCCTGAGGTTGGAGGTCAGAGGTCACTGAGTCACAGGATTGGAGTCCCAAGGTCAGTCAGCAGGTCCTGAGATTAGAGGCCTGTGATCAACGAGTCCTGGGGTCAAAGCCCAGAGGTCAGCAGGTCTGGTGGTCGAAGACTGGAAGTCAAAACCATAAGGACAGTGAGTCCGGAGGTCGAAGACTGGAAGCCGAAGCCCTGAGGTCAGTGAGCCTGGAGGCCAAAGACCGAAAATCAAAGCCCTTGGGTCTGCGAGTGTGGAGCTACTGTCTGAAGATTGGAGGCATAGGGATGGCCAGTCCTGGAATTGGAGGCCCTTCTGTGTGCGTGTAGGTGGGGGAGGGGAGATAGAAAAGGGTTCGGTTTGTTGTTGCTGTTGTTTGTGTCATCCTGCTGAACATGGTGGGCATGCCACAGTGCTGTGCAGAAGTCTTAGGTACATTCATATTGCTTGGGTGCACACAGTACTGCAATGGTCAACATGGAGCAGAGAGCCAGTTTGTAATTCCGGCGGGTGTGAAGGTTGTTGGGAATGGTGAGGGTGGAGTGTCATGGGAGGGGTGTGGGACAAGTGGCAGAGAAGGAGAGCCAGGGGTGAGGGGGGTGCAGACACACCCAGCTCTGAGACACCAGGCAAGGTCGTTTGATTCCCAAACAATTGGACTATTGTTCACTACAGAATGTCTGTCTGGTGCTTCCGGCTCCCTCCCCTCTCCCTTCCCCTTTTCCCAACCATGATTCCCCTCTCCCTGTCCCCCTTCCCACTCTCAGTCCACAATGGAGACCCGTATCAGAATCAGGTTTATCATCACTCACATATGTTTCTTGCCTGCCGGTGACATGTAGAGTCATTGTGAAATGTCATGCATTAAACAGCTGAATCACATTCTCAAAGTCAGAAAAAGTCAGAATTAAAATTTATCATCATCAAACTATGTATATATTACTTTGAAAATAAACAAATACAAAAAAGCTATACCGGAACAAACAATGATATGCAAAAGGAAACATTGCCACCATTGACTGTAAGGAGATTGTATGTTCCTCCCAGGACGGTGTGAGCTGCTTTTCTCCCACGTTCCTAAGACGTCCGGGTTAGTAAGTTGTGGACATGCTCTGTTGGCAATGGAAGCATGACGATACCTGCAGCTTTCCCACAGCACATCCTCGGACTGCCGGCTGATGATGCATACAGCACATTTAGCTGTATATTTTAATGTTTCAATGTCATCATTATGTGCCTGGTTGTCTGAGGTGAGCAATCATGGTCTTTCCATGACCATGATTGTTCTTGACAAATATTTTTACAGAACTGGTTTGCCTTTGCCTTCTTCTGGGCAGTGTCTTTACAAGACGGGTGACCTCCAGCCATGATCAATACTCTTCAGAGATTGTCTGCCTGGTCTCAGTGGTTACGTAGCCTCCTGGTAAGCCTCAGGCTCACTCACCTCGCTTTCGTGCAGGGGGAGCAGCCTTCAGCCCCGCCAAACTGGGTAATCAAATTTGTGTGGATGCTGTGTGATGTACCCCACCCTGCCAAATAACAGACAGTACACCATATACAATTAAATGATTACATTTTATAAGTATTTCTTGGTGATGGGTTAGTAGAAACAAATACAATAAAGGCATCAAATCAGTAACTCTATCAGTTCTGTGCACAAATAATTCGTTGGAGCTCTTACAGAACCGGGTCCCCTTTTCCTCCAGTCGATGTCCTCCGAACTTCGTGGACCCTCAAATGGGACCACCCTTGGTGGTCGACCGAACGCTCTACTCGAGTCTGTCCTCGTCTCCTCTCCTTGTCAAAGACCCTGGGCCTTGGACTCTCACTCGGGGTCCGATCCATCGCCCAGCTTACAGCATCGTGTCTCCTCTCTCTGACCCCATCCGCCTTCTGCCCCAAAGCCCGCGAAAACAATAGCTTACAGACACGCAAGAAAGAATAACGTCTATCCCAATTGGTTAGCAAATGAATACAATTCTCGTTATCAGTAATTATAACCCAAACAAGCTGCTACCATTAACTCAGCAGTTAACATTACAGCCATTTTATTATAACATAACAAAGAAGCTATTTTATTAGCCTTAGCAGTAACATAAAAGAAGAAACCCCTTACAGTCATATAACCAGGACTTGTGATCTGCACCGGCTGCTCATATGACCATCCACTACGTCCTCCCACGTTTTCATGTGACCTTGATCAGGGTGGGGGTGGTGGTTTAAGCAGGTGCTACACCTTGCCCAAGGGTGACCTGCAGGCTTGCGGTGGGAAGGAGTACCTCACACCTCCTGTGGTAGAGATGTATCTCCACCCCACCACCCTTTCAATGTATATGTGATATATAATGCTAATCTTTAAATGTAATAAACATAACGATGCCAGTGCAAGGTGAGAGAGAGAAAAGGAAATACTATAAGACCATAAGACGTAGGAGCCGGATTAGGCCATTCGGTCCATCGAGATTCTCTGCCATTTCATCATGGCTGATTTACTATCCCTCTCAACCCCATTCTCCTGCCTTCTGCCCATAACTTTTGACACCTTGATGCAGCAAGAACCTACAGTGTCAGCCCTCGCTTTAAATGTACTCAATGACTTGGCCTCCACAAGCATCTGTGGCAACGAATTCTAGAAACTCACCACCCTCTGGCTAAAGAAATTCCTCCTCATCTCTGATTTAAATAGACGTCCCTCTGTTCTGAGGTTGTGCCCTCTGGTCCTAGATTCTTCCACTGTAGGAAATATCCTCTCCATGTCCAATCTATCCAGACCTTTCAATATTTGATAGATTTCAATGAGAACCCCCTCATTCTTCTAAACTCCAATAAATAAAACCATCATAAGCTCCTCACCTATCATCCCACTAGCCTCTGCATCCAGCACATCATTCTCCAGAACTTCCGCCATCTCCACCAAGCACATCTTTCCCTCCCGCCCACCTTATGCTTTCCACAGAGATTGCTCCCTTGTCCATTTGTCCCTCCCCACTGATCTCCCTCCTGGCACTTATCCTTGCAACACCTGCCCTTACACCTCCTCCCTCACTACCATCCAGGGCCCCAAACAGTCCTTCCAGGTGATCCGACACTTCAGCCGTGAGTCTGGTGGGATCATCTATTGCACACGGTGGTCTGGGTGTGACCTGCTGTATATCGGTGAGACCTGATGCAGATCAAGAGACCGCTTCGCTGAGCACCCACACTCCATCTGCCAGAAGAAGTGGGATCTCCCAGTGGCCACCCATTTTAATTCCACTTCCCATTTCCATTCCAACATGTCAATGCATGGCCTCCTCTACTGTCGAGATGAGGCCACACTCAGGTTGGAGGAACAACACCTTATATTCCGTCTGGGTAGCCTCCAACCTGATGGCATAAACATCGATTTCTCAAATGTTCGGTAATGCCCCTCCCACACCACCTTCACCATCCCATCCCCTTTTCCCTCTCTCACCTTATCTCCTTGCCTGCCCATCATCTCCCTCCGGTGTTCCTGTCCCTTTTTCTTTCTTCTATGGCCTTCTGTCCTCTCCTATTGGACTCCCCCTTCTCCAGCCCTGTATCTCTTTCACCAATCGACTTCCCAGCTCTTTACTTCAACCCTCCCCCTCCCGGTTTCATCTATCACCTTGTGTTTCTCCCTCCCCTCCCCCCACCTTTTAACTCTACTCCTCATCATTTTTTTCTCCAGACCTGCTGAAGGGTCTTGGCCCGAAACGCCAACTGTACTCTTTTCCATAGATGTTGCCTGAGTTCCTCCAGCATTTTGTGTGTGAGCTCCTCATATGTTAACCCTTTCATTCCTGGAACCATTCTCGTGAACCTCATCTGGACGTTCTCCAATGACAGCACATCTTTTCTTCGATAAGGGTCCCAAAACTGCTCACAATACTCCAAGTGCAGTCCGACCAATATCTTATAAAACCTCAGCATTACAACCAGGATGCAATGTGATAAGAAACACTGAAATTGAAAATTGTTTTAGTTTGCTTTAGGAGTTGGCGAATAATTTCTATTTATAGAAGAGATCTATTACATTAATCAAATATTAAGGGAAGTCCAGTGCCTGATATTTTGCCTCAAAGCTGTATTATATAAAGAAAAGAAATATTCTCAGAAAAATTGGCTTTGACATTTAAATTAAAAGATACAAGAGCAAATATTGAGCTTGGTTTTCATGATACATATGAATGCTGTATTGCTTAGGAGCCCTGTGTTCTCTGAGCTACACACACAAAAGTCATTGAAACCTATCAAATATTGAAAGGCCTAGAGAGAGTGAACGTGGAAAGGATGTTCCCTATAGTGAGGAAGTCTAGGACTAGAAAGCACAGCCTCAGAGTTCAAGGATGTCCCTTTAGAACAGAGATGAGGAGGAATTTCTTTAGCCAGAGGGTGGTGAATTTGTGGAATTTGTTGCCACAGATGGCTGTGGAGGCCAAGTCATTGAGTATATTTAAAGCAGAGGTTGATAGGTTCTTGATTAGTCAGGGTGTTGATGGTTATGGAAAGAAGGCAGGGGAATGGGGTTGAGGGGGATAATAAATCAGCCATGACGAAATGGTGGAAGAGGCTCGATGGGCTGAATGGCCTAATTCTGCTTCTTTGACTTAAGGTCTTCTGATGTAGTGCTGGAGGAACTTAGCAGGTCAGGCAGCATCATAGAGGGGAATAAACAGTCAATGTTTTGGGCTGAGACCCTTCGTCCAGATGACCTAAAACGTCAACTGTTTCATAGATGCTGCCTGGCCTGCTAAGTCCCTCCAGCATTTGTGTGCCGCTGGTGAGGCTTAGCGACTGCTTGCTGGTGGCAATTCCAAAAAAGAAAACAACAAAATACTTTATTAATCACACTTTTTCTGGTAAGCAATCACTGCAAACAACAGCCTGTAACTTCCCTGTTTGCTTACTTCTATTATTTGCATGATTTGCTTTTTCCTCTCTTCGCGCATTGGATGTTCAAAGGGCTTCTTTGGTTTTAAAGGTTCTATTGGGTTTCCTTGTTTTGTGGCTGCCTGTATTGGGACAAATTTCAAACATGCATAAAGAATACATTCTTTGATAATAAATGTACTTTGAACTTTGATCTGCAGAATCTTTTGTGCCACTGTTTTCTCTCCGCTTTCTGGCGATCTTAAACTTTCTCTTCAGGTTCTCGGTGCATTTTTATATCACTAATGCAGCAAATGCAACACAGTGGTGCAGCACTTAGCACTGCTGCCGCACAGGTCCGGTGACCTGGACTCAGCTCTGACCTCCGTGCTCTGTGAGAGAAGCCTGCACCTTCTCCCTGTGACTGCGTGTGGTTCCCCACACACATCCTCGTTGCTATCATCAGGCAGGAGGTACAAGAGCCAGAAGATCAACAGCAGCTGCCATCAGGTCCTTAATAATGGACGCCGCCTTTCTGAGGCATGGTCTATTGAAGGTGTCCTTGATGCTGGGGCGGCTGGTGCCAAAGATGGAGCTGGCTGAGCTGACAATTTTCTACTGCGCTTTCTGATCCTGTGCAGTGGAACCAGTGACAATGCTCTCCGTGGTACATCTGTAGAGATCTGCGAGTGTCTTTGGTGACACACCAAATCTCCTCAAACTCCTAATGAAATATAGCCGCTGCCGTGCCTTTCTTTGTAATTGCATCGATATGTTGCATATATTATGGATTCTGGTTAATTGGGCCATTGTTTAATTGGGGCAGCTGCTTATTTGGTCTTTCTAGACCATTTCTGACACCTCCCTCCCCTTTCTAGATCTTTCTGTCTCTGTCTCTGGAGACAGCTTATCCACTGATGTCTACTATAAGCCTACTGACTCTCACAGCTATCTGGACTATTCCTCTTCTCACCCTGTCTCTTGCAAAAACGCCATCCACTTCTCGCAATTCCTCCGTCTCCACCACATCTGCTCTCAGGATGAGGCTTTTCATTCTAGGACAAGGGAGATGTCTTCCTTTTTTAAAGAAAGGGGCTTCCCTTCCTCCACTATCAACTCTGCTCTTAAACGCATCTCCCCCATTTCACGTACATCTGCTCTCACTCCATCCTCCCGCCACCCCACTAGGAATAGGGTTCCCCTGATCCTCACCTACCACCCCACCAGCCCCCGGGTCCAACATATTATTCTCCGTAACTTCCACCACCTTCAACGGGATCCCACCACTAAGCACATCTTTCCCTCCCCCCCTCTCTCTGCATTCCACAGGGATCGCTCCCTACACAACTCCCTTGTCCATTCGTCCCCCCCATCCCTCCCCACCAATCTCCCTCCTGGCACTTAATCATGTAAGCGGAACAAGTGCTACACATGCCCTTACACTTCCTCCCTTACCACCATTCAGGGCCCCAAACAGTCCTTCCAGGTGAGGCAATACTTCACCTGTGAGTCGACTGGGGTGATATACTGCGTCCGGTGCTCCCGATGTGGCCTTTTATATATTGGCGAGACCCGACGCAGACTGGGAGACCGCTTTGCTGAACATCTACGCTCTGTCTGCCAGAGAAAGCAGGATCTCCCAGTGGCCACACATTTTAATTCCACATCCCATTCCCATTCTGACATGTCTCTCCACGGCCTCCTCTACTGTAAAGATGAAGCCACACTCAGGTTGGAGGAACAACACCTTATATTGCGTCTGGGTAGCCTCCAACCTGATGGCATGAACATCGACTTCTCTAACTTCCGCTAAGGCCCCACCTCCCCCTCGTACCCCATCTGTTACTCATTTTTATGCACACATTCTTTCTCTCACTCTCCTTTTTCTCCCTCTGTCCCTCTGAATATACCTCTTGCCCATCCTCTGGGTCCCTCCCCCTTGTCTTTCTTCCCGTACCTCCTGTCCCATGATCCTCTCGTATCCCTTTTGCCTATCACCTGTCCAGCTCTTGGCTCTATCCCTCCCCCTCCTGTCTTCTCCTATCATTTTGGATCTCCACCCCCCCCTCTTCAACTTTCAAATTCCTTACTCACTCTTCCTTCAGTTAGTCCTGATGAAGGGTCTCGGCCTGAAACGTCGACTGCACCTCTTCCTACAGATGCTACTTGGCCTGCTGCGAATTTCCAGCATCTGAAGAATTCCTGTTGTTTGCTTATTTGGGACAACTCTTAAAGAACAAAAACTGAGAAAATAGCGGGAATTCTCTTCAGTCATTTGGGATACTATGCCACTTAATTAGGGCAGGAAACTGTTGCCAAACAGTTTCTATCTAGCATCAGTCATGTGAACTTGTGTTGGACACTACACCGTGCTTGGAGTGAACAGTTTTTAAATAGCGTCAGTTGCATATGCTTGTGTTCAAGAAACACCAATTTTTGTCATTAATATTTGGCAAGAAATAAGCAGTAAGGCCATTCAGAACTGTGTTGCTCACTGCGGTTTCAAGCATTGAGGCTTGGAGATATCAGAAAGAGCCAGGATTGAAAATGAAACAATTTCACTACTTCAACATTAGGAACTATGAAGAATTTGAAGGTATCAACAATCATCTTGAATGTTACAATGAAAATGAAGATTTGGCACATACAGTCGTCAAAAGCATTGTATGAAGGCAGGCCATTATCTGTACTAGGTGTCTGCACTGATTTTGTTCATTTGTTGTCAATCAAAAGAACACAGCAGTGAAGACTGAATGAATTCCTCTGTCAATAACTATTAGGAGCTAATACACAGCTTTATAGTACTGTAGTAGTACCTGTAGTGTTCCAATTTGTTCTGTATTTCACTGAAATACATAATTTGTTATTCATTTAAACAGTAATTTGTCTTTTTTTAATACCCTTTTAACTATTTTCATGAAACTTCGGCTATCTGAGGCTGTTATGTTTTGTAACTTCAAAACATTAAACTAATTCAAAGGAAAACAGAGAGCTGACAGATGCGAGTCCTAGGTTGTTTAATTTTAGCAAAGTGCAGACATATCATGCAGTAGTGCCATGGCATATGCAATCCACGTATTTTTACCAATAACCTGTAGTGAATTATTTAAGTGAACAGGACAGTTTAATCAAATAATATATTTACAATATTACTAAAATATTAAATATACAACAGAGGCAGCTGCTTAACTGGGCCAAAATGTACTGGTCTTGATGTGTCCCAATTAACAGAATCCACTGTATATAGCATTGAGTAGAGGGTCAACATGATTATATTGAATGGTGGCGCAGAATTGAAGGGCTGAATGGATTCTTCCTGGCTTCTAGTTTTTCTATATTTCTCTCTCTGTTGTGATTTAACAATGTTTCTTTGGTACAGCGCTTATGGCTAATTTGTTTATTTTTTTCAATGTATCGAGATGAAGTGAAAAAGCTTTTGTATGCATAACATCTAGACAGACCATTTCCTAAACACCAGAGATTCTACAGATGCTGGAAATCCAGAGCAAAGTGCGGAAGGAACTCAGCAGGTCAGGCAGCATCTATGGAGGGGAATAAGCAATAGATGTTTCGGGCCGAGACCCTGAGGTTCCTCCTGCAGTTTGGGATAGTGGAGTTAGGCTGGGCAACTCTTCCTTGACTGGCACAGCCATGCTGTGCCAAATGATCTCCGTCTGTGCAATAAATGTTTTGTGAGTTCTTGGTTTTCATTTTATGAGGAGGAATGTGAGAGGTGGGAAAGATGTTGCCAAGGTTGTGTTCATTCATGTGATAGCAGGTACTTCAGTAGAAATAGAACCTGGACGTGAATCAAGAGGAGGCAAGTCATGAGTCCCAATACCATGTTCTCTCCTAATTAGGGTGCTAATCCACTGCTGTTAAAAGTGTCCTAACTGGTTGCATGGTGGTCTGGTACAGCAATTTGGATGCACAGGAAGAAAGCAAGGATGTAATGCTGAGGCTTTATAAAGCACTGGTGAGACCTCACGGGAGTATTGTGAGCAGTTTTTGGCCTCTTGTCTAAGAAAGGATGTGCTGACATTAGAGAGGTTTCAAAGGAGGTTCATGAGAGTGACTCCAGGATTGAAAGCCTTATCATGTGAGGAGCATTTGATGACTCTGGGTCTGTACTCACTGGAATTTAGAAGAATGAGGGGTGACCTCATTGAAAACCAATTGAATGTTGAAAGGTCTCGATAGAGTGGGTGAGGAGGATATTTCTTATGGTGGAGGAGTCTAAGACCAGAGGATACAGACTCAGAACAAAGAAACATCAATTTAGAACGAAGGTGAGGAGAAATTTCTTTAGTCGGAGAGTGGTGAATCTGTGGAATTCATTGCCACAGGAAGCTGTGGAGGCCAAGTCATTGGGTATATTTTAGGCAGAGGTTGATAGATTCTTGGTTAGTCAGGGCATGAAGGGATACAGGGAGAAGGCAGGAGACTGGGGCTGAGAAGGAAATGGATCAGACTTGATGAAATGGCAGATCAGAGTCAATGGGCCAAGTGGCCTAATTCTGCTCCTATATCTTATGGTCTTATGCTAACAAGCTGAAGAGAGTGATGGACCCTGCCCAATACATCACAGGTACATCCTTCTCCACCATAGGCACAGCCTCAGGAATGCAACGTCCATCATCAAGGATCCCCACTGTCCAGGCCATGCCATCGCAGCGGATCAGGAGAGCCAGGTTCGGTCCTGACCACGGGTGCTGCCTGTGTGGCGTCTGTCTGCTTTTCCTATGGCCTCCTGAGCTTCTCCCAATCCTCCTGATTGTTCTGAAGTGAGCTGGTGGATTAAATATCCACTGTAAATGATCCCTTATAATACACACGAGGAGGCAAAGGATCAAAGATGGAATGTGTGTGAGAGAGAGTGAAACTTCAGGGCAGTGGGGAATAAAGAGATTGGGATTGGAAGTGATGGGATTGCTGAAGTTCAAAGTGAATTTATTATCAAAGTACATATATGTCACCATGTACAACCCTGAGGTTCATTTTCTTGTGGGCATATTCAATAAATCTGTAAAATAATAACCATAATAGAATCATGAAAGAACACCCAACTAAAGTTTTCAACCAGAGTGCAGAAGACAACAAACTGTGCAAATACAAAAAGAAAGAAATAATAATAATAATGAATAAATAAGCAGTAAATATTGAGAACATGAGATGAAGAGTCCTTGAAAGTGAGCCATTGGTTGTGGGAACATCTCAATGATATGGCAAGTGAAGTTGAGTAAAGTTACCCCCTTTGGTACAAGAGCATTATGATTAAGGGGTAGTAACTGTTTCCAAGTTGGGAGCTAGCAACTCAGGGGCAAATGGCCTTACCAGTGTTATAGTAAATAAGAAATAGACATCACGAGAAGAGCAATATAGTGAGAAATTAAGAAATTATAAAATCTGGGAACTTCCCAAAGTATTCCTGGTAAATGTCAGTTCCCAATTGATTCTACGGCATTGGAATGGACAAGTAGCAGTAATACTGTGGGTAAGTAGCGGTTAGCACAATTGCTTTACAGCACCAGTGATCATTGTTTGGGGTTCAATTAGCACCAATGTCAGTAAGTTTGTATGTTCTCCACGTGACAGCGTGGGTTTCCTCCGCATGCTTCTGTTTTCTCCCACATTCCAAAGATGTACAGATCAGTGGGCACACTAATGTAGGCACTGGAAGCTTGGCGACACCCGTGGGCAGCCCAGCCTAATGCTCGCTGATTTGATTTTATGTAAACAATGCAATTCACTGTATGTTTCGGTGTGTATGTGACAAATGAAGCTAGTCTTTATCTTTAATTGGGAGACTTAACAACTCTGGCAAATGTCAAATGAAGTGAAGCTCCTCTGATCAAATCGCTGGTGTGCTTATGCAGTACAGTGCAATATATAAAATTACTATAGCACTGTGCAAAAGTCTTAGGCGGCCTAGATATATATATATATATGTGCACAGTACCGTATGCACATCAAACAAAAACAATGGAAAAAGTAAAATGTTTTGACTAGTTGGTGTCAGCATTCAGCAGTCCAGCAGTTTATTAACAATGGGCTACCAACTTCCATTCTGTGTTTATTGTTACAATTTGTAACAGTGTTGCAACTTGATACACTGACAATGCAAATACATTGAAGCTATAAAATATTTCAAAGCAAAGGTTGTGGTGTGTTTATTGTTTAGAAAACTTATGGTTTATATTCATTAACACACAATTAATTACAAGGTATTTCACAATTATATTAACATAGATGTCAAATTTATATTAAAATAGATTTCAAAATCATATTACCATAATTACAAAATTATATTAACATTATACAGTGTAAAAGAAAATTGCAGCTGTGAGGCAACAAAGGCTATGTGCACGGGAGTATTTCAGTTACTGTGCAGCCACACACCCACCCAGCTTAGAGGGAACAGTGAACAATAAAGATTCTGCAGATGCTGAAAATGCAGAGCAACAGATGCAAATTGCTGAAGTAACTGAACTTGAATTTAAGGAATATACATAAAATGCTGGAGGAACTCTGCAGGTCACGCAGCAGCTATGGAAATGAATAAACATTCGACATTTCAGGCTGAGACCCTTCTTCAGAACTTGAAAGGAAGGAGGAAGATGTCAGAAAAAGATGGTGGGAGGGGTGCGGAAGAAGTATAAGCTGCAAAGTAATAGGTGAGAACAGGTCTTTTTCCATTCCCCATTCTGGTTCCCCTCTCACCCTTTCTCTTCCTCTCACCTGCCCCTCCTCCCCTTTCTCCCATGGTTCACCCTCCTCTCCTATCAGATTCCTTCATCCTCAGCCCTTTGCATTTTCCACTTATCACCTCTCAGCTTCTTATTTTATCTCCCCTCCCCCACCTACCCAGTCTCACCCATCACCTGCCAGCTTGTACCCCTCACTATCTTATTCTGGCCTCAGCCCCTTCAGTTCCAGTCCTGACGAAGGGTCTCAGGCCTGAAATGTCAACTGCTTATTCCCCTCTATAGTTCCTTCAGCATTTTATGTACATTGCTTAAATTCAACTTCAGTTTATTGTCATTCAACCATGCACATTCATTCCACCAAACGAAACAACATTCCTCTGGACCAAGGTGCACAGCACAGCACATATAACACACATACACAACACATAAAGTAATATTGCCACCAGTAGCAGTGGCAGCGAAGCAGGCACTTCAGAAGTTTCTCCAGATATTCCTCCATGCTTCTCACGGCTGTCTCCATCAAATCAGGATTGTGCATGACATCCAATGAATACACAGTCAACGTTTTGGGTTAAGGCCCTCCTTAGGGGCTCAACACAACCGAAGCATGTGGTGGGGCACAGCCTGCAAGTTCACCACACATTTCAGCAACAACATAGTATGCCCACCACACTCAGCCATACAAAACCACCAGAAGCATCACATCCACCTCCCTTACACACACACAGACAGGCCTCCAACCTCAGGATAGGCCACCTCCAGGCCTCCAGTCCTTGGCCCCGGACTCTCAGGATGATCCATCAAATGGAATGTATTCCAAGCCAGTCTTGCACATCTAGAATCACTGGCAAATTTGCCTTTGAACTTGAGAATGTCTGATTCAACATTTAATCTCCAAGCTTAATCTGACGTTTTGATTGTCTGTGATGACATAGAATAATGTTAGTGCTATTGGGGAGGCTTTAAACTAGATATACAGGGGGATGGGAACCAGAGTGCCAGAGCTGACAGTGTGGCTGGGGTGAAAATAAATTGTTAAAAGTTCAAGCAAATCCGCTAATAGAATGGTTGTGAGTGGTGGTAAAAATCTTCTGAGGTGTATATATTTCAATGCTAGGAGTATTGCGGGGAAGGTGGATGAGTTGAGGGTGTGGATTGACACGCGGAATTATGATGTTGTAGCAATTAGTGAAACTTGGCTACAGGAGGGGCAGGACTGGCAGCTTAATATTCCAGGGTTCCGGTGTTTCAGATGTGATCGAGGCAGAGGAATGAAAGGTGGGGGGGGATAGCATTGCTTGTTAGGGAAAATATTACAGCAGTGCTCAGGCAGGACAGATTAGAGGGCTTGTCTCCTGAGTCCTTATGGGTGGAGCTGAGAAACAGGAAAGGTATGGCCACATTAGTGGGATTGTATTACAGACCACCCAATAGTCAAAGAGAATTGGAAGTGCAAATCTGCAGAGAGATAGCAGGCAACTGCAGGAAACATAAAGTTGTGGTGGTAGGGGATTTTAATTTTCCATATATTGATTGGGTCTCCCATACTGTTAGGGGTCTAGATGGTTTAGAGTTTGTAAAATGTGTTCAGGAAAGTTTTCTAAATCAATATATAGAGGGACCAACTAGAGGGGATGCAATATTGGATCTCCTGTTAGGAAACGAGTTAGGACAAGTGACAGAAGTCTGTGTAGGGGAGCACTTTGGTTCCAGTGATCATAACACCATTAGTTTCAACTTGATCATGGACAAGGATAGATCTGGTCCTAGGGTTGAGGTTCTTAACTGGAAGAAGGCCGAATTTGAAGAAATGAGAAAGGATCTAAAAAGTGTGGATTGGGACAGGTTGTTCTCTGGCAAGGATGTGATCGGTAGGTGGGAAGCCTTCAAAGCAGAAATTTTGAGAGTGCAGAGTTTGTATGTTCCTGTCAGGATTAAAGGCAAAGTGAATAGGAATAAAGAACCTTGGTTCTCAAGGGATATTGCAACTCTGATAAAGAAGAAGAGGGAGTTGTATGACATGTATAGGAAGCAGGGAGTAAATAAGGTGCTTGAGGAGTATAAGAAGTGCAAGAAAATACTTAAGAAAGAAATCATGAGGTTGCCTTGGCAGTCAAAGTAAAGGATAATCCAAAGAGCTTTTACAGGTATATTAAGAGCAAAAGGATTGTAAGGGATAAAATTGGTCCTCTTGAAGATCAGAGTGGTCGGCTATGTGCGGAACCAAAGGAAATGGGGGAGATCTTAAATAGGTTTTTTGCGTCTCTATTTACTAAGGAAATTGGCATGAAGTCTATGGAATTAAGGGAAACAAATAGTGAGATCATGGAAACTGTACAGATCGAAAAGGAGGAGGTCCTTGCTGTCTTGAGGAAAATTAAAGTGGATAAATCCCCGGGACCTGACAGGGTGTTCCCTCGGACCTTGAAGGAGACTAGTGTTGAAATTGCAGGGGCCCTGGCAGAAATATTTAAAATGTCGCTGTCTACAGGTGATGTGCCGGAGGATTGGAGAGTGGCTCATGTTGTTCCGTTGTTTAAAAAAGGATCAAAAAGTAATCCGGGAAATTATAGGCCAGTAAGTTTAATGTCGGTAGTAGGTAAGTTATTGGAGGGAGTACTAAGAGACAGAATCTACAAGCATTTGGATAGACAGGGGCTTATTAGGGAGAGTCAACATGGCTTTGTGCGTGGTAGGTCATGTTTGACCAATCTATTGAAGTTTTTCGAGGAGGTTACCAGGAAAGTGGATGAAGGGAAGGCAGCGGATATTGTCTACATGGACTTCAGTAAGGCCTTTGACAAGGTCCCGCATAGGAGGTTAGTTAGGAAAATTCAGTCGCTAGGTATACATGGAGAGGTGATAAATTGAATTAGACATTGGCTCGATGGAAGAAGCCAGAGAGTGGTGGTAGAAAATTGCTTCTCTGAGTGGAGGCCTGTGACTAGTGGTGTGCCACAGGGATCAGTGTTGGGTCCATTGTTATTTGTCATCTATATCAATGATCTGGATGATAATGTGGTAAATTGGATCAGCGAGTTTGCTGATGATACGAAGATTGGAGGTGTAGTAGACAGTGAGGAAGGTTTTCAGAGCCTGCAGAGGGACTTGGACCAGCTGGAAAAATGGGCTGGAAAATGGCAGATGGAGTTTAATACAGACAAGTGTGAGGTATTGCATGTTGGAAGGACAAACCAAGGTAGAACATACAGGGTAAATGGTAAGGCACTGAGGAATGCAGTAGAACAGAGGGATCTGGGAATACAGATACAAAATTCCCTAAAAGTGGCGTCACAGGTAGATAGGGTCGTAAAGGGAGCTTTTGGTACATTGGCCTTTATTAATCAAAGTATTGAGTATAAGAGCTGGAATGTTATGATGAGGTTGTATAAGGCATTGGTGAGGCCAAATCTGGAGTATTGTGTTCAGTTTTGGTCACCAAATTACAGGAAGGATATAAATAAGGTTGAAAGAGTGCAGAGAAGGTTTACAAGGATGTTGCCGGGACTTGAGAAACTCAGTTACAGAGGAAGGTTGAATAGGTTAGGACTTTATTCCCTGGAGCGTAGAAGAATGAGGGGAGATTTGATAGAGGTTTATAAAATTGTGATGGGTATTGATAGAGTGAATGCAAGCAGGCTTTTTCCACTGAGGCAAGGGGAGAAAAAAACCAGAGGACATGGGTTAAGGGTGAGGGGAGAAAAGTTTAAAGGGAACATTAGCGGGGGGCTTCTTCACACAGAGAGTGGTGGGAGTGTGGAATGAGCTGCCAGACGAGGTGGTAAATGCGGGTTCTTTTTTAACATTTAAGAATAAATTGGACAGATACATGGATGGGAGGTATATGGAGGGATATGGTCCATGTGCAGGTCAGTGGGACTAAGCAGAAAATGGTTCGGCACAGCCAAGAAGGGCCAAAGGGCCTGTTTCTGTGCTGTAGTTTCTATGGTTTCTATGGTTTAATAGGCCATTACTGATTCTTTTATGTGATTTACAGATATTCCCCGGACAGTCTGTACGTGCCAAAGTTTCAAGTAATAATTAATTTAAATGCAGCTTACGGTAGTCAGGATGTCACGACATCCTCACTCCTGTCCTGATGAAGGGTCTCGGCCCGAAACATGGACTGTTTATTCATTTCCATAGATGCTGCCTGACCTGCAGAGTTCCTCCAGCAGTTTGTGTGTGTTGCTCTGGATTTCCAGCATCTGCAGACTTTCTCATATTTATGATTTGATCCTCACTACTGTGTTTGTCAGTCCTTGTTATTTATAGTTTTTTATAAATTCTTTTGTAGTTCTTTATTTTCCCGTAAATCCCTGCAAGAGAATGAATGCCAGAGTAGAATATGGTGACAGTGATCTACTTTGATGATAAATTTACTTTGGACTTCGAACACTGTGGGAGTTTGCAAGTAGAAACTATTAATTTTTAGTTCTACATTTTGATAATTTTTGTATTATTATTTATTTACCTCAGGCTGTGAAATTAGTGATTAGGTCTTGTCACTAGGACAGCTAGCTCTTTACTGATTATTGGAATGTTTACTGTTTTCCTGTGCTGTGCACGACATGCATTTTGTATGATATTTTGTTAACTTATTTGAGGTAGGTTTTTGTTTTATGTGCTGTGTGTGATATACGTATGGTGCGTGCACTGTGGTCCGGAGGAGCGTTGATTTTATTGTGGTTGTATACACATACAGTCCAATGATAATAAACTTGAACCCGAACTTGAACTTGATTAAATGCAGTCCTGTGCCATGTCTGTTATGAGACTCATATATTTTTTTTAAAACTTAGAGATACAGCACAGTAACAGGCCCATGCTGTCCAAAGTGCCTGCAGCGCCCAATCACACCCATGTGACCAATTAACCCACTCTCCCGTACATGTGGGAGGAAACTGGAGCACCCGGCGGAAACCCACATGGTCACAGGGAGAATGTATAAACTCCTTACAGAGAGAGGCAGGAATTGAACCCGTGTCACTAGCGCTGTAATAGTATTACGCTATAGTGTTCCGTTTCTCTCAGTATGGCAAAAGTTGCTCTGCAGAAGTGGTTAAACTACTCGATTGGTATCTAAATGCTTCTCACCTTGGTCTAGAGACAAAAGCTGGAACCCCCACACCCTGAGCTGGGGAGATTAAATTCCAATAATTAAATACATTTAAAATGAAAATCTAATGTTGGCAATAATAACCATGAAATTAACAGATTGGGGTTAAAACATCACTTACCTCCCTATTATCCCCCAGGGAAGTGTATCTGCCGTCTTATATATTACTCAAGACCCATCAATATTACAAGAGCGGAGCGATTAGTTAAGGCAATAAACCCTGACTTCATTGCTAATGTCCATAAACAGTGAATGAATTAAAACGAGTGATTAAAGTGAACTCCAAACTTGAATTCAGAACCTCACAAGAAAGAAGAATTCTAGGTTTAGTTTATGTTAAGTTTATTGTTAAAGAAATGCCAAATTCTTTCTAAAAATACCTTAAATTATCAGTTAAGAGGAACATCAGAGAGAGATACCACAGAGAGAGAGAGAGAGATAGAGATACCACACAGAGACAGTGACACAGAGAGAGACAGACAGTGACAGAGAGAGACAGAGAGACAGAGGCAGAGACAGACTCAGAGAGAGAGAAAGGGAGATACACACACAGACAGAGAGAGAGAGAGAGGCAGAAAGATAGAGAAAGAAAGATGGAGACTGACAGAGACAGACTGAGAGATGGGGAGGAGGGAGAGGGACAGAGAGAGGGAAAGAAAGAGAGGTAGACAGGGAGACAGAGAGTGAGAGACAGGGAGAGACAGAAACTTAGACCTCGTGATTTCCCAGAGTTCTTTCCCCACAATTGCTGGCTGTTCCTTTAGCTATCTGTTCTCTAATCTCTAAAATTCTTCCCAATTCTTTCTGCTGCTTTAAGACCCCACAAAACAGCCAGCATTTTTCATGCTGTCAGCAAATTTCGTTTTCAGAAAACTTTTCATCAGCTATTAACCTCTTTAAATATCAGCGTTGTTTATTTTATAACAGCACTGTGAAACACCCTGCAATGTTTTACAACATTAAAGGCACTATATAAATGCAATTTGTTGTATTTAATACCTGTAGATGTGAACATATACTGTATACTTTCCCATCTGTAGCTCAGGAAGAAATGGAGCATTCAGTCTCCAAACCATCACTGCAGTGAGTTTAATGTTCCAGTTTGAAATGACAGTACGGTGCTAAAGTCGTAGGCCTATATACTGCATATAGCTGGGATGCCTAAGTCCTTTACACGGTACTGTAGTAATCTTCTTCTTCTTCTGTACTGCTGCCAGAAAAAACACAAATTTCATGATGTATTTGAGTGATGATAAACCTGATTCTGATATGGGTCTCTATTGTGGACTGAGAATGGGAAGAGGGCAGGGAGAGGGGAATCGTGGTTGGGAAAAGGGGAAGGGAGAGGGGAGGGAGAGAGAAGCACCAGAGAGACATTCTGTAATGATCAATAAACCAATTGTTTGGGATCAAATGACCTTGCCTGGTGTCTCAAGACTGGGTGTGCCTGCACCCGCACCTCCCCCCTCCCTGCCCTGGCGCTTTTTCTCTGCCACTTGTCCCACACCCCTCCCACAAACTCCACTCTCGCCATTCCCAACATCCTTTGTTTCCACCAGATTTACAAACTTGCTCTCCGCTTCATGTTGACAAATACGGTACTAACCCCTATTGACATCAATGGACCTGGGGTTGAGAGGGTGAACAGCTTTATGTTCATTGGCATACAAATCATCGAGGACCTCTCTTGGAAAAAAGAAAAGGGAGAGGGGAGGGCGCGGGAAACGCCAGAGAGACATTCTGTAATGATCAATAAATGAATTGTTTGGAATTGAATGATCTTGCCTGGTGTCTCAGGGCTGGGTGTGTCTGTACCCGCCCTGGCACTCCTTCTCTGCCACCTGTCCCACACCCCTCCCGCGGCACTCCACCCTCGCCATTCCCAACATCCTTTCCTCCCACCAGATTTACAAACTCGCTCTCCGCTCCACGTTGACAAATACAGTACTGTACTAAAGTCTTAGGCACCCTAGCGGTATATATGTGCCCACGACCCTTGCACAGTACTGTAAATAATCCAATATTGTCTAACTGAATGTGAGATTGCAGAATGTGTAAGGTGAAGGAGAAGACTTGATACCTGCAATACATACACACAAAATATCTGTTTATTAAGGATAAATATAGTTATCAGAACCAAAGTGATTATGAGGAATAAAAACAGAAAATGCTGTTAAAAATTATGTAGTTATTTATGTAAGAAATATCCATACTTTATATGCAGTAGAAGTGCAAAAGAGAGTATCAATAGTGAGGTCGTGTTCGTGGGTTCATTGTCCGTTTGGAAATCTGAAGGCAAAGGGGAAGAAGCTGTTCCTATCACATGGACCGTGTATCTTTAGGTTCCTGTACCTCTTCCAAATGGTAGCAATGTGAGGAAGGCATGATGGGGGCCCTTTCATGATGGGAGCTGCCTTTTGAAGATCTGGATGTGCTGACATTGGAGAGGGTTCAGTGGATATTCTTGAGAATGATTCTGGGAATGGAACACTAAAATTCAGAAGAATGATGGGGGATCTCATTTAAACCTATCAAATATTGAAAAGCCTAGGTACAGTGGATGTGAAAAGGATTTTTACTTTGGTGGGGGAGTCTAGGACCAAAGGGCACAGCCACAAAATAGAGGGACGTCTATTTAGAACACAGATGAGGCAGAATTTGTTTAGCCAGAGGGTGGGGAATCTGTGAAATTCATTGCCATAGTCAACTGTGGAAGCCAAGTCATTGGGTGCATTTAAAGCAGAGATTGATATGTTCTTGATTAGTCAGGGTGTGAATGGCTATGCGGAGAAGGCAGGAGAATGGGGTTAAGAGGGAAATGGATCAGTCATGATGCAATAGCGGAGCAGACTCGATGGGCTGGATGGCCTAATTCTGGCCCTATATCTTATGGTCTGATAATGTCCTTGAGGATGGGGAGGCTGGTACCCATGATGGAGCTGGCTGATTCACAACCCTCTGCAGCTTTTTTCAATCTCTGTGCACTGGCCCCACCGTACCAAATGCTGATGCAACCAGTTAGAATGCTCTCCATGGTACATCTGTAGAAATTGATGAGACAATTTATTGGCGTATTTGCTGACACACCAAATCTCATAGAATCAGATAGAACACAGAACAGTACAGCTCAAGAACGTGCCTTTCAGCCCAAGATATTGTACTCAACTAAATAAGTTAAAGATTTCTAATTATACTACTCTATTCTGCATGTTGATGGTTCATATTTTTTCATATTTGCATATTCATGAGCCTCTGAACCTGGTGGAACATTCCAGGCATCCAGCATGTTGTGTATTTAATATTTCAGTAATATTTGAATAATATTGCAAACATATTGTTTGATTGCACCTTCTTTGTTTGTATGCATGATTCATTATGGATTATTTGTAAAAGTACATGAATGGCATATGTCATTGTGGCAGCACATTGTATGTGCACACCTCGCTAAAGTGAAATGAAGAGTACACATTTATCCCCAGCTCTCGTGTTTTCTTTTGATTCGTTTATGGAGTTATAAATCATAACAGTGGTGACAGGTTGTTGCAAGGACGAGGCTGAGGACGAACCCAAGTGCAGGACACAAGCACAGAGGCAGAGTCGTGAGGCGTTAGCACCACCGTGAACGGGGAACCGGTGTCCAGGAGAGTCTTTACACGGAGACAAAGTTTACGTAGAGTATCCAGAAAATGATGCGGAGCTTAGAAATGACAGTCCCAAGGAATCAGGAAACGAGCTGGGGAATTGCCAGACGGGACCATGACAGGTTCTCCCCTCAACGGGTGCCTCCAGGTGATTCTCCAGACTTGTCCGGACGGTCCCGATGGAAGCCTTGGATGAAGGAGGGGTCCAGGATGAAGGAGCAGGGAACCCAGGAATGCTCCTCTGGGCTGTACCCTTCCCAGTCGACCAGGTATTGGAGGTCCCTGCCCTGATGGCACACATCTAGTAGCCGCCGGACGGTGTACACCGGATGGTTGTCGATGATCCGGGTGGGCGGAGGGGTTTCGGTCGGAGGACACAAGGGGCTGACGGAAAGTGGTTTTAATTGGGAAACATGAAAAGGAGGTTGGATGTGCATAGATCTTGGTAGGTTAAGTTGGACTGCTGTGTGGTTGATGATATTTTCAACCTTTAAAGGTTCCAGGAAGCGAGGGGTGAGTTTCTCAGGCTCGTTTTTGAGAGGGATGTCTTTGGATGAAAGCCACACCTTCTGCCCAGGTCTATACTCAGCCGCAGGAGTCCGGTGTCGATCGGCAATCCTCCCATTGCGATCGGCTGATCTGAGCAGGGCCGTGCGTGTGTCCTCCCAAACCTTGCCGCACTGATCAATATGGGCCTGAACAGACGGTACCGCAATCTCCTCTTCTTGCACGGGGAACAGCGGGGGTTGGTACCCAAGGGAGCACTTGAAGGGAGTACTAACCAGAGAGTTGTGGGCTTACTCAACCCACGGGAGGTGGTCACTCCAGGTAGCCGGGTTGTTAGTTGTTATACAACGTATTGTCACCTCCAAGTCCTGGTTGACCCGTTCCATTTGCCCGTTCGTCTGGGGGTGGAAGCCGGATGACAGGCTGACCGAGGCACCTAAGGCTTGACAGAAGGCCTTCCATACTTGCAAGATGAATTGGGGACCTCGATTGGAGACGATGTCCGCGGGGATTCCATGGAGGCAGAAGACGTGGCGGACGAGAAGGTCTGCGGTTTCCTGAGCAGAAAGGTGTTTAGGGAGGGCTACAAAGTGCACCGCCTTGGAGAACCGGTCTACCACCGTGAGTACAGTTTTGTTTCCGTGTGAAGGGGGTAGACCGGTGACGAAATCTAGGGCGATGTGTGACCAAGGACGACCAGGGACAGGTAGGGGACGAAGTAATCCCGCGGGTGGCCAATGGGAGGCTTTTCCACGGGCACAGACGGAACATGCAGAGACACAGGGACGGGTATCCGCCTCCACGGAAGGCCACCAAAAGTGTCTTTTCAGGAGAGCCAGTGTCCGATCACTCCCGGGATGGCAGGTGAACCGAGGTGTGTGCCCCCACCGGAGAACCTGAGACCTGACGGAATCAGGCACTAAAAGGTGATCAGGGGTCAGGGTCATCCCGTTGGGCTTCCTTTACTGTGGACTCAATCTCCCAAGTGAGGGTTGCCACCACACAGGATGGTGGGAGGATAGTCTCTGGGCTGGAAGTGTCCTCCTTGGAGTTGTATTGGCGGGTGAGCGCGTCCGGCTTCCCATTCTTGGATCCTGGACGGTATGTGAGGGAAAACTTGAACTGTCCAAAAAATAATGCCCAACGGGCCTGGCGAGAGTTCAAACGTTTGACAGTCTGAATATATCCCAGGTTCTTATAATCAGTCCAAACAATAAACAGGTGTTCCGCCCCCTCCAGCCAGTGCCTCCACTCCTCCAATGCTAGCTTGACTGCCAGTAGTTCCCCATTCCCCACGTCGTAATTCCACTTGGCGGGGGACAGTCGGCGAGAAAAGAAGGCACAGGGATGAAGCTTCTCGTCCGGACTTGATCATTGGGACAGAACTGCTCCTACCCTGGAGTCAGAGGCATCAAACTCAACAATGAATTGACGGGAGGGGTCCAGTTGGACCAGGATGGGAGCGGTTGTGACCCGCCTCTTCAGGTCGGTGAATGCCGAATCGGAATCCCAACGAAAAGGTGTGGTAGGCAAGATAAGTCGGGTAAGGGGCGCCGCCACCCAACTGTAGTTCCTGATAAATTGGCGATAAAAGTTTGCAAACCCCAAAAACCGCTGAAGTTGCTTGCGGGTTGTGGGTCTGGGCCATTCTTCCGCCGCCCGGAACTTCTCAGGATCTGCCCTCACCTGCCCACTCTCGATGATGTAGCCCAGGAAGTTGACCGAGTGAACATGGAACTCACATTTCTCTGCCTTCACAAATAACTTGTTCTCCCACAGTCTCTGGAGGACTAGATGGACACGGTGAATGTGTTTCTGGAGGCTGCTAGAATATATTAAAATATCATCTAGGTAGACGAACACGAAGCGAACGGCGGGGGCATTGGTGAGGCCAAATGGCATGACCAAGTATTCAAAGTGGGCCAATGGTGTATTAAAGGCTGCCTTCCACTCGTCTCCCTCCCTCATCCTAACTAGATGGTAGGCACTACGAAGGTCCAACTTCGAGAAGATGGTGGCTCCGTGAAGTGGTTCAAATGCCGAGTTAATGAGGGGCAGTGGGTACTTATTTTTAACTGTTATATTGCTTAGGCCTTGGTAATCAATACAGGGATGAAGTGACCCATTCTTCTTCTCTACAAAGAAGAAACCGGCGCCCACCGGGGAAGATGAAGGTCGAATAATGCCCGTTGCGAGGGACTCACTAATGTATTTCTCCATGGCCTCTCTCTCCGGTCGGGAGATAAAGTCGACTGGTCATCTATAAGACGAGGCCCTGGGGAGAACGTCGATAGCGCAACCATACGGGCGGTGCAGAGGCAGGGAAAGAGCCCGTTATTTGCTGAATACCTGTCGCAGGTTATGGTATTCTGCGGGGACTCCAGTCAAGTCGAGGGGTTCCAAGACAGGCGGGGTCGCGGTAGCCTCCCTAGGGGATGGAGACGACTACAGACAGGTGGCGTGGCAAAACGGGCTCCAACTGGCTATCCTCCCGGTAGATCAGTCGATGTAGGGGTTGTGGTGGTTCAGCCAGGGATATCCTAGAACTACGGAGGCTTGAGGAGAATGGATGAGATTAAATCGTACCTCCTCTCGATGGTTTCCGGAAAGAATCAAGGCCAGGGGTGGCGTACAGTGGGTAACCCGAGCCAGCAGTTTTCAGTCCAGCGCCCAGGCCTCCAGAGGGGTACTTAATGGCTCCGGAGGTACTCTGGTCCGGGAGACTTTGTCCTTGTCCAGCAGATTTCCCTCGGCACTGGAATCCACCAAGGCGGATAGGGACGGGGACTGTCGTTGATAATTCACGGTAGCCGGGATCTGCATCTGGGTCTGGGGGACCGAAGGGAGTGTCGTCCGGCTCTCCAGGGTCCCCCTTTCTACTGGTGAGCCCTCCCTTGTGGCCGCAGAGGACAGATATCCTGGAAATGTCCCAGCTGGCCGCAATAGTAACAATCCCCAGCTCTCTGCCTCCGAAGTCGTTCGGCAGGGGGGAGACGGTTCCATGGTTCCGTCCCAGCTGCATCAGTTCCTCCCCCAGGGTAGTGGGGATGGTCAGAACAGGAGCTATACTTGGGGCGGCTGGGGAAGGGAGGCTGGCTGAGGATGGGAAAGTGGGACGGGGGCTGACCCGAGGAGCGGGGCGACTGGTCTTTTCTCTCAGACGCTCTTGAAGTCGATTATCGAGCCAGGTGGCTAGAGAGATCAGAGAGTCCAGGCTGTCCGGTTCATCCCTCGCTGCCAGTTCATCTTTTACCTTATCTGAGAGGCCCTGTCGGAACACTTCCCGTAGGGCCTCGTCATTCCACCCAGAGTCAGCCGCTAATGTTCGGAACTCGATGGAGTATTTTGCTGTGATTCGCGAACCCTGACAGAGAGTTAGCAAGCACTTAGCGGTGTCCTTACCGTGAATGGCCTGTTCAAAGACCTTTCTCACTTCAGAGACGGAGGAGGGGAAGGAGCAACAGACCTCTGGTTGGTTGTCCCAGATCGCAGCGGCCCATGCCGAGGCATCCCCTCGCAACAGCCGCATGATGTACGCAGCTTTTGATCTGTCTGAGTTGTACGTACATGGCTGTTGCTCAAAGACCAAAGAGCACTGTGATAAGAAGGCCTGGTACTTCCCTAGGTCCCCAGCGTAGGGTTCCAGTTCGGGTACGTACGGCTCTCGAGGGGATTGTGTTGCCATCCCAGGCTGTGCAGTTCGGGACACAGGCGCTGAGTTTAACCGCTCCATCCAAAGCAGCTGAAGTGAGTTTTGCTGATATCGTGAACATAATGCAAGAACATTTAGAACTGAAACCATTGTTGATTGCAGAATCAAAAGGAAGGGAAGTCTATTTCAGCTTATGTGGCTGAATTGAAATGATTGTCTGAGCATTGTCATTTCAGTAATGGGCTTAATGATACAATGAGAGATCATTTAGTTTGTGGAATCTTACAAGAAAACATTCAAAAACGGCCCCTAACTGAAGTACAACTCACATTTAAAAGAGCAGTTGAAATCTCTGAATGAATGGAGTTGCAGGCAGGAATGAAAGTGAGCGTGAACAAAATTGCAAGGTCTAAACAGGAAGCAACCTGGATGAACAAATTGTGTTACTGTTGTAGCAGGAGCTCACATACACCACACACATGTAGGTTTAAAGATGAAACTTGTAGAAAATACTACAAAGCAGGGCACTTGCAAAGAGCATGTCAGGCAGAGAAAAATAAATGGACTGCTCAGGGAAAAGAAAAAGATAAAAAGTCAAGTTGCAGTTTCAAAAAGAGCACTCGTCCGTGTGCTGTTGATGAAAAATCTGATAATGATGAGTGTGACACGGGACTGAATAGCCTTGAGATTTACAATGTGAAAACTAACAGGGGACAAGCAATATGGCTTATACCAAACGTGAACGGCAAATTAATTAAAATAGAATTGAGTACTGGATTAGTTTGAACAGCATTTCAACCAATTTCCCCCGGGATCAATAAAGTATGACTATGACTATGACTACAAAGATACTAAGCTGAAGCTTGCAGATATCCAACTAAGAAATTACACTTGAGAAAATATCACTCCTGTGGGAATGACATTGTAACAGTGAAATCCAACAACTGACAAGCCACATTGAGCTTGTATATGGTAAAAACAGGAGGGCCAGCATTGTGGGGTTATGATTGGCTGAGACAATTGCAAATTGATTGGAAATCCATCCCCCATTTGCATGCCACATCCCCTGTAATAGAGTCAACTGAAAGTGAATTAAGAAAGGCACTGGATGATGCCACAGCAGTGTTCAAGGATGGCATTAGAAAACTTAAACATATCAAGGGTGACATAGGGTTAAATGAAAATTCCACACCCAAGTTTTACAAAGCCCGCCTGGTTTCTTAAATCATCCGTGATAAAGTAGCCAGTGAGCTCGATCACGTGGAGACTGAAGGAATTCTTTCCAAGGTTGAGTGGAGACCATGGGCAATGCCAGTGGTCCCAGTAGTCAAGAAGGATGGGTCTGTCAAATCCTGTGGTGACTGTAAGGTCACCATCTACCCAGTACTGAAAGTAGATGAATACCCTTTGCCCAGTATAGAGGATATCTTTGCAAACCTTTCTGGAGGGAAACACTTCAGCAAAGTGGACTTAGCTGAGGCCCACCTACAGATGGAGATGGAAGAAGAGTTCAAAGTGTTTTTCACTATAGACACTCACAAAGGGTTTTATGACTATGATAGGCTTATTGTTGGAGTAGGATCTGCATCTGCACTCTGGCAGGAAGCTATGGACCAGATGTTGCAAAGCTGCCCAGGCACTCGGTGTTACCTGGATGGCATCATTGTTAATGGTGAGGATGACAAGGGACACTTTCAAAATCTCAAGACAGTGTTAAAAAGATTAGAAGATTATGGGCTCGGAGCATCAAGTGTGAATTCTTTAAACCAAGCATCACTTACCGTGGTCACACAATTGATGCACAAGGATTATACAAGTGTGCTGAGAAAATTCAAGCTGTGGTGGATGTCCCAAGGCCAAAGGACGTGTCACAGTTGTGGTCCATTTTAGGATTTGTCAATTACTATAATAGGTTCCTGTCAAACCTGGCTAATGTGCTCCACCCCTTAAACCCATGACTACAGATCAGGAATAAATAGCAATGGATAAAGCAGTGTGAGGTAGCTTTCCAAAAGGCAAAGGAAATGGTCACGTCATACACTGTATTCACATATTATAATCCACACCATCCAGTGAAGCTAGCCTGTGACACCTCACCGTACGGTACAGGTGCAGTCTTGTCACATGTTTTGAGTGATGGAAGTGAATGTCTCATAGCCTTTGCATCATGTTCCCTTACTGCTGCAGAGAAAAATTACGCACAGATTGACAAAGAGGCCTTGATGTCTGGTTTAGAGTGTAAAATGTTTCAACCAGTACTTATATGGGAGAGAGCTTACCTTCATTTCTGATCATCAACCACAGAAAGGTGTTCCACTAACAACAGCAGCAGGAATGTAGAGATGGGTCTCTTTCTTGGAGAACACAATTACTGCTAATGGATTGTCCCATTTAACGTTGGGAAAGAAAATACCTGAAAAATTTACAAAAGAGGACATTATATGTATATATATATGTGTGTGTGTGTGTATATATATAAACCAAATGGTCCTCTGGATCATGGTGCATTCACAAAACATATATCACGCACAAATCATTTTTTTTATAGGCATCCGTTAGCCTTGTGAGACCATGGATTTGCGCCTTGGAAGGTTTCCAGGGCGCAGGCCTGGGCAAGGTTGTATGGAAGACCGGCAGTTGCCCATGCTGCAACTCTCCCCCCTCCACGCCACCGATGTTGTCCAAGGGAAGGGCACTAGGGCTGATACAGCTTGGCACCGGTGTCGTCACAGAGCAATGTGTGGTTAAGTGCCTTGCTCAAGGACACAACACGCTGTCTCAGCTGATGCTCGAACAAGTGACCTTCAGATCACTAGACCGACGCCTTAACCACTTGGCCACGCGCCAACACACGACACATAAAACAAAACATTACCACAAATAAATTACTAAACTTATGTAGTAGTGGTGTTACAACAATGTTTTACAGAACCAGTGACCTGGGTTAACTCCCACTGCTGTTTGTGAGGAGTTTCTGCATTCCCCCTGTGGCTGCGTGGCTTTCCTCTGCGTACTCCAATTGGTAGATGTACCGGTTGGTAGGTTAATAGGTCATTGTAAATTGTCCCATGACTAGGGAGGGAACGTCGAACGTCGACTAGGACAGGATTAAATCGGGGGATTGCTGGGCAGCATAGCTCAATGGGCCAGAAGGGCCTATTCTGCACTGTATCTCAATAAATAAGTAAACAAAACAATACAGTAAACGGTAAACAGCTCACTGTCCTAGTGATGAGACCTCAATGGTGGCAGAGTATTCATTAGTCTCACAGTTTGAGCGAAGGAGCTCCTATCCAGTCTGGCCGTCCTAGTCCTGATGCTCCTGTACCTCCTTCCTGACGGTAGTGGGTCAAAGAGAATGTGGGATGGGTGTTAGGGATCCTCAACAATGCATTGGGCCCTTCGTATACAACGCTCCCGGTAAATGTCACAGATGGGGCCGGGGGAGACCCTGGTGATCATCTCAGTGGTTTTTACTGTCCTCTGTAGGGTCTTGCAGTCCAATACCTTGCAGCTTCTGTACCACACCATGATGAAGCCACATACTTCTCTCTCAATGGTGCTCCTGTAGAACAGGGGTCCCCAACCTTTTTTGCACCGCGGACCGGTTTAATATTGACAATATTCTTGCGGACTGGCCAACGGGGGAGGTGGGGGGTGTTCAAGTAGGGTTGCCAACTTCCTCACTCCCAAATAAGGGACAAAAGTAGCAGTCAAATACAGGACACTTGTGTTTACCCTGAGAAAGACTACCATGACCATGAAACCTTGCACGGGTACCTGTGTACGCATGCGTGACGTACACATACGTGACGTGCGCATGCGTGTACGTGCCGATTTTTTTCTACAAATCGGTTTTGGCTTAATCTTCCCAATTCTGTTAAGTGAAACTACACTGTACATACATTATTTCTACTTTATATAGGCTGTGTATTTATCATATCATTCCTGTTTTTACTATATGTTAGTGTTATTTTAGGTTTTGTGTGTTACTTGGTATGATTTGGTAGGTTATTTCAAGTTCAACAGTGCGTGACAGGGAATGAGGAAAGGTGCAGCTGACTCATATCGCCAAATCATATCGTTTCCTCACGGCCCGGTAGCACATGCTTTGCGGCCCGGTACCGGTCCGCGGTCCGGTGGTTGAGGACCACTGTTGTAGAAAATCTCAATCTCCGTGACGATCTGAGGCTATGGGAGTGGGTCATCGAATAAAGGACCACTCCCCATCCCCCACATGAATTGCAATAACAGAACTGATACTTCTCTCTTAATACATAATTTAGTTAAAGTCTCCATGTGTACTAATTCATTTTTAATGGAATTCATATTAAACTCCTTTCCTGCACACAGGAAGATTTTAATTGAAAGGCAAGTCCGGTTGCTATAATTTCATGATCAGGAAGCAATTAGGAAAATTAATCACTGCAATATGTTGTAATCTGCATTTGTTCACTTCTGGGCATAAAATACACAAGCAACAAAGGTAGAATCACATATGGAAGGAAATTTATTAAGCCCGGTGGACTTGGTGAAAATGGTACCCAATTAGCCCCTCTGCATCTTCCTCAACCTGCAAAGATTTCCTCTTTGCCTCGTTGGGTACTCAGCTGGTTCCCCCCATCAGCTAGTGATTTACAAGTAAGGTTGCGGTCAGCAGATCAGAGCCAACCATTGGTTAGTTTCACATGCGAGACTGCAGACGCTGGAAATCTGGAGCAACACACTATATAAAAACAGTCACCAGACCCAAAGTGAATCTGAGTAATAAAAACAGGAGTGGCTACAGACATTTAGTGCATCATGCGCTGTCTGTAGAGGGAGAATAATAGATTCATAGAACACTACAGAAAAGAAACAGGCTTGTTGATCCATCCAGTCCATGCAAACTATAGTTCTGCCTAGTCCCATCGACCTGCACCAGGACCTCCTCCATACCGTTCCCATCCGTATACTTATCCAAACTTTTATACATCTTCAAAATAACATTCCAACTCCAGTCCTCAAGTCCTGGTGACACTCTTGTACATTTTCTCTGCACTCTTTCAATCTTATTGACATCTTTCCTGCAGATGGGTGACCAAAACTGCACACAATCCACCAAATAAGGCCTCACCAACGTCTTATACAACTTCAACATAGCATCCCAACTCCTGTACTCAGTTTTTAGATTTATGAAGGCCAAGGTGCTAAAAGCTCTCTTTCCAACCCTATCAACCTGCACTGCTACTTTCAAGCAATTGTAGATCTGAACTGTATTTGTCAATGTGGGGTGGAGAGCAAGTTGGTAAATCTGGCAGAAGAAAAAGATGTTGGGAATGGTGAGGGTAGAGTGCCAAGGGAAGGGTGTGGGACAGATAGAAGAGAAGGAGTGCCAGGGGTCGGGGGTGGGGGGGGGGTGCAGACGCACCCAGCCCTGAGACACCAGGCAAGGTCATTTGATTTCAAATAGTTGGTTTATTGATCATTACAGAATGTCTCTCTGGTGCTTCCCACTCTCTCCCATCTCCCTTCCCCTTTTCCCAACCATGATTCCCCTCTCCCTGCCCCCCTTCCCGCTCTCAGTCCACAATACAGACCCGTATCAGAATCAGGCTTATCATTACTCACACGTCATGAAATTTGTTGGGTTTTTTTTGTGGCAGCAGTACAGTGCAATATGTAAAATTACTACAGTACTGTGCAAATGTCTTAGGCGTCCTAGCTATATATATATGTGCCTGAGAGCTTTACACAGTACTGTATATATACAGTCAGGTGGCAATAATCTTGATCTTGATTCATAGAGCAATACAGCATGCAGAGACACACTTTGGCCCAACCAGTCCATGCCAACCATGGTGCCCACCCAGCTCGTCCCAATTTCCTGCATTAGAGCCCATATTCCTCTAAATTTCAGTACTGTATCTATTATTCTTAAATGATAGCATCGTATCTCCCTCAACTATGTCCTCTGGCAGCTTGCTCCGTATTCTCACCACCCTCTGCGTGAAAAGGTTTCCCCTCCATGGTGATACCGGTGTGTTGGTGAAATCGGCTGAGAGACAGAGTTTAATCCCAATAAAGTGTGAGGCTCAGAGTTACACCATGAAAGGTATGGCCCGAAGGAGTATTGAGGAACAGAGGTTCGTTGGTGTGCAAATCCAAAGATCCTTGAATCCTGGCCTTCATCAAATCAGGGCACTAAATACAAGAACAGTGAAGTTATAGTGGCGGACCAATCGATTCGCAGAGGGAGCTTCACACAGGTTGGGGAGAAGAGTTTTAAAATGGAGCATTTTGCAGGGCTCACCACATTAGCTGTGGACCAATCACTTTGCTGAGAAAGAGAGAGAGAGCTTCGCATATGTTGGGGAGATAAGTTTAAAAAAGAAGCGTTTTGTGGGGCTCACCGCATTAGCGGTGGACCAGTCGATTTGAAGAGAAGGAGCTTCGCACACGTCGGGGAGAAGAGTTTGAAAAAGGAGCATTTCGCGGGCTTGGCGCCTTAGTGGTGGACCAATCGATTTGCGATTCATTAGCAGGAGCAACTAAAGGTAAAGCAGGGTCAAAGCGGAGCGGCCATTGTGTGAGTGGACCAGTGAAGGAGTGGGAACTTGAGGCTTCGGTGAGGAGGCACAGGTGAGTAGCAGGTAAGGCTGTTGTAGTGGTTGAATAAAAAGTCACCAAATTACAGCTAATTAAATAAAGTAGGGATGATGTAGGATCAGGTGATGTGCTGTAGCTGCATGATGAGGGAGCTGGTGGACCCCATTGTGGTCCTAGTGACCACACCTGCAGCAAGTGTTGGCTTCTCGAGGAACTCAGGCTCAGAGTTGAATCTGAGCTTCAAACAGTGCGACACATCAGGGAGGGGGAGAGTTACCTGGATTCTCTGTTTCAGGAGGCAGTCACACCCATTAGATTAGCTGCCTCAGATTCGGTCTGTGATCAGGGACAAGAGGGTGTGACTGCAAGTGAGGTGGGTAGTGGGATCCAAGAGACAGTGCTGGAGGAGTCTCAGCCCTTGAGCTTGTCCAACAGGTCTGAGACTTTTGCTCCCTGTGTGGATGAGAGTGGGGGCTGTAGGAAGGATGAGCAACCTAACTGTGGCACTGTAGTTCAGGGAGCCAGTCAAGAGGGAGGAGAGAAGAGAAATGTCGTGGTAATTAGGGGTGGCATAGTCAGGGGAATGGCAAAGTTCCCTGTCGCAGGGATAGAGCGTTCCGAAGGCTGTGTTGCCTGCCTGGTACCCGGGTTCAAGATATTTTATCTGACCCGCAGAGGAATTTGCAGTGGGAGGGGAAAGATCCAGTTGTCATGGTCCATGTGGGTATCAACGGCATAGGCAGAATGAGGAAAGAGCTTCTGTTGAGGGAGTAAATTAAAAAGCAGAACTAAAAAGGTGGTAATCTCTGGATTACTACTTGAGCCATGTGCAAATTGGCATGGGGTCCAGAAGATTAGAGAGTTAAATGCGTGGCTCAAGGATTGGTGTGGGAGAAGTGGGTTTGAATTCATGGGAAATTGGCACCAGTGTTGGGAAAGGAGCGAGCTGTTCCAATGAGAAGGGCTCCACCTGAATCGTGGTGGAACCTGGATCCTAGGGAGTCGCATAACTAGGGCTGTACACTAAATAGCAAGGGTCTGGGTTCAACACATTGGAGAAGTATGGATAAAGTAAAAAAGGAAAGTGTGGGTAAAGATAAAGTAAAAGCAAAAGATAAAAAAGAGAAAAGTAAGAGTGGAGTGATGAAGAGTCAAGTGCAAAAGAGAAAAAACCCAAGGATATCAAATAATACTGAAGGATAGGCAGGAATGTAAGGGAAGTGGGAGTAGCGATCTTAATTAAAGATGAGATCAGGGCGATAGTGAGAGATGATATAAGATCTAAGGAGCAGAATGTTGAATCCATCTGGATAGAGATTAGGAATAGTAAAGGGAAAAAATCAGTAGTGGGAATTGTCTATTGGCCATCGAATAATAACATTACAATGGCACAGGCAATAAACAGAGAAATATCTCAGGCATGTCAGAATGGAACAGCAGTTATCATGGGGGACTTTAACTTGCACATAGATTGGGTGAATCAAGTTGGTCGAGGCAGTCCTGAGGAGGACTTCATAGAATACATCCATGATGGCTTTCTTGAACGGCATGTTACTGAACCTACAAGGGAACGTGCTTTCTTAGATCTAGTCCTGTGCAATGAGAAAGGTAAAATTAGTGATCTTGTAGTTAGGAATCCTCTTGGAAAGAGTGATCACAGTATGACTGAGTTTCCCATACAAATGGAGGGGGCAATAGTTTGATCGAAAACCAGTGAATTATCCCTAATCAATGGAGACTACAATGGAATGAGGGAGGATTTGACTAGTGCGGATTGGGAACACAGGCTATATAGGGAGATGGTGGAGGAACAGTGGAAGACTTTCAAAGAGATTTTTCACGGTGCTCAACAAAAGTATGTTCCAGTTAAAAGCAAGGACAGTAAGGGTGGGGAGAGCCAGTCTTGGATAACTAAGGAAATAAAAGAAGGCATCAAATTAAAAGCTTGTGTGTACAAAGTCGCCAAGAGTGGTGGGAAACAGGAAGACTGGAAAAACTTTAAAAAGCAACAAAGAACCACTGAGCGAGCAATAAAGAAAGGGAAAATAGATTATGAAAATAAACTAGCACAAAATATAAAAATGGATAGTAAATGTTTTTATAATTATATAAAGTGGAAAAGGGTGGCAAAAGTGAACACAGGTCTCTTGGAGGATGGGAAGGGGGAACTGATATTGGGTAATGAGGAAATGGCCAAGACTTCGAATGACTATTTTGTGTCAGTCTTCACGGTGGAGGACAAGTCTAACATGCTGAAGAGAGACGTTATGGATGCGACGCGAGGTGAGGACCTTGATACAATTGCTATCACTAAAATGGTAGTGCTGAGCAAACTTGTGGGCTTGATGACAGATAAGTCCCCTGGTCCTGATGGAATGCATCCCAGGGTACTGAAAGAAATGGCAGAAGTCATAGTAGAGGCTTTGATGATAGTTTACCAAAATTCTCTGGACTCTGGGCAGGCTCCAGCGGATTGGAAGACTGTGAATGTCACGCCACTGTTCAAAAAAGGATGTAGGCAAAAGCAGGTAACTATAGGCCAGTTCATCTAACATCTGTAGTTGGGAAAATGTTTGAAGCTATCATTAAAGCGGAAATAGTGAGGCATCTGGAAAGAAATGGATCCATCAGGCAGATGCAGCATGGATTCAGCAAAGGCAGGTCCTGTTTGACAAACTTACTGGAGTTCTTTGAGAATATAATGAGCACAGTGGATAGAGGGGAACAGATAGACATTATTTACTTGGATTTCCAGAAGGCGTACGATAAGGTGCTGCATAAAAGACTTATCAATAAGATAAGGATGCATAGAGTTGGGGGTGATGTATTAGCATCGATAGAGGATTGGTTAACTAATATAAAACAGAGAGTTGGGATACATGGGTGTTACTCTGGTTGACAATCAGTGGTGAGCGGTGTGCCACAGGGGTTGGTACTGGGCCCACAACTGTTCACGATATACTTTAACGATCTGGAAGAGGGGACCGAGTGTAGTGTATTTAAGTTTGCTAACGACACTAGATTGAGTGGAAAAGAAAATTATGCAGTAGATATGGAGAGTCTGCAGAGAGATATAGATAGGTTAAGTGAATGGGATATGGAGTACAATGTTGATAAATGTTGGTCATCCACTTTGGAAGGAAAAATGGAAGAGCAGATTATTACTTAAATGGTGAAAGATTGCAGCACGCTGCTGTGCAGAGGGACTTGGTAGCGCTTGTGCATGAATCACAAAAGGTTGGTTTGCAGGTGCAGCAGGCTATCAAGAAAGCAAACAGAACGCTGGCCTTCATTGCTGGAGGGATTGAATGTAAGATCAGGGAGGTCACGCTGCAACTCTACAGAGTACTGGTGAGGCCGCACCTGGAGTACTGTGTGCAGTTTTGGTCTCCATACTTGAGGAAGGATATACTGGCTTTGGAGGCAGTACAGAGGAGGTTCACCAGGGTGATTCCAGAGATGAGGGGGTTAGACTATGAGGAGAGATTGAGTCGTCTGGGCTGTACTCACTGGAATTCAGAAGAATGAGAGGCAATTTGAGAGAAACATATAAATTTATGAAAGGGGTAGATAAGATAGAGGCAGGAAAGTTGTTTCCATGGGTAGGTGAGACTAGAACTAGGGGACATAGCCTCAAGATTCTGGGGAGTAGATTTAGGACAGAGATGAGGAGGAACTGCTTTTCCCAGAGAGTGGTAAGTCTGTGAAATTCTCTGCCCAATGAAGCAGTGGAGGTTACCTCAGTAAATATATTTAAGACAAGGTTGGATGGATCTTTGCATAGTAGGGGAATTAAGGGCTATGGTGAAAAGGCGGGTAGGTGGAGATGAGTCCATGGCCAGATCAGCCATGACCTTATTGAATGGTGGAGCAGGCTTGACAGGTCTGACGCCCTACTCCTGCTCTTATTTCTTATGTTCTTATAGAGCATAGACCAGAACACAGTACTGGCCTTTCTGCCTGCAATGTTGTGCTGACCTTTTAACCTGCTCCAAGATTAATCTCACCCTTCCACATAGCCGTCTATTTTTGCTTTCATCCATATGCCTATCTTGGAGTCTCTTAAATGTCCCTAATCTATCTGCCTCTAACACCTCCCCTGCCAGGGCGTTCCACACACCCACCCCTCTCTGTGTAAAATATCTACCTCTGATATCCCCCCTATACTTCCCGCCAGTCACCTTAAAATGATGCCCTCTTGTATTAGCCATTTCTGTCCTGGGGAAAAGGCACTGGCTGTCCACTTTATACAAACAAGTATATGCCTCTTGTCAGCTTAACACCTCTATCAAAGGTGACCGATCAGAGTGTTCTCCACTGTACATCTGCAGAAATTTGCTAGAGTCTTTGATAGCGTACTAAATCTCCGTAAACTCATAATGAGATAGAGCTGTGGAAGTCCTGAGTTTAACCATTGCCCATTAGAGAAGGCTATGGGATCCATCCCTTCTCCAGGCACTTGAATGTACAATGTGTGGTATCAAGGAGGGAATGCACTGACCCAAACATCAACCAGTTGTCTTCTTAGTTGGTTGCATAATATCACTCCAGAGCTTTAATGGACCAGAGAGAATACTATGCACTGAAGAAAGCATTTCGTTCAAAGGTGATGTCTTTTACAGACAGGGGAGGAGAGCTTCCTTCCTCAGGCTCATAGGCGACATTAATCCTTCAATCAACGTCACTAGAACAGATTACAGGAGCTCCCTGGGTTACAAATGTCCTGACTTTCGGAAATCCAACTTCATGAAAATTTTCCAAAATGTTTTCAAAGCATTTTCAAGCTGATATTAATAATAATAATTATTATTATATTATGACTGATAAGTTATTACAGATAGGGCAATTCATAATAACCATCTGGATATAATAATAGAGGATAAACAAGCAAGAACAATTTATTCCAAACACACATAACTTACAGAAATCAATAAGTGAAAAATACAAGAAATTTGCTGAATTGAAAAACCTTTGAACATGGACAGGAATATTGTCCCAATAGTAATATCTACAACTGGTGTCATCCCAAAGGCACTACACAATAGCATTAAACAATTAACTCTACACAGCAATATCTATATAAATCTTCAGAAAGCCACAATATTAAACACCACTAGAATAATCCAAAAGTTCTCAGCAATTGAGAAATGAGTGTTCTTGCCTATTGCCTGTCTCTCAGGTTTTACCAGCTTGAGCTGAGAAAGAATAAAAATACAATAATAAAATGTTTCATAGTATTCATTAGAATCAGTATCAGATTTATTATCCATTCAACCATAAAATATAGGAACAGAATGAGACCATTTGGCCCATTGAATCTGCTCCTCCATTTCATCATAATACCATATTATCATTGATATATGTTGTTTTGTGGTAGCAGTACATTGCAATAAAGAAAATAAACTATAAATTACAAAAAGTATATACATATATGTATATAGTGTGTGAGCACGTAGCCAAGTGGTTAAGGCATTGGACTAGCTACCTGAAGGTCGTGAGTTCGAGCTCCCAGCCGAGGGAACATGTTGTGTCCTTGAGCAAGGCACTTAATCACACATTGCTCTGTGATGACGCTCGTGCCAAGCTGTATGGGTCCTAATGCCCTTCCCTTGGACAACATCGGTGTCGTGGAGAGGGGAGACTTGCAGCATGGGCAACTGCTGGTCTTCCATACAACCTTGCCCAGGCCTGCGCCCTGGAGAGTGAAGACTTTCCAGGCGCAGATCCATGGTCTCGCAAGACTAACGGATACCTTTATTTATATACTTTAAGTATCTATATATAATGTGTGTATATGTATATATATATATATATAGTCTCCTCAGGCTTCTGTGTCTCCTCTGTGATGAGATGAGGGCATAGTGACTAGATAGAGGATATATTCCATTAATTTTATGATAGTAGTGTTAGAGTGATTGTTCATTGAAATGAAAGCTAGTGTAGCTAGTGTGTGCAGAGTGATAAGACATGGGTTTCTGTAGGAAGCAGGACTTGCAGACAAACAAGCATACGAACGGTTCTTGGGTACGGAACCCTCACATAACCCACAGACCACCTGTACCTGGTCACTAGCACAATGGCGGCTGTGGGATTATGCTGTGCGCAAATCATTGGCCTGGTTTGAATTACATAGCGTGGATGTCAGTGCTGTGGGAATACAGGACACTTTCTGTTCTGGTTGTAAATATCGGCTGGTTGTAGGATCTGCGGTCTGGTGACATCATGTCTCCTGAATTAATGGCACCTTTAAAATATATCCAGTGTGTCTCAACAGGTATGGTGAGCAACATAAACTGCATCATTACGATTCTCAATCTCTCACTACAGTAAAGACACTTAACTGCCTTGTAACCATGACAACATCACTTTAAGCTCCATTTGCTAACGCAGCCATGATTTGCTGCAAAGCACATCACTTGTAAATAGTTTTTACATGCCTTCTTTCACGTCGACACAGACATTTATGTTCCTGAACGTTTATGTGATGTTTCTTTGTTCCCTACGATGGATGAGTCACTTAGTACAGGGAAAAATAACAAACCTGATATTTACAGATTTCACAATAATTTAGTGATTCTGAAATAATTTGTCCATTTATGAAGGGTAAGAATTGTGTCTCCAAGTACGCTTTCAGAGTGATTTTCTGACAGATTCTCAAAGGGCCAGAAGGGCCTATTCTGTGCTGTATCTCAATAAATAAATAAAGACAATATTGTTTGATTCTGGATACTTTTAAAACGTCCAGATTTTCTTATTATTTACCTTTCCGTCTGCTGCACTTCACGGATCTGGTGGTACAAAGGTGGAGACTCGGCCCATTGTGTTCTTAATCTGCTGCTCTTTCTCCACAAGCCTGAAATTTAGTATAAAAACAGAAAGTGCTTGAAATACTCAACGTCAGGCTGCATTAATAGGAAGGGATTTCTTGTTTACTTTCGCAAGAGAATATCTATTTTCCATTCAGTAGTGAATGTGTAACATGCCTCTGCCACCCTGTCAGAATACATTCTGGAGAACAGTTCTTAATTTATTCTGCATTCTGTAATTGTTTATCCTTGTACTGCCTCAGAGCACTGATATGATGAAATGGTCTGTATGAACGATCCATATCCATAGACCCCTCAAAGTTGCCGCATGGCTTGATAGGCTGGTAAAGAAGGTGTATAGTGTATTGCCCTTCATTAGTTGGGGGACTGATCTCAAAAGCCACTGGGTAATGTTGCAGCTCTATAAAACCCTAGTTAGACCACACTTGGAATATTGTGTTTCGTTCTAGTTGTCTCATTATAGAAAGGATGTGGAAGCTTTAGAGAGAGTGAAGAGATTGTCTCTGTCTCCTGTTTAGGAGTGAGTCTGTGTCGGTATGAAAGAAGGAATGTAAAGACTATTTATAAGTGATGTGGTATCTCTGGATGGCGGGGTGGAGATACGTCTCTACCAAAGGAGGTGTAAGGTGCTCTTTCCCTCCGCCAGCCTACAGGTCACCCTGGGGCAAGGTGTAGCACCTGCTTAGCACCCCCCTCTCCCAATCAGGGTCACGTGAAGCCACGGCAGCAGATGGTGGATGGTTGTATGAGCAGCCAGTGTATATCACAAGTCCTGGTTATGTGACCACTGACACCAGGCAGACAATCTCTGAAGAGTATTGATAATGGCTGGGGTCACCCGTCTTGTAAAGACACACTGCCCAGAAGAAGGCAATGGCAAACCATTTGTAGAAAAATTTGCCAAGAACAATCATGGTCATGGAAAGTCCATGATCATCCATGTCATATGACACGGCACGTAAGGAACGAACGAATGAACGAATCTCTTGACTTTCAAGATTCAAGCTTGTTCAAGTTTAAAGGAGAATGATCTGATGCAGCATAAAAATAAAATAAACATAAAGAATACAATAAATACAAACCTAAAACCCATCTTATAAAACGGATGTACGAGTAACTGTCATGTACTTAGACTGATTATATATACACACATAAATGACTCTTGGTGATGTGTATATGGTGATGGTTGGGGGTGTGGAGGGGTCGGTTAGTGGGTGGAGGTGTTGATCAGCCTTGCTACTTGGGGAAAGTGACCGCTTTTGAGTCTGGTGGTCCTGGTGTGGATGCTACGTAGCCTCCTCCCTGATGGGGGTGGGACAGACAGTCCACGAGCAGGGTGGGTGGGAGCCTTCATGATATTGTTGGCCCTTTTTCTCTCACCTTTCTGTAAATGATAACAATCAATTAAACATAAACTATACAGGAAAATGAAGAGACGGTAAGTACAAAAACACTCCTCTACATTGCTGAGACCCAATATAAAACCACCTTTGCTCCATCTGCAAAAAGCTGAATTTCCCAGTGGCCAACCATTTTAATTCCTTTCCCCATTCCTGTTCTGACATGTTGGTCTATGGCCTCCTCTTCTGCCGCAGTGTGGCCACTCTCACCTCCCTGCTTCTCACTTCCTCTCCAGCCCTTTACCTTTCCACCCACCTGTCTTCACCTGTCCTTTCTAGCTTTTCCTTCTCCCCCTCCTCCCAACTTCTTACTCTGGCATCTTTCCCCTTCCTTTCCAGTCCTGAGGAAGGGTCTCGGCCCAAAACATGGACCGTTTATTCATTTCCATAGATGCTGCCTGACCTGCTGAGTTCCTCCAGCATTTTGTGTGTGTTGCATTAAACGGCGTCACAGATTAGTGCATCAACACAAGGGCCTCAGCACAGATATACAAAACAAGATGGCAGTCTCCCTGCAGCTGGGCACACTCTGCCAAATAGAACACAAGGCGTGTGCTGCTCGAAGGGGTGGTAGGGCATTCGAGTTAGTATTATAGCCAGCAGAAAGTAGAAAAACCTGCATCATTGTAACATTAGAGCAATAATCAATGCACTGGCTTCATAAACTGTGATAACAATACTGTCTGTGAATACAAGAAGCTCTCCAGCTGCTGGAAATCCAGAGCAACATACACAAAGATGTAGCTGGTAGGTTAATTGGTCATTGTAAATTGTCCCATGGTTTCGGCAGGGTTAATCAAGGTTGCTGGGTGTTGATGGGGTGGCAGAGGTTGATGGATGGGAAGGGCTGTAACGCTAAACCAGTAAATAAATAAATACTTAACCTTTCCCTACAACTCAGGTCCTCAAGTCCTGGCAACATATTTATAAATTTTCTCTGCACTCTTTCAATCTTACTGACATCATATGCATTTGAGCAGGGGTGGGTTCTCTAAGCATTTGTGAAGAGTAATTGGCATCAAGGGCTGGCCAGTGGTGTAGTGGCATCAGCACTGGACTTTGAGGCAGATGGTCCTGAGTTCGAATCTGGCTGGGTCCCAACCTGGGCAGTCAGGGGTATCTACACAGGAAAGGCCTGGCAACCTTGCCATGAAAACCCTATGGACAACTACACTACCTATAGGGTTGCCGTGAGTCGATGACAAGTTGACAACACTCAACAATAACAATTAGCATCATAGTGTTGGAGAATTGATCAAATTTTAATTTGTCCATTTAGAGCAGCCTTTAGAGTTCAGGGCGAAAGGTTCCCAGCCTTTTTTATGCCATGCACTCCTACTAGGCATCTATGGATCCCAGATTGGGAACCCCTGATTTAGAGAGTGGGCTGTATATGAATACGGTATTGGTTGGAGAGCTGTTACTGAGAGCCGATTCCAATCAGGGATACTTAGGGTTTAATGAAAATATATTTTGCTGTGTTGGCATTAAGGCCCATTTAGGTTTTAAAGAGGATTTTCTACGTCTAACATCCATTTCCTAATGTCTGTATCCTTTATCATGGGATTTCAATAATCTCTTTAAATGCTAGTACTTTTTGAAGTTGAACTTGTGACGATTAGGTTGGGATGTAGAATCATTATTTGTCCTTTATTTTCCTTATAGTTTAATTTTTTTCTATTCTTGTTTGTACTTTTATGCAATGACCTATATACACCCAGTGGCCATTTTATTAGGTTCATTCGTTATGTGCCGTGTCATACGATGTAGACGATCATGGTCTCTCCACAACCACGATTGTTCTTGGCAAATTTTTCTACAACCATTATCAATACACTTCAGAGATCGTCTGCCTGGTGTCAGTGGTTGCATAACCAGGACGTGTGATCTGCACCGGCTGCTCGCACGACTATTCACCACCTGCTCCCACGGCTTCACGTCACCCTGATCTGGAGAGGGAGGGTGGTCTAAGCAGGTGCTACACCTTGCCCAAGGGTGACCTGCAGGCTAGCAGAGACATATCTCTACCCCACCACTAAATTTTATTCGGTACACCTGCTATTTAATGCAAATATCTAATCAGCCAAACATGTGGCAGCAACTCAATGCATAAAACCATGCCGACATGGTCAAAAGGTTCAGTTGTTGTTCAGACCAAATGTCAGAATGGGGAAGAAATATGAGCTAAGTGACTTTGATCTTTGTGAGTTTTGGATATATATTTGGATAGACAGGGACTAATTAGGGATCATCAACAAGGCTTTGTGCATGGTAGGATGTGTCTAACCAATCATAGGGTTTTTCAAGGAAGTTACCAGGAAAGTTGATTAAAGTAAGGCAGTGGATGTTGTCTATATGTACTGTACTAAGGTCTCTGACACGTTTCTGCGCGGCAGGTTGGTCAAGATGATTCATTTGCTTGGCATTCAGGATGAGGTAGTAAGTTGGATTAGACATTGGCTTTGTGGGAGAAGCCAAAGAGTGGTAGTAGATGGTTGACTCTCTGACTGAAGACTTGTGACTTGTGGAGAGCCGCAGGGATCGGTGCTGGGTCCATTGTTGTTTGTCATCTATACCAACGATCTGGATGATAATGTGGTTAACTGGTTCAGCAAATTTGTGGATGACACCAAGGTTGGGGGTGCAGTGGACAGCGAGGAAGACTATCAAAGCTTACAACAGGGTCTGGACCACGTGGTGAAGTGAGTGGTAGGGCACTGAGGAGTGTTGAAGAATGGAGGGATCTGGCAATACAGGTCCATAATTCCTTGAAAGTAGCATCACGGGTAGATAGGGTCATAAAGAAAGCTCTTGGCACATTGGTCTTTATAAATCAAAGTACTGAGCACAAGAGATGGGATGTTATGTTGAAATTGTTTAAGACATTGGTGGGGCATAATTTAGAGTATTGTGTGCAGTTCTGGTCACCTACCTACAGGAAAGAAGTCAATAAGATTGAGAGAGTGCAGAGAAAATTTACAAGGATGTTGCCGGGACTGGAGGACCTGAGTTCTAGGGAAAAGTTGAATAGGCTCGGACTTTATGCCCTAGAACGTAGAAGCTTGAGGGGAGATTTGATAGAGGTATGCAAAACTATGAGGGGCATAGATAGGATAAATGTAAGCAGAATTTTTCCACTGAGGTTGGGTGGGACAAGACTAGAATTCATGAGTTAAGGGTGAAAGGTGAAAAGTTTAAGAGGAACATGAGGGGGGACTTCTTCACTCAGAGGGTGGTGAGAGTGTGGAACGAGCTGCCAGCACAAGTGGTGGATGCAGGGTTGTTTTCAACATTTAAGAGAAACTTGGAGGGTGATGGTCTGGGTGCAGATCAATGGGACTAGGCAAATTAATTATTCAGCGTGGGCCAATTGTTCAGCTGTTCCTGTGTTGTGGTGTTCTATGACTCTATAACCACGTTGGGGCCAGACGGGGCAGTTTGAGTATCTCAGAAACTGCTTACCTCTTGGGATTTTCACACACAACAGTCCCTAGAGTTTACAGAGAATGGTGTGAAAAACAAAAAACATCCAGTGAGCGGCAGTTCTGTGGGCTAAAGCACCTTGTTAAGAGGTCAGAGGAGAATGGCCAGACTGGTTCAAGATATCAGGAAGGTGATAGTGACTCAAATAATCACACATTACAACAGTGATGTACAGAAGAGCATCTCAGAACACACAACACATCGAACCTTGAAGTGGACGGGCTACAGCAGCAGAAGACCATGAACATATCCAGTGGCCAATTTACTAGGTATAGGAGGTACCTAAAAAAGTGGTAACTTCATGTATATGTGATTGTTAGTGAATTTTCCAGAAAGTTGCAGTGCAGTTGCCTGTGTATTTTTCTGGAAACTTCTTGGTTTCAGTGGTGGTATCATTGAATCTGACTTTCTTATTGATTGACTGTGATCAATGGAACTTCTGTTATTCTTGTTTTTAGTCTTCTCTTTTCTTCTCTCACCACAACTTTTCCTTCTTCTTCCCTGCTCTTGAAACACTAAATAAAACTGTAAGACCATGAGACATTGGAGCAGAATTAGGCCTTTCAATATTCGATAGGTTTCAGTGAGATTCCCCACCCCACATTCTTCTAAACTCCGGCGGTACAGTCCCAGAGCCATTAAATACTCCTCATACATGGGGTCATTCTCGTGAACCTCCTCTGGACCCTCTCTAATGCCAGCACGTCCTTTCTTAGATAAGGGACCCAAAACTAAGTCTATTCTGAGCACAGTGGCCATAAGTAACAAGTTTTATGTCTTATTCTTGAGCTTTGAAGACTCTTTGGATTGCCAAAGCATCAGGATCCAACACGATATAAGAAATCTTTTGTAGACCAGTTGATTAAAAGTAACTGATTATACTTGGCATGATGTTGGTTGGTCTGTAGGTGCCAATAGCTGGGGCTCCAAGCCTCTTTGTATAACAGAAGATCCCAGTGACTGAACAAGTTCAACAGGCAAGCTGCCTCCTGTAATTGTAGACATTGCCCAAATGATAATAAATAAATGGAAGATGAAAACAGAATGTACAGACTGTGCAAAAGTCTCAGAGACCCTAGATTTTTTAATATAAAAATTGTTCCAGATGTTTTTTTTGTCTTCTGTCAGAAGAAAAGATCAAATTTTATATTTCCAAACATTGATTTTCCAAAAAATTAAATATTACAGAGAAATGTATTTCGTTAAAGAAGGTAACTTCTTAAGTACCAGACTACTCTTCAAATAAGAACTTGTTTACTTTGTAGGTATACAGCCCAGTGCAGGATTAAACAAAGATATCAAACAGGGTGTTAATGATCAATGGCATAATGAGTTGAATGAACTAAACTGATTAACTGAAAGAAACAAAAAACAGGTGTAGAAGGAATCAAACTGGGTGAAGGACAACCAAACTAAGAGTTGAGGGTGTGGCAGATGTGGCAGTTTAACCTTCAAATCATCAATTCTTACATCATGGCAAAAATGAGCACAACAACAAGACACACGGTGGTCATCCTGTGTCAGCAAGGTTTCTCCCAAACAGAAATTTCACATCAGACAAGAGTTTCAAGATGTACTGTCCAAGCTCTTCTGAAGAAGCACAAAGAAACGGGAAAGGGTGAGGACCAGAAACACAGCAGACGAGAGAGACGTCAAACCAATGTCCTTTCTAAATCGGAAGAAGTCCAGCATTGCTAGCAACTCTGAACTCACTGGAACCCAAGTACACCCCTCTCCAGTCCGGAGAAGTCTTGTCAGAAGTGGTCTTCATGGAAGAATTGCTACCAGAAGCCAATCCCCCGAAGTGGCAACAAAGCCAAGGGACTCACCAACGCACAAAGCTCAAGGATTGTGTGTTGAACAATGGCAGCAAGTACTCTGGACTGACGAGTCAAAATTTGAAATTTTTGGCTCAAACAGGAAGCAGTTTGTCCATAGAATAGCTGGAGAATGCTACATAGATGATTGCCTGCAGCCAACAGTGAAGCAAGGTGGAGGTACCCTGCATTTCTGCAAATGGAGTTGGTGAGCTGGTCAGAATTAATGGAATCTTCAGTGCTGAGAAGTACAAGCAGATTCTCATCTATCACGCAATACCATCAGGGAAGCGTCTGATCGGTCCCAACTTCATTCTGCAGTAGGACAATGACCCCGAACACACAGCCAAGGTCATGATGAACTACCTTCGGTGAAAAGAAGAACAAGGAGTTCTGCAACAGATGGTATGGCCTCCACAGAGCCCTGATGTCAAGATCCTTGAAGGTGTCTGGGATTACCTGGATAGACAGAAGCAAGCGAGACACCCAAAGTCTGCAAAATAACGGTGGCAAGTTCTCCAAGATGCTTAGAACAACCTATCCACTGTGAGGGCTACAGGGTTACAGGACAAAGAAGTAGTTGAGATTTCTGAGGGCAGTGGTTGCTATGTCTACTAAACCTGACTAGTTCTTCAATCACAGAGAGAATTCACAGAAATTCACAATCTGGCACAGGTACTCAGAGTTCAATGAGATATGGTTACAATCTGCTGAACTGGTGAGTTTAAACTGCTGCAATGGCACGGATTATAGAGAGCAGCTTGGATTCGATTCATAGATTCATACAGTAACAGCCTCTTCAGCCCACCATTTTCAAAACAACACATTTCACAGTGTGTTTCGATGTAAACATGACAAATTAAACTAATCTTCAAATCCTTATTTATTTATTATTAAAGTTCAAAACTTCAAAGTTTATTATTAAAGTATATACAGAGTACAACCCTGAGATTCATCTTCCCACAGACAGCCACGTAACAAAGAAACATGGTGGAACCCGTTCAAGAAAACATCAAGCACCCGACGCGTTTAAAAAAGAGAACAAATTGCACAAACGGCAAAACATGAGCAAACAACACATAGAATATCAAACATCCAACTAGGAGTCGGTCGTATTCAGTCTAGTTCAATTCAGCGCCGCATCACTAGCTAATGCAAGGCCACTCTTTGCCGAAGCGCCCTAGCCCGCATCGATTGCCCTGATCAAACCGCTCAAAAGAAAAGAAAAAGAAAGAAAGTCTCCACAGGGGACTGTCTTGTCTCCCTTTCTCTTCACCATTTACACCTCGGACTTCAACTACTGCATAGAGTCTTGTCATCTTCAGAAGTTTTCGGATGACTCTGCCATAGTTGGATGCATCAGCAAGGGAGATGAGGCTGAGTACAGGGCTACGGTAGGAAACTTTGTCACATGGTGTGAGCAGAATTATCTGCAGCTTAATGTGAAAAAGACGAAGGAGCTGGTGGTAGACCTGAGGAGAGCTAAGGTACCGGTGACCCCTGTTTCCATCCAGGGGGTCAGTGTGGACGTGGTGGAGGATTACAAACACCTGGGGATACAAATTGACAATAAACTGGACTGGTCAAAGAACACTGAGGCTGTCTACAAGAAGGGTCAGAGCCGTCTCTATTTCCTGAGGAGACTGAGGTCCTTTAACATCTGCCGGACGATGCTGAGGATGTTCTGCAAGTCTGTGGTGGCCAGTGCTATCATGTTTGCTGTTGTGTGCTGGGGCAGCAGGCTGAGGGTAGCAGACACCAACAGAATCAACAAACTCATTCGTAAGGCCAGTGATGTTGTGGGGATGGAACTGGACTCTCTGACAGTGGTGTCTGAAAAGAGGATGCTGTCTAAGTTGCATGCCATCTTGGTCAATGTCTCCCATCCACTACATAATGTACTGGGTGGGCACAGGAGTACATTCAGCCAGAGACTCATTCCACCGAGATGCAACACAGAGCGTCATAGGAAGTCATTCCTGCCTGTGGCCATCAAACTTTACAACTCCTCCCTTGGAGGGTCAGACACCCTGAGCCAATAGGCTGGTCCTGGTCTTATCTCATAATTTACCGGCATAATTTACATATTACTATTTAAGTATTTATGGTTCTATTACTATTTATTATTTATGGTGCAACTGTAACGAAAACCAATTTCCCCCGGGATCAATAAAGTATGACTATGACTATGACTAACCAGAATCCAGGAACACATGCAAAATGAGCCTGAAAGTCCCCCAAGACCAGTCCACAGCCTCGAGCCTCGCCGATCAATCCTGGTAACGTGGATCCCAAGACTCCTGCGCTTTCCTCCGACAGCAGCTAGCGAAAGGGAGAGTAAGACCGGTCAAACGTAGGCAGACACCCGCCTGTCCTCCGCTCTCGTCCTTGTCGACTTCAACCTATGTTCGATGCCTCAATCAGAGAGAAGCAACGGGGAGTTGATCATGGGCTCGTGCCCTGTCTCTGGTTTTCCAGTCTTCCAGTCCGTATGCTCCACACCAAACCTAACTGAACCCCTTCAGAGAAAGCAAAGTGCCAGGTCGCCCAGTTGGCCCCAAAACACACCATCAAAATGTAAATCACAGGTTCCAAGCACACACCGCTTAGTAGAATCAAATTTGAAAGAAGCAGAAGGAGAAGAAGTAGTTTCGTGAGCTGTCAGCAGCAGTCGCCATTGGTTGCGTTGTTCGCTGGCGCCATCTTGCAAGGTTTATTTATTTGCACGAGTTGTCTTTTGTGTTGGTTTTCAGTCTTTTCATAAATTCTATTGCATTTCCTTATTTTCCTGTAAATGCCTGCAAGAAAAAATAATCTCAAGGTACGTACTTTGACATGAATGCACTCAGAGTTTCTCTTCCATGGCTGTGACTGTATGTACTGTCTTTTGCATTTTTACCCCAGAGGAATAATGTCTCATTTAGCTGTATTCATGTGTATGGTTCAATGACAATCAACATAAACTTGAACTTGAAGAGCCTCAGTGTTATTGTTGTCAAGTGTCACTGCTTACCAGTGTTCATAGATGATACCTGTCCACTTGGATAAGTACCCAAACGTACCTTTGAGGTTCCATTTCATTGAGCATTAGAGACTGGGAAAAGAGGATTTCAGATTAATGATAGTTTTTTTTTAATGAACTGTAGATATTTGTGTCCTTTTACCAATAGCTAATGATGTGAATCAATACAGTCTCACAGTACTACTGTAATGAGAATCGGAATCAGTTTTAATATATTGTGAAATTTGTTGTTTTGTGGCAGCAGTACATTGCAATTGTTCGTTCATTCGTTATGCGCCGTGTTGTATGATGTAGGTGATCGTGGTTTCCCTCTATCCATGCCCAAGATTGTTCTTGGCAAATTTTTCTATAGAAATCCTTTGCCATTACCTTCTTCTGGGCAGTGTCTTTGAGATGGGTGGCCCCCAGCCATTATTAATACTCTTCAGAGATTGTCTGCCTGGCGTCAGTGGTCGTATAACCAGGATTTATGGTATGCACCAGCTGTTGATATGACCGTCCGCCACCTGTTTCATGTGACCCTGATCGGGGGGCTAAGCAGGTGCTACACCTTGCCCAAGGGTGACCTGCAGGCTAGCAGAAGGAAGAAGCACCTTGCACCTCCTTTGGTAGAGACATATCTCCATCTTGCAACTCAACATTGCAATACATAATAATAGAAAAGTATAAATTATAATACGAAACATACATAAAAATAAGTTAAGTAATAGTGCAAAAAGAGAAAAAAAAGTGAGATAGTGTTCATGGGTTCATTGCCTGTTCAGAAATCTGATGGTGAAGGGGAAGAAGCAGATCCTAAAACATTGAACACACAAGAGATTCTGCAGATGCTGGGAATCCAGAGTAACACACACAAAATGCTGGAGGAACTCAGTCGCATCCATGGAGAGGAACATACAGTCGACGTTTCGAGCCAAGACCCGTCATCAGGACCTGCTGAGTTTCCTGCAGCATTTTGTGCGTGTCATTGCTGCAATCGGCCCGGGCTGTGCTAAGGTAAAAATACTAACCACTTGATGTCTCTTTCAATTGCAGTGCTCTCCACTCAAGGGACAAGGATTTCAACTGGGAGCTTATCAATGTGTCTGTAAGGAAGGATACTACAACCCGAACCTTATCACCACCAACAGCAATGACAGTGAGTGTCTAATTCACTTATGAAAATAGAAGTGTATAAGAATAAGGAAGGAAGAACCCATAAGACATAGTAGCAGAACTGGGCCATTCAGCCCACTGAGTCTGCTGCATTCTCTCATGGCTAATGTTCAAAGTTCAAAGTTCATTGATTATCAAAGTATGTATATTATATACAACCTTGAGATTTGTATCCTTATAGGCAGCCACGGAACAAAGAACCCCAATAGAACCCATTAAACAAAATAAGAAAATCCTCAAACACCCAATGTGCAGAAAAAAACACAGATCGTGCAAACAATAAAAATATGCAAATAACATTCAGAACTGAAGTTCGTGAAGGTGAGTCCACAGCCATGAAGCCAGTCATCAATTCCAGAGACCATTAGTTGCAGGCCATAGCCTCAGTTTAGCGCAGAGACGCATAAACCTTGTGGAACAGCAAGCTGAACCAGCCTGTCTCTCACCTCCAGCCCTGACACACTGAGCTTTTCAATCTGGCCTGGCCCTTAAATCATTCCTCTCAGCCTTATTTCCTGCCTTCTCCACATAACCTTTGACTCCCTTAATAAGCAAGAACCTATTAACCTCTGCTTTAAATACATCCAATGATTTGGCCTCCACAGCGCCTGTGGCAATGAATTCCACAAATTCACCACCCTCTGGCTAAAGAATTCCTCCTCATCTCTGTTCTAAAGGGATGTCACTCTATTCTGAAGCTAAGCCTAAACTCCTTCACTACAGCGGACATCTCTCCACATCCAATGCAGCCAGTAGTAGAGTCGTCGTGAATTTACAACGTAGACTCAGGTGAATAGATCTGATGTCCACGTCCGTGTCCAGTGTGGCCCCTTTGCCAGAGGAGTTATCCATTCTAGTCCCAAATTCCTGACCTTGTCCGACAACCATCAGGCTCCTGAATCCATGTGGATAACTTCACTCACCTCAACTCTGAACTGGTTCCATCACCTATGGGCTCACTGTCAAGGACTGTACAACTCATGTTCTCAGTATTATTAGTAGTAGATGTCACAATGTGTGCTGGCAATATCAGAACCCAAGTGTAGAGGAAAGACAGATTCTGATGTAGAGATGGTGATGAGAGTTTATTCATAATAATTTCAAAAGAACATTGGTAGCTCAGCCGGGTCATCATCATAGCTTGTCACACCAGACAGTCAGCCACTCTAGTGTTTGGTTGATGTTGAGCAGGACAGTGTCAGCTAAGCTAGGTGAGAGTGGGCAGTTACGCAGAACGTGTTCAATGTTCTGCACCCTTTCGCCATACTCACAGGATTCGCTGCTCTTTAAACCCCACTTCACCATATTGTCTCCCGTCCTACAAACTCCCGCTCTCACTCTGTTGAGAGCGCACCACTTCCGTCTGTCAAGCAGTGCCCCGTCTGGTAACATTTCTGTGGGGTCTTGCACTGTATTGTTTGGTGAGGTTCTGGCTTCTGTTTGTTGCCAGAGATCAATCCTGTATGATTGGGGGGATGTTCCGTACGGTAGTTCCTCCATTGTAGCAAAGCTTTTCCTCGACTTTAGGCGGTTGGAAACTGACACATGATGATGTAGTGGGTGCCGTGGATCCGAGTTCTGTTTACCTTTTTCAATTTTTGTTGTAGCGTGTCTTCGGATCTCTGGAGGAGCAATGCCTGCAAGTCTGTAAATGATGTTAGTGGGTGTGGGGCGCAGTGTGCCCGTGATTATTCGGCAGGCTTCATTAAGCAACAGGTCTACTTCCTTCGCATGGGCTGATCTGCCCCACACAGGTGCACAGTATTCTGCAGGTGCATAGCAGAGTGCTAGGGCGGTTGATCTAAGTGTGTGAGCATTAGCTCCCCATTTCGTGCCTGCTAATTTTTTTCAAGAGAGAGTTGCGAGAGCCAACTTTTCCTCGGAGTCTTTGGATGTGGGTGGCAAATGAGAGCGTCCTATCCAGTGTCACGCCCAGGTAAATTGGAGTCGGATGGTGTTCGAGCTCCTTCCCACACCAGAAGATCTTGAGTTTCCGAGCTGCTTCTCGATTCCTCAGGTGAAATGCACACACTTGAGTTTTTGATGGATTTGGGTTCAGAGACCATTTTTCATAATACTGCTTCATTGCTTCGAGGACTGCTGTAAGTCATACTTCAACTTCTTGGAAGGAGTTAGCTTGTGTTGCTATGCATAGGTCGTCTGCACAGATAAACCTGCGTGTGTTAGGAAAGGTTGGTTGGTCGTTTGTGTAAACATTAAATAGTAGAGGTGCCAGGACTGATCCCTATGGTAGTCCGTTCTTTTGTGGACGCCACCTACTCTTAATTCCATTCATTTCTACATAAAATCTGCGATTTTCTAGGATGCTTCTTATTACTTTGACTGTGGTTTCATTCTTTAACATTTTAGGTAATTTCAGTAGAAGGCCTCTGTGATTCACAATGTCATATGCTGCTGTTAAGTCAACGAATACTGCCCCTGTAATTTGTCGCATTTCAAAGCCATCCTCAATATACTGGGTTAAGTTCAGGACTTGACCGCAGCAAGAGCGGCCTGGCCTGAACCCGGCTTGGTCTGGTGTCAGAAGATCTTCGATTAAGGGGGATATTCTTTTCAGTATGAGTCTCTCGTAGAGTTTATAGAGGGTGCAGAGCAAGGAAATCGGTCTGTAATTTTTAGGAATGTTGGGGTCTTTATTGGGTTTAGGAGAGCAATAACTTTGGCTCTTCTCCACTTTTTAGGTATTTTTAATGATCTTAGGCAACAGTTAAAAAGGGACAGAAGCCAGCGGAGTGCTTTAGGTCCAAGATGTTTAAGGAATTCATTAAGAATCCCATCTATGCCAGCAGCTCGGCTGAGTGTCACCACAAGACGTATCATTCTCAAAACTAGGGCTCTGTGATCAGCACTAATCGGGTGTCCGGTCCGGTTAAATCATACAAGTAACACAGAATCCTCAAGCCTATCAAAATAAACTTAGCAAGTTTAACCAGAGAGCAACAGGAGACCGCATTACAAAGAGCGAGTCTAAAGAAAACACAAGAAAACACGATTGACTGACTCTCGTTAAACAATTAACCAATTTGGGTGCTGTTAGAAACCTCGGAGCCTAATGCTCTCTGGCGCCCTGCACAGGCCCAAAGTGTTCATTACAAGTATACAGTTGATCACTGGAGTTGAGTGTGATGTTCTCCTGAGGGGTTGTCTATGGTGGGTCCTTTGGTGGCTGTAGAGGCCAATCTGGGAAACACAATATTTATTTATTTGTTTGTTTGTTTGCTTACTTGCTTATTTATTTGTCTTCTTTTGACATTGGTTGTTTCCCAGTCTTTGTTTATCTGTAACACATACAAAATGCTGGAGGAACTCAGCAGGCCAGGCAGCATCTCAGCATCTATGGAAAAGATGAGTCCTGATGAGGAGTCTCAGCCCAAAACATCGACTGTTTACTCTTTTCCATAGATGCTGCCTGGCCTGCTGAGTTCCTCCAGCATTTTGTGTGTGTTGCTTTGGATTTCCAGCATCTACAGATTTCCTCATGTGCATTTATCTGTAAGCTTTTTTCATTGACTGTACATTATTTCTTTATTTTCTGGTGAATGCCAACAAGAAGATGGATCTCAAGGTAGTATAGAGTGACATATAGGTACTTTGATAATAATTTCCTTTGAACGGTGACCTTTACCAAATCGAGTAGTCATCCACATACTTTTTAACATGCGGTGTAGGTTTCTACCTCACCGCTCTTCCCGGAAGTGGGTTCGAGACTCCACAGTGATGGAGTCGACTGTTAATTCATTTCCGTAGATGCTGCCTGTCCCGCTGAGTTCCTGTTGCTTTCCAGACCTCCTTGACAAGCACATGGTCCATGAGGAAGTGGATGACCATCTCACCCCACAGGAAACATCTCAGATCAAAGCACCATGCATATCTTCTCCCTGACCTTCAGTCCAGTTTGACATCCTCTAAGAATTCACATTCTGGAAAGTTAATTTGTGATATTCTGTTAGCAAAGTTTGTGCATTGTGAACAGTTGAAATCCTGTCTCTCGTACCACAGGGTGTGAAATTCAAGGACGGGCACTTCAGGCTTGGCATTGTGGCCTGAGGGCTGAATCTCTCTCTCTATCTCTCTCTCTCTGACAATTGCAGGGCAGGGTGATGAGGACACTCCCCTCTTCAGCCAGTTTGCCATTGGCGAACCCAGGGCCCTGTTCCGGTGTCTCCCGTGCAAGAATGGCTGCAGTTCATGTGTCAGTGACGCTCCCTGTTTCGTTCAGGAGGACAGGCATCTACGGCTGGCCATCCTCTCGTTCCAGGCTTTTGCCATGTTGCTCGTGTTCATCAGTATGTTGATGGTCTATCACTTCAGGAGAAACAAGGTGAGCTAACCTGTGAGCGCGCGTGTGTGTGTGTGTGTGTGTGTGTGTGTGTGTTTCTATGTGTGCATTACATGTTTGTGTGATTGTGTGTGAGTGTGTTTGTGTGTGTAAGTGTATATATGTCCGTGTCTGTGTCAGTGTATGTGTGAGAGTGTGTATGTGTGTGTGCATGTTTTAGTGTGCTTGTGTGTATGTGTGTTTATATGATGGGAGACTGTGGAGATGTACGTGTCAGTGCCCGTGCGTTGGTGTCGATGTGTTTCATGTTTGTGTGGATGTGTGTCAGTGTGTGCGTGCACCATGTGAGGGTGTACAGGTGTACATGTGGGAGTTTTTGTTTACACGTGTGTGATATATGTGTGTATGTATGTGCGTGCGCGCATGTATGGTGTATGTGGGTGATTGTGCTTTTATGTAAATATGCTTGGGGCGTGTGTGTCTGTGAGAGTGTGATATGTAGCTGTGAGGTGCATGTGTATGGGTGTGTGTGTCTGTTTGTGTTTGATAAGTAGGTGTGTGTCAATGGGTGTTTATGATGCGTAGATATGTATATGTGTCAGTGTGTGTATCTCTGCTGTTTGTGTACATAGATGGGCAATTGTGTGAGTGGCTTGTGTGTAAGTGTATGTGTACAGAAATGAGTCTATGTGGGTGTGTGGCTGTGAGATTGCATGTAGGTGGTGCTTGTATGCGTGGTTCCTCAATGTCACCAGGATGAAAGCTGTCCAGAACAATGTATATCATCATAAACATTGTATATCTCCACAACATATCTTCAAAAAACGAGGTAATGATACAGATGTAGAAGATTATAAGGCTAGCAGGAAGGAGTTTAAGAATGAAATTAGGAGAGCCAGAAGGGGCCATGAGAAGGCCTTGGCGAACAGGATTAAAGAAAATCCCAAGGCATTCTACAAGTATGTGAAGAGCAAAGAGGATAAGAAATGAGAGAATAGGACCAATCAAGTGTGACAATGAAAAAGTGTGTATGGAACCGGAGGAGATGGCGGAGGTACTTAATGAATACTTTGCTTCAGTATTCACTATGGAAAAGGACCTTGGTGATTGTAGGGATAACTTACAGCGGACTGAAAAGCTCCAGCATAGAGACGTTAAGAAAGAGTAGGTATTGGAGCTTTTGGAAAACATCAAGTTGGATAGGTCGCCAGAACCGGACGAGATATACCCCAGGCTACCTTGGGAGGCGAGGGAGGGGATTGCTGAGCCTCTGGCAATGATCTTTGCATCATCAATGGGGATGGGAGAGGTTCTGGAAGTTTGGAGGGTTGCAGATGTTGTTCACTTATTCAAGAAAGGGAGTAGAGATAGCCCAGGAAATTATAGACCAGTGAGTCTTACTTCAGTGTTTGGTAAGTTGATGGAGAAGATCCTGAGAGGCAGGAATTAGGAATAGTCAGCATGGCTTTGTCAAAGCCAGGTCGTGCCTTACAAGCCTGATGGAATTTTTTGAGGATGTGACTAAACACATTGATGAAGGTAGAGCAGTAGATATAGTGTATACGGATTTCAGCAAGGCATTTGATAAGGTACCCCATGCAAGGCTTATTGAGAAAGTAAGGAGGCATGGGATCCAAGGGGACATTGCTTTGTGGATCCAGAATTGGCTTGCCCACAGAAGGCAAAGAGTGGTTGTAGATGGGTCATATTCTGCATGGAGGTCGGTGACCAGTGTTGTGCCTCAGGGATCTGTTCTGGGACCCCTTCTCTTCATGATTTTTATAAATGACCTGGATGAGGAAGTGGAGGGATGGGTCAGTAAATTTGCTGATGACACAAAGGTTGGGGGTGTTGTGGATAGTATGGAGGGCTGTCAGAGGTTACAGCAGGACATCGATAGGATGCAAAACTGGGCTGAGAAGTGGCAGATGGAGTTCAACCCAGATAAGTGTGAGGTGGTTCATTTTGGTAGGTCAAATATGATGGCAGAATATAGTATTAATGGTAAGACTCTTGGCAGTGTGGAGGATCAGAGGGATCTTGGGGTCTGTGTCCCTAGGACATCCAAAGCTGCTGCGCAGGTTGACCTTGTAGCCTTCATCAATCGTGGGATTGAGTTTCGGAGCCGAGAGGTAATGTTGCAGCTATATAGGACCCTGGTCAGACACCACTTGGAGTATTGTGCTCAGTTCTGGTCACCTAACTACAGGAAGGATGTGGAAACCATAGAAAAGGTGCAGAGGAGATTTACAAGGATGTTGCCTGGACTGGGGAGCATGCCTTATGAGAATAGGTTGAGTGAACTCAGCCTTTTCTCCTTAGAGCGACGGAGGATGAGAGGTGACCTGATAGAGGTGTATAAGATAATGAGAGGCATTGATCGTGTGGATAGTCAGAGGCTTTTTCCCAGGGCTGAAATGACTAACACGAGAGGGCATAGTTTTAAGGTGCTTGGAAGTAGGTACAGAGGGGATGTCAGGGGTAAGTTTTTTTATGCAGAGAGTGGTGAGTGTGTGGAATGGGCTGCTGGCGACAGTGGTGGAGATGGATACGATAGGGTACTTTAAGAGACTCCTGGATAGGTACATGGGGAGCTTAGAAAAATAGAGGGCTATGGGTAACCCTAGGTAATTTCTCAAGTCAAAACATGTTCGGCACAGCTTTGTGGGCTGAAGGGCCTGTATTGTGCTGTAGATTTTTCTGTGTTTCTAACATACTGTATATCACTATTACCCCAGACTTGTGTCACACACTTCCCTGTGATATGGGGAATGGAATAAAATGAGATAATTTGTGGAAGAGTGCCCAAGTGTTCAAGGAGAACTTTAGAGGAGGGAACGATATGAAGGGGCGGAGGTGAAAAAGTTCCCCCTCATTTTTCCTCTAACCCTTACCCTAAACCTACATTGTCTAGTATTGAGTTTTGAGTCCTGAAGAAGGGTCTCGGCTCCAAATTGTTGACTGTTTATTAGTTTCCATCGACACTGCCTGACTTGCTGGCTTCCTCCAGAACTTTGCATGTGTTGCACTGTCTAGTTCTATCTGCCTTTGATATGAGGAAGGTTTTCCCGCAACCTGCTCTATTCATTCCCCTACTTAACTCAGTCACATCCCCTCTCAACCTGTTTTGCTCCAGAGAAAACAGATGCAGCCTCTCCCATCTCTCCTCATTACTGGGACGTCCCATCAGAGGCCGCATCCTATCTGCTTCCTCAGCCTGCATGGCCACAGCCTTCCAATGGTCTAACAGTGACAGGGGGGAGGGGGGGATGTAATGGGCAACTGCAGAGACAAAAGAAGGTATGGGGGGTTAGGCCTGTGCTTGTTATGCATTTATCCATGTGGACAAACAGAGGGATCTTGGAATCTACATCCATAGATCTCTCAAAGTTGCCGTGTGAGTTCATCATCATCATAATGTGCCATGGCGTATGACATGATCATTATGTGCCATGGCGAATGATGTGGGCGATCACGGTCTTTCCATCACTATGATTGTTCACGGCAAGCATTTCTACAGAAGTGGGTTTGCTATCGCCTTCTTCCAGGCAGTGTCTTTACAAGACGGGTGACTCCAGCCATTACCAATACTCTTCAGAGATTGGCTGCCTGGCATCAGTGATCACATAACCAAGACTTGTGGTATACACCGGCTGCTCAAACAACCATCCATCACCGGCTCCCACGGCTTCATGTGACCCTGATCAGGGGGCTAAGCAGGTGCTACACCTTGTCCAAGGGTGACCTGCAGGCTAGCGGAAGGAAGGAGCACCTTATATCTCCTTTGGTAGCGACACATCTCCACCCCTCAAATTGATTAAAAATTGCTGGTTAAAATCAACAACCTAGCTCTCAACATCAGAAAGGCAAAGGAATTGATAGTGGACTTCAGGAAGGGGAACCTGAGGGAACACACACCAGTCCGCATTGAGGGATCAGTAGTGGAAAGAGTGAGCAGCTTCAAATTCCTGGGTGTCAACGTCTCTGAAGATCTACTCTGGGCCCAACACATTGATGCGATCAGAGGGACGGCACGCCAGGGGCTATACTTCACGAGGAGTTGGAGGAGATTTGTTTTGTCAACAAAAACTCTGGCAAATTTCTACAAGTGTCCAGTGGAGAATATTCTGACTGGTTTCATCACAACATGGTCTGGAATCTCCAAGGTGCAGGATCGAAAGTGGCTGGAGAGGGTTGTAGGCTCAGCTGCTACAGGCACAACCCTCCCCACCCTCAAAGATATCTTCAAAAAGTGTCTCAGAAAGCGCCATGCATCATTAAGGATACTTCCCATCCGAGATGCGGCCTCTTCACATTACTACCATCGGGAAGGAGGTACTGGAACCTGAAGAC